>NW_023416324.1:141538359-142091347 GCF_014108235.1 Myotis myotis | reverse complement strand
CCCCAAATGGAATTGGTAACATATAAGAAATTTTATTAACTTTTCCCATTTAACAAAATTCCCAGTGGAACAGATAAATATTAATTTGCAATTACATGTTATGTTTCAATACATGCTATATTAACAAAGACCACTTTCATAGAAATTACATATCAAAATTCTAGCTTTTATACTCTTATGGGGGAAGCAAGTCCTCTTGGATGGTACATGTGGAGGTATAATAAAGATGGATAGTGTGCAAGGCAATATCTTGGTTGGTGTGATCTGCCTTCCTCTCCCTCAGGAAAGTGGTAGATGGTATAAGAAGGGGCTGTCTGTTCATATTGCTGGTATGCTTTAGAGGAGATGGTGGTTGATAAAAATATTGGATACTATATCTACTTAATCTATTTCCTAATTAATCAAGTATACATACTAACTACATGTATATCCCTTGTTGTTCCATCATAAACTCAGTGGAATATACTGTGTTGCTTTTTCAGCTACGTAATGTGAAATATTAAAATGGAAGCAGGAACATGTTGAAGCTATAATTTGCATCAATGAAGGAACAAGTGGTTACATACAACAATAAAGGACTTAACCTAATTGAGAGAAGAAAACAAGAACTTATTGAGGAGTTATTGTGAAGGCTTAGTGACTTAAAGTCACAGTTAAAACAGCCTGGTCTTTTCAAAGAGAGGAATTTAAGCAAGTCCAGAGTGGCATTGGAGTTGCAGACATAGGATAACTCACCACCACCATCATCACCATCCCTCAATCTCTATCTTTTCTAATTTTCCAAGTTAACAGTACAGATTGGTCAAGCATGGATGGATGTTTACCCCTAGGTCCACTGATGAAAGACAGGTAGACAAGTAATGACTTGCCCACATATTTGGCCAGAAAATGGAGCCTCTTTTCAAAGGAAGAAGAAAAAAATACTAGTCAGATGAAACCAACAGCGACTGTAATCTCTGTTAGCTTCTTAGAACTTGTGCACAAACAGATGCATATACAGTTCTTATACATGCATTTTCATGGGGAAGGATGGAGAATTGAACAGTTTCAAGATAATGTGTGTTTATACAGTTGTACAAAATGTCTTAGAGCAGTTATAAGCTTTAATAAATTCAGAAGGATAAACGCTTTATACTATAAAAATGTTTATGTAAAAGGAGAACTATTTTAATTTCCCTTCTATATAGATTTGTGAATTTTAAATAATTCTTTTAATTTTCTTTTTTGTTTGTATATGAGTCTCTGTAGATGGCAGAGACACAAAAATTAAAAATGCTCTTTAAAAATGAGTGAAGTTAAATAAGTGTAAAAACATGTAGATAATTAAACGTGCAAATTGTTCTTCACAAATGGTAGCTTTTACCCTTCTAAAGTTATTAAGCTTTAATACTCACTATGACACTTTGGACACATGTATATTTTACATATCAGATTATTTTGAAACTATTCACTTTGTGCTCCATCCTTCCCTATGGATATTTATGTATAAGAAGTGAATATGCACCTGTGTGTCCACAATTGAAGGTAAGCGGTGGATTATAGTTGCTTTTTGTTCCATCTGTGCAGTACCATATTCTCTCTCAATAATATCTGTCTTCCAGTCAAATAATTGTGCAGATGAATATGTTATAGGGAGATGTTGGAAAGAGGTATATCTTCATTTAAAGAAAGGAATTTAGAAAAAAAAAAGTAAAATTGTTTAAAAAAACCAATTTTATGGAAATGCGGGAGTCAGTGCAGGGGAGGGGTACTAGAATCTGTACTATTAAATCCTGTAGTGTCCACACTCTTGCATCAAGCAGGTTTACGGATGGTAGATGTGTGGGTATAATAAAAGAGCTAGGAGAGAGGGTAAGGCAGTATCTGGGATGGTGAGTTCTGCCTTCTGGTCCCTCGGTCTTAGCATTAAAAGGGCTGTCTGCGCAGATGGGTGGTATGGTCGCAGAGATGGTGGTGCTAGAAATGGCAAATAGGTTGGATACTGTGTCTGTTGAAGGGAATGAAGCCTCCTCGGTGGAGTCTAACCTGCTTCCCTTCCTCTCTTTTAGGGGCTGAAAAACAGTCTGTTTAGTTCTTCAAGTTTATCTTCATGTCAAAATGTTTTTCCTCCTGGCCACTTAATGTTGCTTTCATAAGTTTCTTGTTCTTCATCTTAAGCCTTTTGTATCTCATACGAGCCATGGCTCGATGAAACACATGGCAGCTGAAGCCCTCCCTGATGCCGTTCTCCACATGTTCCTGAAGGAGCTCCAAGGTAGAGAATACGTGGCAGCAAGCCATGCACCTGAAACCACTCTCCAGGGCCTTCTGCACCTGGACCCTGCGATACACCACCAGGTTTGGAGGTTTTGCGTGATAGTCAGCCTTCTCCCTCTTCTCTTGGGCTCCACTATCGACCCTGGGCTCAGAGAAAATTAGGAGATTCTTCCCAGGCATGTGAGAGAGGGGGACATTTTTATGGACCTCTTTAATATAGGTCATTTCTTCTATTTTGGTCTTTTTTGAGGGAGGCTCCCAACCTTCCTCTGTCTGGCACAAGACAGCCACACCCCTTTTCATTTGTACATGCATATAGTAAATTTTCATGAGCCTTAGATCTGTCCCATGTACTGAGGACATAAAGGGATCCTTATTACTAGCTGAATGTGAAGAAATGGAGGTATATGAAAAGTCAGAGGAACTCCTCGGTTGCACCAAGTCCTTGAGTACAGGTCTCTGCTTAATTCCTAGGAAAGAAAATTTAAAAGATAAAAAAATATTAAAATGGGTGTGTGACAGCTGTAGGAGTTATGATGGCCATGATCTATGTGAGCAGGTGAAGTAAAGTACATCTCTATGTGATATTTCAGAATTCTGTGTGCAGTGTGCTTTATCTGAGGTATTTACATGGTATAACTATGTGGGAATGAGGATGTCGGATTATATGTATGCACTTGGGGCATTGTATGTATATTCTGGGACATATCCGAGATCTGTATTTGATGTTGCTAAAAGGCAATGGCTAACGAGTGTGCACGTATGTTATATGCTATAGCACATGTGATCAGTGCAAGAGTGGTACCGGTTATTACTATGAGATTGTGAGGCTGAACATGTTAGAGGGAGTGTGTATGAGCTCTCAGAATGTTCAGTTCATGAGGGTCTGAAGGGCTGGTGGCTGACGTGCCATGTGGTGAGAGACACAGCAGAAGAAAATTAATTTCCTTCAGGACATGAACATCTTTTAGAGTTTGACCTAAACAGCTTATCTCTGTGATGAGGATGTGAATTATTTATGGAATTAGTGTGTAAATGGGTGAGTCTGGAAGTGATTGTGTGAAGGAGTGAAGGTAAGTGTGTATCTAGGTAATGCTATTAGAGACAGGGAATAAAGGCCTGTGTATTTGAGAGAACAAGTGAAAAGCAGGAGAAATGGGGCAATAGCGTATGTGAAGGCGCTCAGATGTGTGAGTGTGTGAGGATCTGAGTTTGTGCTCATTGAAGGGAAGGCTGTGAGTTAACTCCCATAGACATGTCAGCACTGCCCACTACCCCACCCACAGCAGGCCCACTGCTGCTCTATGGGGAATGTGTGCTGAGGGACCGTGCCCTGTCCTGGAAGGCACACTCCCTAAGGGTCCCTCTGCAGAAGCCTTAGGACTAGTCATCTGCCCTGAGCCCTTTCCTGGTTTTGAGGGGAAAGTGAACTAAGTAGAGTAGGCAGAGCAGCTGAGCTGCATCTCTTGACCAAACCCAAGTCCCACCTTTGTTTATTCCTTACCATCCTCATAGCGGGGAAGCTTCGATGGTGAGGAAACACAGGTGAAATATCCACAGGAGGAAGCATTTTCCCCTGCTGCCTGACCACAGCCTGGGGCCTCCACACGGGACTCAGGCCAAGGAGTATCCTGTTGAGTGTTGCGGTCACCTGGGCAATGGAATGAAAAAGAACGTTGAGATGACGCATTATGGGGGTCTGTGTCAGTTCAAACATACATGTCGGGTGGACACTATATGTCTGGCATTATCACTTCACATGACATTCCTCTCACAGCAATGAAGGACACTTTCCCATTTAAGACTTCTATTTATTCCAAACTATAAGAAAACACATTAAATGGTGACTTTGGTGCATGTCATTGGGAGTGGGCGTCTTGTATGTGATTTTTTTAGTGATCTATATGGATTATCAAAAACTTAGAACCACGCTTGAATGCAGGAACTCAACATGGACATCAACTCTATTTTCTCATCAAAGATTGTACCAATAGGGGATATATGGTACAAGTTTCAAGAAGCATTCTGCATGCATATGTACCTATTCTTATTGATGTCTATATTGAGTTATAAATAGAGATGTAAAAAGGTAAATTTTAATTGTTAAGAAATTAACTGCTAATTGTTATGTCACTGTTCCTTTTTCATTGTTAGATTTTTCTGTGTGTTGAATATGTCGTGTAGTTTAGGTATGGTATGTTATTACTGAGAATATTCTCTGTGAGATGAGTGTAATGAGTGTATTTGCAAAATGCAAGGAAATGTTTTAAGGATCTGACGATGTGAAAATCAGGATGTATAAGAGACAATACCTGGGCTTTGAGAAAGAGAGTGAGGAGAAGTGTGTGTAAATAAGCTGTGCACTAATACGAGATTGCATTAGAATGTAAAGTATGAAAAATTGAGTTTTGAAGGGATTAAACTGAATATGGGAACTCAGGCCCAGCAGTCTAACTCTTAAGCATTCACTAAACAGAAATGTGTCCATATTGAAAAACAAAACAAAACATGAATAGAATGTTCAGAACATCAGCTTTTTAAGTAATCCCAGACTCATAGGAACCAAAATCCTCAGAAAAGTATAATCAATAAAGAAATTATATTCATGCAATGGTATATAGAATGAGCAAACTAACATCACAAGCAATGTGAATAAATCACGCAAATATAATGATGAGAGAAAGTAATCAGACACGAAGTATGTATTGTGCCCTTCTGTTTAAAGAAATTTAAAAACAAATGCTTGTCTAGCGTGTTAGGAGTCAGAGAAATTATAAGTCATTGTATGGTACAGACAATAAGAGGTCATGGAGAATGTAGATGCACATGGAAAACTATGAGGTAATGAATGAAGGGGAGAGTGGGTACAGTGCAACTGATAAGGGATGACTGAGAGTGTAAAACATTGCCTGTGGAAATATATGGATGTGCTGTGATCTTCAACTGGGTGTCTCTGTGCTCTACCTTAAGTGCAGGTCCTGAGGATCCTACCACTTGTGTCTGTTTTAAGTTATCAGTGCTTCCCACGTTCACTGTAACATAACATGGCTCGTCTGACTCATAGAAACATAATCTTCCACTTTTCTCTGGTAAAACTCTCATCCCTTTGGTCCTCTCCTATTATTTCCTGACGCTGTTCTCCACTGATCACCTTGCACACGCTCTAGTCCCTTTCAGTGTTTTCCCGTGGAATGCATTACTTCCACTGCTGATCACATTGGAGATGATGCAGAAGTGTTTGAGTTGTTGCACTGAGCAGCCTGCTGTTGACTAATGGACAGAACCACTCAGCTCAAATCCTGGTTCTGTCTACATCCCCACCCCCTTGTGTGCTATTCAATAGTCCCTCCCTACCAGCACCAGTTAGCCCATCTTTACAAGAGATGGAGGATAAATTGTCCGAAGAAGAGGCCTTCCATGCTTTCCGGCCTTGAGTTAGGGCCACTGCCTTATGTCTGTGCTGTAAAGTTTCTTCTTTTAAACTCAACTTTGCAGATAAATTAAATAAAAATAATACAGATGTGGTCCATGTTTGTTATCTGTATATTTATCTGTCCATTAAACAAACAATAAGAGTCTTCTATGTGACATGTTCAGTGAACACACACAGCCCTCTCTTCATGAAAAGTGTAAAGTGGTTCCCATGAAAATATTAAGTGCACAGAAATATGCATTGTGTCAATATGTGTCATGGGTGACTGGCTTTGCAAAAGAAAAGGTTATTTTTAAATGGAACACAGACTGCTCTCTCCTTTCTACCTGGACATACAATTACGTTATATTTATCAATTTCCCTTGAAGGCAGGTCACACCATGAGATTACGCTCATACAATGAAAAAATAATGTAAATTACATGTGCCACTATCAGGCATCACCATACACACCTTCGATGTGCCCCTCCATGATCTTCCGTTTCCGTGCTGACTGGGACACAGGCATATTAAGGGCCCCAAGATAGGAAGCATTTTGTTGTAATTGATGGAATCCTAGGAAAGAAAGTTTCAAACATAAGAAAACTAGAATGTGTTTGAGGGCTGTGGGAGCATGTAGAGTGAGAGTACATCTATGTGTGATATTTCAGAATTCTGTGTGTAGTATGCTTCTACTGAGGTATTTACATGGTATAACTATGTGTGAGGTATGCTTTATTTGAGGTGTTTATGTGGTTTAATTATGAGGATATAGCATTGTATGTATGTTTGTGTGGAGTTGTGTGCATGTTCTGGGATATATTCTAAGAGTGTTTTTGATATTGGTAAAAGGGAATGGTAAAAGTTTTGGTGGCTGAAGTGGCTTCTGGATTATAAATATAACACATCAAAGTTCATTTCTTTTTTATTTTTTTTATATTTTATTGATTTTTTACAGAGAGGAAGGGAGAGAGATAGAGAGTTATAAACATCGATGAGAGAGAAACATCGATCAGCTGCCTCCTGCACATCTCCCACTGGGGATATGCCCGCAACCCAGGTACATGCCCTTGACCCGAATCGAACCTGGGACCTTTCAGTCCGCAGGCCGACGCTCTATCCACTGAGCCAAACCGGTCTCGGCAAATTTCATTTCTTTTAAGGCATATGAGTTGTCAAGTGTTTGGCCTAGAAAGATGGAATTAAATCAGAGTATCTGTGTGATTGCATGTAAATTATGTATAGATTTAGTGTGTTATTGGGTGACTGTGAAGGAATGAAGGTAAGAGTGTACCTAGGTAATGCTACTAGAAAATCAGAAGACAGGTGTGGAATGAAGGCCTGTGTAGTGAGAGAAAAGGTTAAGAGGAGAAATGGGGACTTACCTGGTATGAAGGAGTACAGATGTGTGAGTGTGTGAGTGTGTGAGGAGGATATCAGTTTGTGCTCAGCTGAGGGGCAGGTTCTGAGTAAACTTGCAAACACATATCAGCACTGTCCAGTACCTCAGCCACAGCGGTCCCAGTGCTGTTACGCTGGGAATGTGTGCTGAGCGGCCTTGCCCTGCCCTTGAAGGCACACTGCCTACTTGTCCCTCTGCAGAAGCCTGAGCACTAGTCTGTGTGCCCTGAATCCCTTTCCTGTTTTTGCTGGGAAAGTGAAATTAGAAGAGAGTGGGCTGAGCAGCTCAGCTGCATCTCCTGACCAAGCTCAGATCCCGCCTTTGTATATTCCTTACCGTCCTCATCATGGTGGGCCAGCTTGTACGGTGAAGACACACAGCTGAAATATTCAGAGGAGGATGTATTTTCTCCTGCTGCCTGACTACAGCCTGGGGCCTCCACAAATGACTGAGGCACAGCCTGTCGAATCTTGTAGTGTCCTGGACAATGGGATAAAAAAGAACATTGAGATGGGGCATTTTGGGGGGTCTGTGTCATTTCAAACCTAATGTCGGGTGGACATTATATGTCAGGCATTATCACTTCACATGACATTACTCTCACAGAATTTAAGGACACTTTCCCATTTAAAATTCTATTTATTCCAAACTACAAGTAAACACATTAAATGGTGAGTGTGGCAGATGTCAGTGGGAGTGGTTGTCTTGTATGTGATTTTTTTAGAGTTCTATATAAATTATCAAAAACTTAGAACCACGCTTGAATTCAGGAACTACAACACGGATATCAACTCTATTTTCTCATCAAAAATTGTACCTATTGGGGATATATGGTACAAGTTTTAAGAAGCATTCTGCATGCATATGTATCTATTCTTATTGATATCTAATTTGAGTTATAGAGATGTAAAAAGATACATTTTTATTGCTAATAAATTAAGTGCTAATTGTTATGCCACTGTTCCTTTTTCATTTTTAACAAAGCTCAATGCTCATTATTTAACTGTTTAAAATTATCATCATGTCTTATGAATGTGTCTGATAAATATATTATTTCCATTTTTAGCATATGATATGTGAGTGTAATATGCTTGGTATTTAAGTTCATAATTTGTTGTTTAAAACGGGGTTAAGATTGAATAATGTGTTATTGATTTGTTGCTTGCAAATCTCAATGTGGGATGAGTTTTGTGTGAATGAGGATAGTATGTATACTTTGTGTCTGTGTGTTAGTTCACCACATGTTTATATATATAGATTGCTTTTACTATCATTATAGATTTTTCTGCATGTTGAATATGTCATGTAGTTTAGGTATGGTATGTTATTACTGAGAATATTCTCTGTGAGATTGGTGGAATGAGTGTATTTGCAAAATGCGAGGAAATGATTTAAAGATGTGATACTGTGAAAATCAAGATGTATAAGATAAGAATACCTGGGCTTTGAAAAAGAGAGTGAGGAGAAGTGTGTGTAAATAAGCTGTGCACTAATATGAGATTGCATTAGAATGTAAAGTGTGAAAAATTGAGTTCTGAAGGGATTAAAACTGAATATGGAAACTCAGGCCTAGCAGTCTAACTCTTAAGGAATCACCAAACAGAAATGTGTCCATATTGAAAAAAACAACACATGTAATAGAACATCAGCTTTTTAAGTAATCCCAGACTCATAGGAACCAAAATGCTCAGAAAAGTATAATCAATAATGAAATTATATACATGCAGTGGTGTATAGAATGAGCAAACGAACATCACATGCAATGTGAATAAATCACACGAATATAATGATGAGAGAAAGTAATCAGACACAAAGTATATATTGTGCCCTTCTGTTTAATGAAATTTAAAAACAAATGCTTGTCTAGTGTGTTAGGAGTCAGAGAAATTATAACTCATTGTATGGTACAGACAATAAGAGGTCATGGAGAATGTAGATGCACATGGAAAACTATGAGGTAATGAATGAAGGGGAGAGTGGGTACAATGCAACTGATAAGGGATGACTGCGAGAGTAAAACATTGCCTGTGGAAATATACGGATGTGCTGTGATCTTCAACTGGGTGTCTCTGTGCTCTACCTTAAGTGCAGGTCCTGAGGATCCTACCACTTGTGTCTGTTTTAAGTTATCAGTGCTTCCCACGTTCACTATAACATAACATGGCTCGTCTGACTCATAGAAACATAATTTTCCACTTTTCTCTGATAAAACTCTCATCCCTTTGGTCCTCTCCTATTATTTCCTGACGCTGTTCTCCACTGATCACCTTGCACACGCTCTAGTCCCTTTCAGTGTTTTCCCGTGGAATGCATTACTTCCACTGCTGATCACATTGGAGATGATGCAGAAGTGTTTGAGTTTTTGTACTGAGCAGCCTGCTGTTGACTAATGGGCAGAACCACTCAGCTCAACTCTCGGTTCTGTCTACATCCCCACCCCCTTGTGTGCTATTCAATAGTCCCTCCCTACCAGCACCAGTTAGCCTGTCATTACAAGAGATGGAGGATATATTATCCGAAAAAAAGGCCTTCCATGATTTCTGTCCTTGTGTTAGGGCCACTGCCTTATGTCTGTGCTGCAAAGTTTCTTCTTTTAAACTCAACTTTGCAGATAAATTAAATAAAAATAATATACATGTGGTCCATGTTTGTTATCTGTGTATTTATCTGTAAATTAAACAAACAATAAGAGTCTGCTATGTGACATGTTCAGTGAACACATACAGCCCTCTCTTCATGAAAAGTGTAAAATGCTTCCCATGAAAACATTAAGTGCACAGAAATATGCATTGTGTCAATATGTGTCATGGGTGACTGGCTTTGCAAAAGAAAAGGTTATTTTTAAATGGAACACAGACTGCTCTCTCCTTTCTACCTGGACATACAATTACGTTATATTTATCAATTTCCCTTGAAGGCAGGTCACACCATGAGATTACGCTCATACAATGAAAAAATAATGTAAATTACATGTGCCACTATCAGGCATCACCATACACACCTTCGATGTGCCCCTCCATGATCTTCCGTTTCCGTGCTGACTGGGACACAGGCATATTAAGGGCCCCAAGATAGGAAGCATTTTGTTGTAATTGATGGAATCCTAGGAAAGAAAGTTTCAAACATAAGAAAACTAGAATGTGTTTGAGGGCTGTGGGACCATGTAGAGAGAGAGTACATCTATGTGTGATATTTCAGAATTCTGGTTGTGGTATGCTTCTACTGAGGTATTTACATGGTATAACTAAGTGTGAGGTATGCTTTATTTGAGGTATTTACGATGTTTAATTATGAGGTTATAGCATTGTATGTATGTTTGTGTGGAATGGTGTGGATGTTCTGGGATATATTCTATGAGTGTTTTTGATATTTGTAAAAGGGAATGGTAAAAGTTTTCGTGGCTGAAGTGGCTTATGGATTTTAAAGATAACAGACCAAAGTTAATTTCTTTTAAGGCATATGAGTTGTCATGTGTTTGGCCTAGAATGAGGGATTTAAATCAGAGTATCTGTGTGACTGCATGTAAATAATGTATAGATTTAGCGTGTAACTGGGTGACTGTGAAGGAATGAAGGTAAGAGTGTACCTAGGTAATGCTACTAGAAAATGGGATGACAGGTGAGGAATGAAGGCCTGTGTAGTGAGAGCAAAGGTTAAGAGGAGAAACGGGGACTTACCTGGTATGAAGGAGTACAGATGTGTGAGTGTGTGAGGAGGATGTCAGTTTGTGCTCAGCTGAGGGGCAGGTTCTGAGTAAACTTGCAAACACATATCAGCACTGTCCACTACCTCAGCCACAGCGGTCCCAGTGCTGTTACGCTGGGAATGTGTGCTGAGCGGCCTTGCCCTGTCCTTGAAGGCACACTGCCTACTTGTCCCTCTGCAGAAGCCTTAGTACTAGTCTGTGTGCCCTGAATCCCTTTCCTGTTTTTGCTGGGAAAGTGAAATTAGAAGAGACTGTGCTGAGCAGCTCAGCTGCATCTCCTGACCAAGCTCAGATCCCGCCTTTGTATATTCCTTACCATCCTCATCATGGTGGCCAAGCTTGTAAGGTGAAGACACACAGCTGAAATATTCAGAGGAGGATGTATTTTCTCCTGCTGCCTGACTACAGCCTGGGGCCTCCACAAATGATTGAGGCACAGCCTGTCGAATCTTGTAGTGTCCTGGACAATGGGATAAAAAAGAACATTGAGATGGGTCATTTTTGGGGGTCTGTGGCAATTGAAAAACTACTTGTTGAGTGAACATTACATGTCAGGCATTATTACCACGCATGATAATGGTTTTCATAAAAATTAAGATTTCTTTCCCATTTAAAATCCCATTTGCTCTAGTCTCTAAGTACATACTTATTAAAACTGTGTTTGGTGGATGTCAGTGGGATTGAGTATCTTGTATGTGATATTTCTGGTGATATGTATGGACCATCATATACTTAGAAGTATTCCTGAAACATACGCCCTTTCCACCATGCTCTTCTTTTTCCTAATGGACTGGTATGCTGATATCCTGGGGTTCTTTTTGAAAGCTGCATGTGAATGATAACAAAATTCATATCAGCTCAGGCCCAGGAATTCTCTCATGGAAGAGACATGCCCTAGTGGCCTGCATAAACTGTATATGCTAATTTGTCATATAAGCAAGTAGATCCTTTTGTTTATTAGTCACTGAAGACTAATCTACCCTAATGAAGTAGAAATACGTGTTTTTGAGAGGCAAAAAAAATACTGGACCTGGAACATAATTAGTGGGCAATTATGTCAGGTTAATATCTATTTTTCCCTGGATTATTTATTTTCTATATGTGTGTAATGTTCTTTATGAGTGTACATGTGAATAGGTTTTTATTGTATTTTTTCCACGTCTCATAGTTAACATTGATAACATCTATAATATGCACTATTGTTTTTTGAAAGTGAAATGAACACAGCCTTTTCCAAAGGTTCATTGGAGGATGCAGAAATCCCAAACAAGTTAGAAATATCAGTCCTCTTTAGGAATGTGAGCTACCACTGGAACTTTGGGGTTGGCTCCAATCTGTCTTCCTCCCAACAACTGAGCAAGTCTCTTCCTCATAGTAGTTGCTTGTTTACTTTCCATTTCAATAGTAACCAAGCTATTTCAGTTTTCCATTTTTCCATAAAGAGCCAAAATATCTCCTTAATTAAACTTGTTAAAAGGTGTGTGTGTGTGTGTGTGTCCCATTTTTTTCTTATCTTTCACGTAGGAGAACCACATTTACATCTTCATAGCCTAACAACACAATTCATCTTTACCCCTGGGTAAATAAATTCTTTCTGACATTATACTCTAATCTCTACACAACCAGTTTCAAGTGTTCAAAGTTCTTTCCCCTTCCCTCCCCTTCCCTCCTTTTTCTCCCTTACTCTTCTTCTCCTCTACCCTCCCCCACCTCTCTCTTTCTCTGGTTCTCACTCTTTCTCCCACTCTACATCCCTGCCTTCATCTCTCCTCCTTTCCCTTTCTTCCTATCCCTCTGTCACTCTCTCCCCACGTATCTCTCTCTTTCTTTACCTCTCTCCCTCCCTTCCTCATTACAACTAGGAAATCTCTCTCTTTAGAAAACAGTACCTGGTTATCCTATGCCACAAGGATGTGCTTAACACATACCTCTTGAAATCCTTGCAGTTTTGATGAAATACTCACTTTCCAGATGTTTCTTTGTTTCTTTATGCTTCATGGTTCAACTCTGTAAAGAGTCGCTCAAATCAGGCACCTTTCTCCCCCAAGCTCTACTCTCAGAATGTAAGTTGATGATGATAAAGAATTAAATTATAACAAGCCAAATTAATATAAACAAATTACAGTTAATAACAAGTCAATTGAGAGACCTTCTCCCTCAGCAAATCACTACTCTGACCAGTGCCTAGGACACCACCAGGACAGTTAGGATGCAAGTCATCGCTATGGCGTCAGCAGTGTTCCATGACCTGTGCATGACATCACTGCACTCCAGGCTCCAGCTAGTATTCACAGGACTGCAGGACTTCCACACCCATGGACCAGAGTGATTTCTTTTATCCAAAGGAAACTCTACCATGAACTTGAACTTCTTTTAATCATTTACTCCATATCAAAACCAGAGGATAGGCGAGTTGAATTCAGCAAAGGCAATTATTTTGTAGGGTAATCACATGAATAAATGTCTTCAATGGTGAGGCTAAGCAGTACATGAGAAAACTAGGCTTGGAACCATGCTTGTCTCACAAAAATAGTATTGCTATTTATATCCTATGGGCAGTACTATTTAACTCATGTACAAGCATAATTATATGTGAGGTTTTATTGGTCTATATGTGAGGATTTGAAAATATCTCATAATTCCTTACAATTCTAACATGTATCGAATATCCCCCACTATTAGGAATAATCTCATATATACTTACAACAAGCCATTGTGTCTTTTGCTACTCTTTTCCTTATCATTTCCCCAGAAGCTTGGGAAAAAAGGAAGCCTCTGGCTCTTGTCAAGAATCCTTTTCTTGTCAAGTCCAAAGGTCTCATTCACCAGGCCTCATTTAGGCCCCAGGCTATATCTTCTGGCAACAGCTCAGCACTATACAGGGTTTGAACTCTATATAGTTGCTCCATTCCACATCCCACCCACCAGAGAATATGCCTCCTCCATTCAGAGCAATATGTATTTATTTCCAAACTTAGCAGTTACATTAGAACCAGGATATTACTTAGCCTTCTTCAGTCTTCTTTACCTTCAGTAGGCCCTGCCTTTGGGGGTAAAGAACTCTTACCCCACTTAACCATGGGCAGTATTTTCCAGTGCTTGAAATCATACCAACACATTCTTAGTCTAATGCATAAAGTCAATTTTGTGTTCACAAATGCTCATAATAATGGTGTCAATATTTGTGGATCCCTAATGCTACTGCATTAGTTTCCACTATTTTGACCAGGATGGTGTTTTGCCTCACTAACTTTCAACTATGAATTTTGAAGCATGAAAAAGAGAAAGTTTTGCACCTAGGATACAAATCCATCTGTATTCCTGGTTTGTACCCCTGGCTGAGAATGAATCAAATGTCAAGAATTTACACTAGAAAAAATCACTTTGGTGGTCAGTATGTTATGTACACATCTGTGGCTAATCAATGCTATTGTCCTCAGCTCCATTAATTTTTAATACACTAAGATTAATCACTGAGTATTCCTCTATAATAAATAATCAATAAAATTAAGATAATTTTCAAAATAGGGGTCAAGCTTAATGAAGAAGGCATAAAAACGATGATTTTGACTTGAGTCTCAAGATTTACTGGGAAATGTGGGGAAATCATGAAATATTTGATTTACAGCAGACATGCTAAAAGCTTTGAATATTTGGAAAATACAATGTGAAGACAATTTAACCATTTAACATCTAAATATGGGTCAAATTCTGACCTCCCAAAAGACACTAGTCAAGAAATAACAAATGTTTGAGATAAATGTAAGCTTTTCAAAATAAGAGGTAATAGAATAAAAAAGATATTAATTTAACCCCCCCCAATAGTGAAAGATTAACTAGTTAAAATAGTTGTCAAACATTAAACTTAACTACTTTAATTTTACCCTCCTGAGACTGAACATCAAACCCACCATATTGAAACCAGCTTTATTTGAGACACAGAAATTTAGCATTTTAAAAATTACCAGATTAATGTATTCCTAAATACCAATGAGAGAAATGTACTAACAAGAAAATTAGTCACAAATAAAGCAGCACTGATTTTAAAACTAAATATATTATTCAAACTAAATTAGTCTGCAATGGGTTCATTCCTCTGCAAAGGAAGACATTTGTGAAATAGTAAGAACTTTAGTTTTACAGATATTTCAGTTTAAAAGAAATCAGATTGATTTGCATTGGTAACCTCCATTTTCAGGATATTAACCTGAAAACGATATGTACTAATGGCCCATATTTTAGTCACAGAAGTACAAAAAATTTCCTTAAAAAATTAAACTTGGTAAATATTTATAGACTCTTATCTAGGATTCAAAGGATGTAAAAATTCATATATATGTACATATAAAAATTAACTTGTGGTTTGTAATTTCATATGATAGAGGTTTATTTATTTAATTATTTTAAATATGTTTTATTGATTTAAGAGAGAGAGAGAGAGAGAGAGAGAGAGAGAGAGAGAGAGACATTTATTTGAGAGAGAAAAATCCATTGGCTGCCTCCTGCATTACCCCATTGGGAATCAAGCCTGCAACCAAGTCACTTGCCTTGGCTTTGAATTGAACAAACACATTTTGGGTTCATGGGAGGACATCCAACCGAGACATGTCCACCAGGGCATATGTAGATATTTATTTTTTTTTAAATCTATTAAACTTAATGGTACAACTAAAGGATAAAATGCCATTTTTCACCAGCATTGAAAAAAATGATTAAGCCCTGGCAGGTTTTTCTCAGTGGTTGGAGCATTGGCCCCTGGACCAAAGGGTCAGGTTCTAGACTAGGGCATGTACCTTGATTGCAGGCTCAATCCAGGGCCCCAGTAAGCATGTATGCCGGAGACAGCAAATCAATGTGCCTCTCTCAGATTGATGCTTCTCTCTTTCTCCCATTTCACTCTCTCTCTAAAAATAAAAAAATAAAATAAAATAAATGGAAAAAATATCATCAAGTGAGTATTTAAAAAGATAAACTGTTAAAAACATGTGAACATTTTGGGTTTTATTCAACATACAAGCTAAATATTTAGCTGCCACACATTCATTACTGCTGGCAGAAGATACAAGTTCTCTGAGACGGGGACAAAGGATGTTATTTCTTGTGTCCCAGAAGCCTGAAGGATCATGATATTCATGTTTGCTCAAATGCAGATATTACACTTGCTGGAGGTTTGCATTACAGCTGAGTCAGCCCCTGAATCCCAGGTCCTTTTGTTAGTCATACAGCAGTTCATTGGAGATGATAAGGTTCTTGGTACACACACAGTACACTCAGAGCTCACTGTGGGCCAAGCTCTCAATAAATGGTTTTCATCTATTATCTGATGAAATGTTAAAAATAAGATTAAAAATAAGAGCTATTGATATTTCCAGAGGAGATGATAGAACTTAGGCAAATGGGGCTTACCTACCTTAAGCCCACAAACAAGGAATCCTAGGTCCCTGGTTCTAGAGCTCATGGTGGTAATCACGCTGCTGAAGCCCCTTTTCCAGGATAAAGTTACTGCTAATCGGGGTACTCTGAGAGACAATTGGTCAAATTTCTTCTGAAGAGCCCTAACAATATAAATAATGATTACATGTGACCCCTCCAATTGGGATTACATGAGATTGACAAATTTGGCTCTTTTATTTAATTATAATGAGAATTATGTACAAAGATAGATTATACACATTGCAATGAAAGAATATGTAATATTTCCAAGACTTTTGTATGACAGTGGTTGGTTCTTGGACTAGCATCATCACCAGGCAAGTTGTTAGCAAATTTCAGGCAACACCACCCCCAAGGAATCACAAACTCTGAAAATGTGTACAAGCCAAGTGTTTTAACAAGCCCTCCTGCTGATTGTGATACATGCTCAAGTTTAAGAATGACTTCTGGGGAAGATTTTTGCTGGCTTCCAAATCAGGGAAACAAAAAGCAGTTTGAAACGGGGAGGGGATATATTATGAAAATGGCTTGAAACAATGTATAATGAGCAGTTGCTATAAGTTCTCTTCCAACTACTTAAAAAATATTCTGATACCTACACATTTTCCTTTACTGGAGATTTAAAGACTCTTCTCATTTTTTTTTTCTCTGAAGAATTTAAACCGCACGAAAGAAATTTTCTACAAATGTGAATTAAAAATGGTCTTTAAATTGAAACAAGCAATTTCTCACTTACCCCACAGTGAGGACCACTAGTCAACAAATCCTGCTAATAGTCACAGAGATTCTAAATGCCTTTTTATGCTTTACTCTACAGTTTTGCACAAGCCAAACTATAAATTAAAGTTAAATAATAAAGACATTCATTTTCAGACACGCAAAGCCTCAAGTAAACTCTTTCTCAGAAAACTCCAGGAGGTTTTACTCCAATAAAACAAGGGAGTAGACCACAGGAAGAGGAAGACCTGTAATCCATTGAGTAGACCTTCTAATAAGAGTAGAAAAAATATATTCCATAAGTATATTGGTGCAGAAGACTTAGCAAATAAATATTACAGATTATTTCTCTAAGAGGGACCACTATAGCTGAAAAGTCTCCAAGGAAAAAAGGGAACTGATAGGTTATCTAATGTAATTTGAAAGTGGCATTCAAATAATTTTTATATTACTGTTGAATAATTGGACATCAAACTAGAAATGGGGGTGGGAATGGTTCCAGACACCACCTTTCTTTTCACAGTCAGAAGTTTTCTGGGCATCTTTCTCAGTTCTGGTGCTCTGGGATGGCCATCCCAGACTGGGTTTAGACTTGGTTGTTCTCAGTGGGAACGGCCCACAGCTGAAATATCCCCCAGAACATCAGCTGCTGCCTAGGGATCCCAGCAAGCTCTTCTGCACCTCTGTCCTACCAGTCTCTATGAGGTCTCCACTTTCCATGCTTGGTTTCCAGGTTCTCTCCAGCTAGTCTTCAGTTGATTACTCAGCATAATTTTTTCTATATTTTAGTTGTAATTCCAGTTTTGTCCTGGGAAAGTGTCAATGTAGCTTCCACTTACTCCTCCACCATTTTGGAACTTGATGTTTGTCTGTTGACTATGATTATGATTTTATATTTCCAAAGAGAGTGTTTTGATTTCACAAAGTGGACTTTATGAATCTTTCATATGCTGTTCCTAGATTTATATCATACTTTGATTTCTGTGGTTAAAAGTCAAATTATCTATATTCTTTTTGGGCTACCATTTTTTTAATTCCTTTAATTTTTGTTAATTTTCTAAATTCTTTATTGTTGAAAAAATATTTGCCTGTTAAAGCAAGTGATGGTCTGGGGTATTGATCCAATTTTATTTTTTATTCTCCAAATACTTTTCTTTCAGTTTCCCTAATATCATTTACTTAAATGTTCATCATTTACTTAGTAATTGCTCAAGTCCCCACCATTGGTTTAACATTTTTATCATAGACTAAATTTTATATGCCTTTAGGTCTAATTCTAGGTTTTCCTTAGCCCATCGTAGCTTGCTTTCTTGATCTCTACATCTCCTTAAATGCTGTACGGCTGTCTTGAAGATAAAAGCTGCGTAGTAGACTTTAGTGCTTCATAGGATTATATTCCTTCTACTGTTGTTGTCCCCCCTGCCCCCCAGGGGAATCTTAGCTCTTCTTCCTGTTACTTTTCCATGTGTAGTTTAGAATCAACTTGTCCTTCACAGAACAAAAATTAAAATTTTTTTTTTGGTATTCAAATTGGATTGCCTTATATTTTATCTTACAATTTAGAGAACTGATATTTTTTATGATACTGTAGTCATTAGCATATAGTATTTTTCCACTAGTTAAATCTACTTTTGAGACTGTCTTAACATTATATACTGAAAGAATATATTTTTCTTGTCAGTCTTAGATTTAGACATTATTGTAAATGGACTTTTCCTATTATATCTTCTAGTGGGTATATTTTAGGTTTAGATGTGAAGGCAATTGATTATTATTTTTAAAGCTGTGATGATAGCAATACCACATGTTCAAAAATAGTTGAGATTTTATTTCATTCATTTTAAATCTTTAAAATGTTCATCCTGTACTACCAGATATTTTTCCTTAAAGAAATAATCAGGTACCTGGAAACATGTTGATTCTTTTGGTCTAGCCTTTAAACTTTGTTGGTGGGATCAAAGCTAGATTTATTCTAGGGTTCTATGGTTAAATTATTCCTTTCCCCCTATTTAGATAAGACAATTCTAGTATTTTCATCAATGTCCACTGGTTTATGAGGTTTTCCTCCTGGCTATTAGATACAGGCATTTTTCATGCAAAGTGACCATGGCAACAGAGAGGGGAGAACTTATTCATGAACTCAACAACATGGATTACTGCACTTCTCAACAAGGTTGATTGTTTTAGTACACTGCTAAATGCCCATCCTATGTAGAGTGGAGACTAGCAATGCTAAAATAATTTTATTTTGCAGTGGGGAAACTGTTCTTGTAACTGTTATCAGGTTGATTTTATTGGACCAGGCACTGTTTCCTCTAGTCTTTCCAGGGTTTCATATTTTCCCTAGTCTTGATTATTTGTCATATGTATTCCTTTATTAGTACTCAACTAAATATTTAAGTGCGACTCTCTCAGATCTCTAGGCAACACTCTGGGTAACTCTCTTATTTTTGCTATGCCTTACAAGTTCTTTGTTTATTGGATGTCTTGGGCTCCCAGCTCTGTCTCCACAACTTAGGAAATCCAGGAAGCTCTACCTGTGTGTTGCCCATGATATTTCCTCTATGTTGTAGGATGGAGCAGTAGTAGAACTTTAGGTTTTCTCTCTAGAATGACCGTTTTTCACTGCCTGGTGCATTGTGTGCTATTATTTCATATATTTTGTCTGTAAAAATAAAATTGCATCATTATTGATGACACATTTTGCATAGATACAATAATTTATTATTTAATTTAGACACACAAATTGTTATTCTCTGACAATTTTGAAAGATTCATCTACATATCTCTTCCTCTGATTAATTTGTTACTAATCCTTTAATCTTGTAATATTTAAATCCATGACCATATGGAAAAATTATTAGCCACTGTCCACAAATGGATACTATACATCTATTTGGCCCTTTATATATTCATACTAAGTGACGATAAAATATATTGCTTTAAATTCTTACTGGGAGGATATTCTTTACCATTATATTTATTTATTTATTTATTTATTTATTTATTTATTTATTTATTTATTTAAATATACTTTATTGATTTTTTACAGAGAGGAAGGGAGAGAGATAGAGAGTTACAAACATCGATGAGAGAGAAACACCGATCAGCTGCCTCCTGCACATCTCCTACTGGGGATGTGCCCGCAACCCAGGTACATGCCCTTGACCAGAATCGAACCTGGGACCCTTAAGCCCGCAGGCCGACGCTCTATCAAACTGGTCTCGGCATATCATTATATTTAAGGACCATATCTGAAAGTGACTGTATTATTCTGACAATCTATTTCTTACTGGTACCGGAAGATTGGGCAAATCCATCTATGTCAGGCAAAATGATAGCCACCAAAGAAATCCACATGCTAATACCTGGATACTTGGAACATTATATTACGTTACATGGCCAGGGAGGCTTAAAGTGGAAGATAGAATTATGTTTGCTAATCAGCTGACCTTGAAGTGAATAGATTATCTTAGATTGTCCAAGTTGGCTCAATGTAATAATAACCATCCTTTTAAGAGAAAAAGTGAGGCAGGAAAGTCAGACAGTTTGAAGACACTATGTTGTTCTTCTGGCTTTGAAGATGGAGCAAGGGGTTGTGAACAAAGGAATTTAGGAGATCTCCAGCACCTGGAAAAGGCAAAATGACACATTCTTGCCTAGTTCATCCAGAAGGAATGCAGCCCTGCTGAACACCTTGATTTCTAGGCCAGTGATAACCATTTGGGACTTTTGAACTCCAGATCTGGAAAATAACAAATTTGAGTTGCTTTATACCACTAAGCAAATGGAAGCTAATATGCTATTTTTCCCTTTGCTAACTGAGGAAATGTTTTAAGGATGTGACGATGTGAAAATCAAGATGTATAAGAAAAAGAATACCTGGACTTTGAGAAAGAGAGTGAGGAGAAGTGTGTGTAAATAAGCTGTGCACTAATATGAGATTGCATTAGAATGTAAAGTATGAAAAATTGAGTTTTGAAGGGATTAAACTGAATATGGGAACTCAGCCTTTTGAAGATGTAATTCCATTGTTTTCTGGCTTTCATTGTTTCCTTAGAAGTTAAATGTAGTATGTATTATTGCAATTTTGCCTCATTAATTGTTTTTAAGATCCTCCTCCCTTTACTTAATTTCCAGGTTTTGATTATTTCAGTAATATAACTACATTGTAGTATCTGTGATTTGTCTTGCTTGAGGTTCACTAAGCTTCTTAATCTGTAAATTGTATCTTTTTAAACAAATTTAGAAATACTGGTCTTTCATAATTTATTTCATTTAATTGGTCTTTTTTTTCTGTTCATTTCTCATTCTCTTCTTCTTGCAACTTCAAATTCCTGTGTGCTAGACCGATATTGCTTTATTGCTTATTGAGACTTTACATTTTTAAAATTTTGTGTTTTTCAGATTACACTCAAATTCAGTGATCCTTTTGTCTGTTATATTCCATAGCATTATGATCCTTTTCAACAAATATATTTATATGATATACTTTTAGTAGTAAATTTTCCATTTTTGTAGCTTTAATACTTGCTACGATTTCTCTTTTATTCATTTCATTAAGTATATTTATGTTATACCCCTGAACATATTTATAACAGCTACTTAATAATCTATATCTATTAATTATATCTTACACATATTGATGTTACTTTCCATGGACTCCTTTATTTATTTATTTATTAATATATTTTATTGATTTTTTTACAGAGAGGAAGGGAGAGGGATAGAGAGCCAGAAACGTAGATGAGCGAGAAACATCGATCAGCTGCCTCCTGCACATCCCCCACTAAAGATGTGCCTGCAACCAATGTATCAAACCTGGGACCCTTCAGTCCACAGGCCAACGCCCTATCTACTGAGCCAAACCGGCCAAGGCTGGACTCCTTTATTAAGAAGAAAAGTTTCCTTGTACATTTTCCTGCTTCTTCTAAAATCTAGCGATTTTTCATTAAATGCTGAAAATCATGCCTGCTAGTCTGAACATCTGTTACCCTGCTTTAAAGAGGCTTCTGCTATTTCCCTTTGTTTTTTCCTGGCAGGCAGCTTTTAACATTAGTGCAGGTTGACCCAATTGAGGCATGTTTTAAGCATCATTAGGGTAGGTATTGAGTTGCATGTACTCTATAACTAGGTTATCCCTACTCGTAAATCTCTTCTGGTGTGTCAACTGAGTCCCCATGGTATCTAATGAGGTTTCTATGCTCTAATTAGCAATCCTATGTTTCCTATGCAACTTCTAAAATCTCTGTTCTGATCAGAGTTTTCATGTACCTTTTTCTTCCAGGCTTCCAGGAATCTTGCTCTGTTTAACTTTGTTTTAAGTTTTAAAAGACACAGACTTAAGAGGAGTCAATAAACTTATAGAGCTTCTCTTCATAGCTTCCTTCTTCTTCATAATCGGTTCAGAACTTTTAGCTGCTTGAGAAGCTCTGATCTGTGATCTGTACTCTGCTTGGCTCTGCATCCCCAAGCTAGCATCCAGAATGTGATCTTGTGCAGAAACCTGGCACACTCATGTACCCCTTTTTGCTTTTCTCTTCTTTTGATAATCACAGTTCTGCAGAGTCTATTACCCAATGTTTGAAAACACTCATCTCACATATTTCCACCAGTTTCATAGATTTTTATATATCAAGGACTAGATAAGTACCAGTTAGTCACAGCCCAAGGGATTGAATTTTGAGATTAGGAGAAACAGCATCAAATGTAACAGGGTGAAAAAAGAGATATAGGTATGGGTGCATTTAGGCTTATCATTTTTTATTGTAAGGTAAAACAATCGTATCACATGGATTCCAGTTTCTTAATAAAGTGTGAAAACTATTACTAAAGAAAGATTGTGTTTATGTTATAGATGAGAAAATCACAGTGAGGGGAGTTGGAGAGGCAGGGAGCAAGTTTTCTTTTTAAAATAGGAAAACATTTGCTCATTAAAACTCCTCTAAACCTGTCCTAACATTTAATTTTGAATGTTGTCTTTGTTATTTTAAAGTGGTTGTCTGCCTTATTATATAATCTATAATAATAAAAGCATAATATGCTAATTAGACCAGACAGCCAAATGACCTTCTGTACATCCTTCCGGATGACCTTCCAGACTAAGCCGGGGCTGTGAGGGCCAAGCTCCTTGCATGAATTTCGGCATCGGGCCTCTAGTGATATATAAGAATAAAGGATTAAAGAAATCAACTTTAAGCTGAAGAGTAGAACGTGGAGATCTCAAAGTTGTTGAAAATTTTCTAAATATTTCCTGAATATAATACTAGCAACATATTAAATCAAAATCCATTATCAACATATTGATCTTTAGAATAAATTGATTAAATGGAATTATAGCCTTAGATGCACATTTCATGACAAATAAGTGTAAATAATATTAAACACAGATCATATGACTGACTCTTTGTCCTATGAACATGTAAAGAAATATACAGACATATAGACGCACATACACAATTTAAACCATGGAGGTAATAGACATCGAATTGAATTCAATAACAGAAATCTAATTCAGTGATTTATGACTCTTAGGAATTTTGGAGCCACTTGAAAATATCTTGGACTTCAGAATGACATCTATACAATAACAGTTTTAGTAGTACATAGATAATTTCTGTGACCTCTATTACTACAATAATAGATAACAGGTATTATTCCATATGCTCTTTATATGTATAGTGAAGAACAAATGAGATATAATATGTTATTTGAAAGCATGATGTGAATTTAGGGAAATCATAGAAAAGACAATCTTATAGTGAATAACAGAATGTAATAAAACAGAAACATGCCATTTGTTGTTATTTTCCCACTGCTTTTTACCAGAGAATAACAAAACTCTGACTCACAAACAGAATAATTTATTGGTGACAGTGCTAACCATCATTTTTTTCTTCCCACCGGGTGCTGTTTCCATTTAATAAAAATGAAATAAAAAATTAAATTTAACAAATAAGAAAAGCAGTAAGCAGGGTTCAAAGTTCCACCCTACTTTACAAAACCCATTTATCCCAGTGAAAAGAACATGTTTTCAGACTTATTCACTTATTTAAAAATCAATTGACTATGTCTAAGACACTATATTTGACTATGTGAGTTAGTAGACAAAATATCTAAAGTTTACTCTCATAAAACTTAACCATTGATTATTATAATAGAAAATTAAACTAAAAATAACGATAAAGTGATATACATGAGGATCAAGGTAAATGAAGTATTACTCTCAGTTTCCACCCTCCCAATATCTGGACTCTAATTTTGCATCAAAATCACTCCTCTCATGTTCTTCTTTGCATTCATTCCATTTTTCTTAAGGGCCTTTCTATTGCCATATGTCCCTTCTCTGCTGCATTATGTGTTACTTTTTCCTCCCACTACTAAATTTTTCTAACAGTATGCACATGTGATCTTAATCCACATTCCCCTCTGTTATATCTTTCCCCTTTCTTTCAAAGAAAATCTAATAGAATAATTGTCTGCAGGAATAAATCTAAGCAGGCTCACATCATTAGCACTCCTTAGTCCACTCAAATTGTCCTTCATTTCTGTAATCCCACTGAGTGTTCTCTTCTCAAGTTTGTCATTGTCTGCCACATTCTTCTTAATTTCTGTGACCACTTGGTAGCATTCAAATAAGTGAGCACTGGTCAATGTCCTTTAGGACCTTGTTCCTATCTTATCCTCCAGATCCATCTACTATCACCTTTTTGCTTAACCTCTATGATCCAGCAGCCCTAGCCTCTTTCAGATTCTCCAACATCCCATTATAGGACCTTTGCTTAGGCAGTTTCTTCTGTGTAGACTTCTCATTCTTCTAAAATTCACATAGCAGACTCCTTTTAGTTTTTCAGTTTAAAATGAAAGGTTACCTCATTTAGATCTTTTCTAACTGCTTAAAATAAAATAGCCATGCAGGCAGTTTATTTCTATCAATCATTTTTAATTTCAATTTTTTCATAGCTTGCATGATTCTTAAAGGTTAACTTACTTCACTTATATATATTATTTACATCCAACATTAGAATATAAACTTCATGAAATCAACAGCCTTGCATGTTTTATTCACTGCTATCATCAGTACTAAAACCATGAGACAGATAATCAATGATTAACTTGCGTGTTTTAAAATAGTAAGTTAATAAATGAACAGGAGAACAAATAGGAGATGTACCTAACTCAGACTGAGGGATCAGGGAAAGGTTTCCTTCTATAGATGATGCTTGAACTGAGCTGTGAGGGTTAGCAAATGTTTGTCAGTAAAGAAGAGGATGGATGGGCTTTCCAATTTATAAACATCCATGTTGAGAGAAAACCAGGACATGGTACAGATGACATGGATATGATTTCCCATTCCTTATCTATGTTAAGTAAGTTTGATACATTTATTAAGTGTATCTCTGTACATTAGTATTCTCATTTATAAGTTGAAAAAATAATGTATCATAACATTATTTTGTAGAATTAGATGATAAGAATAAACTTATTATATTAATGTAGTTTAGTACATAATAATTCCCATATTGCAGGTGCACAATGTTTCTACTCTCGCTTTCGATGTTTTTTAGTAATATATTAGTTTTCTATGCTAAGTAACAAATTACCACACATTTAGCATCTGGAGACATCATGCATCTATTATCTCAGAGGTTGGGTAAGTCAGGAATCTGGGCAAGGCCTAAATGGATCCACTACAAGGTTGGAGCAAAAATGTTGGCAAGGGCTTCATACTCATTAGAGACTCAACTGGTAATACATCTACTTCCAAGCTCACTGAGGTGGGTGACTATTTATTTTCTTGTGGCTATATGATGGCTTCTTGCAGGCCATCAGGCCTGTCTTGGTTTTTAGGGACTATCATATTTTTTTGCCATATACAGGTTCTGTCACAACTCTGCCTCTTCAAAAACAGAGAGAGATAAAGAGGGTGAGCCTCCCAAGATAAGATATTACATAATGTAATACTAGGATTTATGTCCCATCACTTTGGCCAAGTTTGGTTGATTAGAAGCAGTTCATAGATTCCACCCACACTAAAAGGGAAGCAATTATACAAGAATGGAAACACCGGGAGGAGAGGACTGTGAGGGCCCCCTTAAAATCTGTCCACTATAAACCATGACAATAACAATCCCAGATCCTCAAACTAAACTATGAGTAACTCCCACTTTTTATGCTTCTTCCTCCTTAGAAAACAAAATCTAAACCAGGAAGTTTCCCCAATTTTCAAATATTTTAAGCTTCTGCCAAAAGTATTGTTTCCCAAACTTGTTTTTTGGGACCCTTGGCACAAATCCTTTAACTAAAAACTGCAACCTATTAAATAAATGCTGCCTTTTCCCATTGCCACTGACCTTTTTCAACTCATGGCTGATACTTTTAAGACAAAGGGTTATAATGTGCACTTCGTGTTTTTTGTTTATGTTTTTTTTTTTTTTAATGAAATTACTACCTCTGCTCCAATATTTTTAAGCTTCATTTTACTTCATATTTAATGAAAAATTTCATTCTCTTGATGTTTTTCATAGTACAGTCTTCCAAAGTGCTTTAATGGATCAGGGGTTTTCTCTTTAAAAATTATCCCGCTCTTTATGTGTATCATAATAGTTGGCTGTTATCTGGTTTGAATCTCCTTTAGCCTGTCACACACACACACAACATGAGTCTTGGGGTTTAGTGACTAATTTGTCAGAGTGACAAGTTCTTCATTTTTACATGACCCCTTGGCCACCCACACTGGAGGATCATTGCCTCTACTTCATTACATGTAAAATTTTCTCTACCCAGCTCTATTTCCTCCCATCTTTCTACCAAGAATCTCTCTAGTCCTCCAGGAAGGTTTACTTACTTTTATTTTTTATTTCTTTTCATTTATTTACAAGTGACACTAGATGGTATTATAGAAAATAAGCATATCAAAGTCAGGGAGAAGAAAAGGAACCTGCAAGGTTTTCTATCAAATCTGCTTTACTTAATACGTAGACATTGGTGTGAAGAGAAACAGTGGCCTTGGGAAAGGGGCAGGAGGTCACACATGTACAGACAAGGTCTATAGAAATTGGACTACATAACTGTATAATCATGGCTGCTATTTCATAAAACATTGCCCTGGACCTCATCTGAATACTACCAATCAACCTCCTTTTTTTAAAGATAGTTTTTATTCATAAACTTTAAAAAATAAATCAATTAGCCCATTGTCAGAAAGAAAAAAAAACACAAAGGAAAAGCAGGGTGGCAGATTAGGGGAAAAAAATGACATGGAAAAGTTAGAAGAAAATATGTTTAACCCTTGAATGGGAATTAGTTGGGTCTCATTTGATATAAATGGATAGATTACTTAAGGTGTTTTAAGCTTTTTTGTCTTATGACCCCATTTGTATAAATAGGAGCTTTGAAGGAAAAGAAATGCATTCGAAGGCTAGGAAGAGAGACTACCTAAAATGACTTGTAGCTATATTCTTGGAATGTTTTTGTAAAGTCATATATATTGCATTTAACAATATTTTTTCAATCTTTAAACTTTTAGAACATAGGTCCTACATAGTAATTTAAGAATTTGGGATTCCCTGAGAACTTGCATTAATTCCTAACCAGGAGTGATGTAACCACTGAATGTTTAGTAGCATTAGCTTTATCACTTTATTTAGGACTAAGTTGATAGAATTATTTTCCTTTATAACATATTCAGTTTTTCTCTGTAAGGTTAACTTTCTCTGTAAGGACTATATTAATAATGTCATAAAGTCAGCATATTAGAAGACTATCTTCACAGGATTATGGAATTAATCAGTTAATATTTACTGACTATTCTTAGATACAAGGCAATATATGTGGAGATTGTGGGTAAGTGAAGATGAGAAATTGGTTCAAAGAATAGAGACACGAATGAAATTTGAATTAGACAAAATGTAATTTGCAGTACCTTCTGTCATCAGAAATGAATGGTGATGGAAGCAGGTCTGCCCCAGCACACTCTGAAATGTATGGGTTCTTGATTTCAGCAGGAAAGACCTCACATTTCGAGTCTAGATTATTACATTAATTAAAGCTGGGGACAGTGGAACAAAGAAAGGCTTAAACTAGAAGAGGCAAGATTATAGCAGCAGGAATGAGCCTAGGCATAGCTGCTTTGGCCCTTTGGAAACATGAGGAAAAGTCAAACCTAAGCAAGGCTACCTTGGCCCTTAGGAGGAAAGACAGTCACAGAGACAGAAGAAATGGGCCAGCGGGGCTGCATAGACTCAGAAAACAAGTTACAAAGGCAAAAGGAGGGCCCTTGGAGACAGGTTCAAGAGATTAGCACAGGAAAAGCTGCCACTACCCACTACTCCCCTGGTTGCAAACCTCCTGGGAACCTTTACAGCTCAGGAGAAAGAAAGCAAAGATACATGCCTGAGGAAAGAAGAGAGGGAAAGGTGCAGGTGTACTCAGGAAGAACATACGATGGATCCTTTGTCTTTAGGGTTTTCATCTGTTTTCTAAAAGTGGGGGTTTTAGGGGAGGTCTCAGAGGAGGATTCCTGTAGAATACTCATCAGCTTTCCAGGTGTGTCCTTTCATATGCTGATTCATCAAAATGAGAGTATAGTGTCAGGGTTATTATCTGGTCAGTTTTACCTTCAAAGAATGTCACCAAAGACAAAGATAGACTGTGACCCCAGTGCGTTTTCCCCCTGCACAAGTCTGGAATGTGCAAACCAGTGGTTCTCAACCTTGGCTGCACATTAGAATCACCTGGGAATCTTTTAAAAATCCTGATTTCTGGGCCTCATCCTCCAGAAATTCTGTTTCTTTGTTCCTGATGTTGTGGCCCCACCCCATAACAAAGAAACAAAATTTCTGGAGGATGAGGCCCAGAAATCAGGATTTTAAAAAGATTCCCAGGTGATTCTAATGTGCAGCCAAGGTTGAGAACCACTGGTGTAAACCATTTGCTCCTAAGCTTCCATGATTAGGGAAGATAAAAACTTGTGATTTATTATCTTGCTTTAAATTGCTCGTCCATTTAACTATCTGGACTTTGAGTTTTTCTCATTCTACTTGTCAAGGAATTTTTCTAGCTTCTTACAATCCTGCTTCACTTTTAATGAGTTCTGTACATGAAAATTGATTAATATCCAAGTCAAAATTGTTTTAAATTGTAGATGCTTTGTACGGAATGCTATTTTGAATATCATACGAAAATAAATAATAATATAGGTTAATTTTACACTGTAGTGAAAATGCGGGAGAGACTGTCTCCCACCTGGAGGGCACTAGAATGGAAGACATAGGTAGAAATATTTTTTTCACACACAAGTTACCAGCATAATTCTAATAAAAGAGCATGAACATTTATGTTTTAAATATATTACTTCCAGAAATATATTATGCAACCCCATTTATACATTTATTAATTATTTAGGCTAAGATTTTCTAAAAAATTATCTTTAATATTTTAAAATCTCTTTCTATTAAAAAATATTTTCTGGTTAATAGAACCAGTTTTATTCTAAATCAGTAATATTTAATTTTAATTTTTAGTAAATTGTTTCTATTACTTTTGTAAGCTGTTCCTTTTGTGTGTGTTATTTTGTATTCAGAAAGTTTGTATTTTAACAATTTTATATGTTTCTGGTATATTTAAGCCTACAAATACATACCTTAAAAGTAGTGACATTTTGTCTCTTAATTTTTTATAAGCATGGGTACTAATATTGATTGCACTTATGCTGCTTTATATTAATTGTTAGAAATTCAAATTTGATCTTTTCTCTATGCATCTTTGTTAAAAGTATTTTGTGTTCCTTGGTTAATTAAGATAATACCTTAAGAAAACTAAGAAGTTGTTTGAATATTTAGATCTTAAATATTACATTTTGTTTTTATATTCACTAATTTAAAACATCAATATGGTGTTGAATAATAATGGAGAAAGAAAATAGCTTATTTTGTTTCAAACTTTAAAGTAATTACATACCTCAAATATGTCACACTAGTTGATAGTTTCTGAAAGATATTTACATTAACCATTTAATTACCAATTGCTGTGAGCAGGCAGGGCATGATTTGATATCACCATTTTATAGATTTCGTGAACAAAAAGGGGGCTATATAATAAACCTGATAACTTCAAGGGGACTGCATGGCTGACCTTACAAACTCTATGACCCAAAGTAACCACACAGGATAGTCCGATAAAAAAATTTCCTATCTGGGTAGTCATATCCAAGGCCAATAGTTTCCTTAGCAAAGATCAACCTTTACCTTCAAAGAGCCCTGTCCATTGTTCTAATGTGCTTGGGATAACATATCTTTGAAATGTCAGAGTACTTTTCTTTTCTAGGTCCTTCAATGGTACAACCACTGGCACCAGAGCACAAGACCACTATAGTATGAGACCAAGAAACTCCTCATTTGTTATTTTGTGACCCACACACCATCTGTATGTGCTGTAAGTGTTATGTGTTAACTATACAGCAACCAACAATGTAAAGAAAGCATATATATCTATCTCTATTTTGCTTTTTATCCAATCCTCACTTTGGTTTCTCCCACCTCCTTAATCTACCACCAACATGATATAGTAGTCAGTCAGCAGACATGAACAGAGTAGAAATAGTAGGCCAGGTAAAGAAGGTCACTGGGGCAGAGAGGTCCTGGGTGCCTAGGAACAGGCAAAAAGGGGAGGAAAAGTATTGTGGGGTGGGACCTCACCCCCAGAGTGACATTTTCTCCCCTAGCACATAACTGGTCATGCCCTACCCTTTAGATCCCCTAACCTTTAATATTGCTGGTCACATGGTTCTGACCCTCCCCTGACCTTTCCTCCCCTGGCATGTTGCTAGTCATGTGACAGACCCCTTTTAGAGGAAGAAGGGGGGGGGGATGAAGAATAGTCTCATAGGACTCCCATACAAGCCCTTGCACAACTTAAGCATTAAGCCCCGAGGACAATGTGGTTCTGACCCATTTCAAATAATCTTAAGAACAGCACCTCAGGTCTATTGACAGTTAGACAGAGTCTTGGTCAAGTTATAAATAACACCTGGGCCTCAGTTGTGCTTTAGCTCCAGGCCCATAAAAGCAGCAAGGCCAGGAGGGATGACCCAATGAGTGACATCAGCACCAGCTTCAATGACTAAGGAAATCCCTACCCTGAGGCTGAACAGTAAGTAGAGACCATGGTCCTGAAAGAGCACGCCTAAAAAGCTGATGATATTCTATTGAGATCCTCCCCTGAGACTTCCAGATAAAAATTCTCAAGACAAAGGACTCATCATGCATGCTCTTTCTTTGGAGCATACCCAAGCCTTTCTTCCTCTCTGTCCCCCAAGCACTTTTCTTTGCTTTCTTTCTCCTAAGCTCCCTTTTCTTTTGCCTCTGTAATTTGTTTCCTGAGTCCACACAGCCCAGATGGCTCACTTTTCCTATGGCTCACTTCTATCCCTGTGACTTTCTAAAATGACTTTCACTTCTATTTGAGTTCCTTGGCTCAGAATGATTTTCTCAGCCAAACTCAAGGACCAAGTTCTAACATCTGGTGCAGTTCACTATTAACAAAGAGATTTGATGTAGCCTTGTTTTACGCCTTCTCCATTGATTCTAAATGTATAAAATAAGCTGCAACACTGTCATTCTCTGGAGCATTTTCTCAATCTATTTGACAACTTCCTTCTGAGCATGTTCTTGAATATTGGCTCAATTAATTTCCTATAAAGCTTTCTATAGGTTGGACTCCTTCCATCAGCAATATGAAAACTGAGATTCATATTGCAACCAAAATGTGGGGTTTGAGTCTGAGTTTGTTGTCTTATGAAATTGAAGAATGAAGTTGTGGACAAAGACGGTTATCAGAACCAAAGTTAATGAGAGAAGCCACTCCTGGAAAAGGTGCAGCTGGCATTCCAGGATCAGGCCAGTGTCCAGAGCTTCCTTTTCATGTTACTGTCAAGTGTTAAAGTTTATTAGTGCTGTGCTAGGAAAAGAGAGCAAAAATGGTGAGGAAAATAAGACATTTTGGGGGGGGAGACCAGCAGTCTGACTCTGTATATAGTTAATTAGTATGTTTAATGCACAGTCCTGTTATCCTATAGTCTAGTCACTGCCCCTTCCTTAATTATCTGGTCTTGCAAGACCTGTTTACCTAAATACTCCCATTTTACAGAAGCCATAAACCATGAACAATACACAACTCCTGGGGGCATGGTGGTTATTAGTGCTGGTGCCCGGCCAGGCCTTTAGGTATGGTCTCATTGCCCCATCCCAACACACCGGGTTTTTTGCAAAGCCTGAGAAAGGTCTGGAAGTCTGATCCTTATTTGAGAGACAAAGGAATCAAAGGGTATAAAAAGAAAGCTTCCTCCATATTGGTTTGCTCAGGATTTGGAAACAGGCTCCCCTGAGTCATGGCACCAGTACATCTGAAAATAAATGGTTTTTTCCTGTATCTCCGAGTACTCCTGTGTGTGTATTTTCCAGTCACCTGGTAAATTCTGTAACAAGAGGAAGTGTATATATTTAATTTAGGGAGTGGATACATCCTTGCCAGCTCCTGATTGATATTTTCAAAGAATTCTGTCTTAGCAACATCCTTGAGATTGATTTAGACATCTTATTGCCTTGTGATTTGTTGGTTACTTGCAATTTGCTTGTCTTAGCAACAATGCATTCATTTTAAAGTTTGTCTCTCATGCATGCCCTTCTTTCCTTGCCCAGCTGGGTTGTCCTAGTCACTCCATCTAGCTAGGTGCCCTGCTTCTATTTCCTACTCCTCATGGTCCCTATTCCTGTCTACCTAGCTTCCTTCTGTCTCCTCAAAACCAGGTAACTAACATGCTTGAGACATGTAGGTAAAGAATATCAAAAAAGTTGGGTTGAAAACACTGGTCATCTCATTTCTTCAGAAGTAATTTTCTCAAAACATGTTGAAAAATTGGTGGCTTTGATATAGGCAAAATTTCTGAATCAGATTTCAATTATTTGTATTCCTTTTGATTTCAGCACCTTTTTTTTAGTGCCTTGTACTTCTGGTTTATACATGTTTGGGATAAAAATTTTTCTATATCTTTCTAAGTTCTTCTGGGTGGTCTAATAATCAAATTGACATGGATAGGATTAGCAGAAGAAAATAAAGTTTATAACAAGTATACCTCCTATATACATAGAGGAGACCCAGGAAAATTGAGTAACTCACCAAAATAGCAGAAGACATCACCTTAAATACCACCTTCAGCCAAAGACAAAAGAAAATGTTGAGGGTGATGTGTCAGTTATAGAAGGTTGCAAGGAAAAGCAAAGTAAACAAGAGTAAAATTGCTATGCAGATTTAAGTTCTTGCCTTCCTCACTGATTAGTTTTTTAGAGATTTAAATAGTCTCCTCTTACTTAAACATTCAGAGAGACACCCTTACACGTGTAGATTTCCTGTATAAATGTAAAATATCCCTTACAAAGAATATCTTCTATTTGTTTTTCCAAAATCTGCTGTTTCTTGAAAATTACCATCTAAAAATAATCCTTATTCCAATGAGGGATATTTTGGGCAAAATTTGCTTTCTTACACAGGATAGTAAGAAATGTTTTTGCTAAGTGTTTAGAATCCGTTGACTCTTACAGTCTGACCAGTTGGTTAAAATGCTCTATAGAGTTGTCACATATGTAGAAAATATCTTCATGACTTACAAGGGTCTAGTACTATAAAATGATTATTTTAAGTGATGCCTTTTTTTTTTGCCAATTGTGAGCATAGCTAGAAATGAAGGAACAGATATGCAATGTGTGCTGCAAAGGTAAAGCACATGAGACAGGAGACCCTTACATTGTGTCGGAGAAACATTTCAGATCTGGCGGTATTCACTAGAATGCCTAGAGTTTTAAAGTAGCTTGTGCAGAAAACACAGGTTTCACAGAGCATCCCACTTTGGAAGAAAAATGATCATTTACCATTTAGCAAAATTTCCATTTCTGGAAACTCATTCTCTGTAATGTCCTTTAAACAGAGATGTCCTCTGGAGCCACTGCGATTGATGAAAAGAAAGCTGTACCATTCCACTCTAAGCTTTTTAAAAGAATTTGCATTTTTCAAATTTTCTCCCTCTGCATTGCCTATAGCAGTTCACCAAGAGGATGGTAGCTAATATTTATCGCACTTCGGTTGCTTTATATTTGCTGGAAAATCTAATCAGATCTCCTTTTGCACTATATTAAAAAAAAGTTTGTGTCTTGTTTCATTATGATGGGATCATAAATAACTCAGTGTTACTTCAAATATTTTGACTTTCTAATATTTATGTTTGATGTTCTCAAGGTTTATTTTTGATGTGATTTTAGTATCCAATTTCGATCCTTTAACATTTCACTCTTCTACACCTCAAATTATTCTTATTTATTTTATATAAAAATGTGTTTGCTCACAGAGATCTCCTCTTAAAAATCAGGATTTTAGTTTAATTACTCTAAGTTAGTGTTAGTCAACCTCAGCACTACTGACATTTTGAGCTGGGAAATGATTTGTTATAGGGAGCTGTTCTGTGCATTTGTTTAGCAATGTCCTTGGCCTATATTAACTAGATAGTTGTAGCACACCCCAACACCCCCACTTGTGACAACCAAAAATGTCTGTAGACATTGACAAGTGTCTCTTTCCTAAAACAGTGGCTCTCAACCAAGGGCAATTTTGTCCTACAGGGAACATTTCTAACTCATGGAGGAATGGGTGATACTAGCATCTAGTGGGGAGTGGTTCGGAATGCTGCTACACATCATACAATGCACAGAGCAGACCCTTCATACAACAAAGAATAATTCTGGCCAACATGTCAATAGCCCTGAGGTTGAGAAATCCAGTTTCTGAATCTGTTGTAGGTCTTCATAATTTTGAAATTCTGTCCTCAGCTTTCTATCTCAATCTATGTCTGTGAAATTCAGGTACACAGTCACATCATGTTCTGCAACTGATGCTCTTCCATCAAGTTCTGTAGTTTCAGTCACATGCTTTTGTATTTATGATTAAATTCAGACATGGATAAACTTTCAGATTTAGTTGCTTCTAAACTTAACATTATTGTATCTGCAACAGAGACAGGGATATTCCCTCTCACCTTGCATTGCTTCAAACTGCACCTGGCTTTTCTTTGTCCTCAGTGAAACGGGAATTTTAGGGGAACACAGGCAGGTTTAGGGAATTTTTAGAATTGGGGTCCATGGAAAAATAAACAGGGCTACAGACAGGGACAAGGCACATTTTCATAACACGAAGCCAGGTACAGGTACATTTCCATGAGACAAGGAAGCAGCAACAGGTATATTTCCATAAGACAAGGGAACTAGAAGTAGCCAAAAAAGGCCTATCTTTACAAAATAAAAAAGAAGGAAAAAAACCCAGAAGGAATAGGAGGACACTGAGGGAGGAGGGCCTCAGGAGTCACTATAGTAACCAATTCGAAAGGGAATATTGACCAATCAGAGAAGGTGTCAAGACACAGGAACTACAGCCTTTATAAACCATGGAAACAGGAAGTTGGTGAGACTCTTTCCCCTGTGCCACATGGGAGTCTGTATTTATTCTTCAATAAATTTCCACCTTTGCTATACCACCTTCTGTCCATGGATTCATTCTTCAACTCCAGCAGACAAAGTATCCGGGTTCCAGTCCAAAACTTCTGTATCAATCAATACAGAAATTTAAATAGATTTTCACAAATTTGCAGAGCAAAATGGAATATTATAGGGTCATTCCCCTAAGCTTCTATACACCATAGAAGCTATCCTTCATGAATTTCTCCAGGAAATGTAAATTTGGAATGTTGTTCCATAGCAGATTCTCTCCCAGTGAACCTTGCAATATCTGATGCAGGACAGCAAGTCAGCAACACATTTTTATTAAGAAATTTAATGAGCTGTGAAGCACCATTTTTCATTCAAAGTAGATACTAACTGTGCCTGTAAAGAAAGACACAGCAGTTTTCTGGACCATCACAGCTTTGTATTGTTGAATCCTCCCTTACCTGTGGAACCTTGGGGCGTGTGCTGTTTTTGATCAGATTTAACAATCCCCTTCTGTTTAGTATTTTAATAACTAAACGCACCCTGGGCTTCCCTCAGCTGGTACCGGACAATTTTTCATCAGTGTATACTCCCTCTTTCTTTTCTGCCCACCCAGCAGGTAATGGATATTAGAAATAAGCTGAAAATGCTCTCCATTATATCCCAGAAGAGCAGCTATCTTCCCATCAACACCACCAGTTGGGGTAGTGCCTGTAGTGTGATCTGCTATTCTTGTTGCCTTCTGAGAATTTATGGTCCATGGAGTCATCAAAACCTCCTCAGCCAGCTCTCAACTTATGGCTTTGCATCAAATAATCCTTCTAATACTGTCAAATGAAGGGAACACATTATTTTCCCCTGATAATTCACAACTTTCTCTCAGGCTCTGGTTTTTAAAAAAATAACTTACCCTATGCTGATCAGAGAGCCACTGTCAATTTCGTCAGGATCCTTTTTTTTTTTCTAGATATATTTATATTTCTCTGTCAAGCTTACCTTCCTATCTCACCTCTCTCTATTATATATCTTACTCTAATATTATATGCCAACTATTTTTAGAGAGTAGCTTTTTCACCTGCCATTTAAATGCTGTTGACAAAGTCCTTTATTAAGTTATAAGAAATAGTCTTCTGTGATCAATGACTCTTTTCAGGCAAATTCTTCTCTTATTCTCTTTCCCTTATTTTTCTTACTCTTACAACTTGTTATTTAATAACTCTCAGTTAATTGGGTTTCTCAGTTACACAGCCAAATCATATTCTACAATTGATGGTCTTCCATCACATTTTGTAGTTTCATTTATACACCTTTTGTATTTGCAATTAAATGCACACATAAATAAGCTTTCAGATTTAGTTTGTTGGTTTTCAAACACTTCTCTGATTCCAGATATAGCTAGCTGTGGATTCAACTTGTTGTCTCTGCTCATCTCTACTCCTGAATATGGCAGTGAGTTAAATCTGCTCCAAGTTCTAGCCCATGTGTAGTTTGGTCAATGGAACCAATTTTTGTCTTTTAATTTAGAGAGTGAGGCAAATTACTATAAATGGAGACTGAAATATTTGCAATAGCATTTTGCAATACTTAGTCCTTTTTACAAAATAATAAGAATTAAAAAAATTATCTATAAAGAGCTGGCAACTTATTTGATTTAGAAGATATGATGAAAGATGTGACTAGATTAGTTATTCTTAGATATTTCACCATAAGCTTTTGCAATATGATAAAACAATTTTTTTTCAAAAAGGAGTACCTTAAATTTCAAAGGGTTCATTGACAGTAAAGACTTTCCATGGACACAAAGTTAAGAAACTCTTTGCTGAAAATTTTAAATATCAAACACAGGGTAGAGGTTTTCTATGGAGACTCTAGGCCAGAAATCATTCAAAGAGCACCAATAGAATATATTGGTGACAACTAGCAGGAATAGATAATAACAAAATAAAAAATAATGAACAAAAATGTGCTCCCAAGTTTTTCATTGCAATATGCTCCTATTAATATACTCCAAAATTTAAAGAAAGTATAACCAAGACCTAGGCATGAAATGAAAAACAAATTTTCAAGTGCAGTATTAAAAAGCACAACTCTGAGATTAGAATCCAAAATTAAATTGATGTACAGTGATAATCCTATCTAATAAAGATGGAATATGCAAATTGACCAAAACTTCATGACAAAGATGGTGTACAGTGATGTACAGTGATAATCCTATCTAATAAAGATGGAATATGCAAATTGACCAAAACTTCACAGACAATAAGGAGGGGATACGCAAATTAATGTGACAAGGAGAGAGGTGGAAAGGTGGCTCCGGGCCAGAGCAAAGGCAAAAAGGCAGCTCTGGGCCTGAGTGAAGGTAGTGCCAGCAGCCAGGGGAAGGAAGGCCTATTCTTGGAGGAATCTTCGTGCATCAGGCCTCTAGTAATAGAATAAATATCAAAACTAAATTCAAATGATTAGAAGCTTTTATCCATCCATTCAAATGAAGGGACCCTGGAATAGAAACAATGTTTTTTATACTATCTTGGATAATTGTCAAGCATTAGGAAAAAGTATAAAGAGAGAGCAAGAGAATTAGAACAAATACAAGCTTGAGAGAGAGAAAGTGAAGAGAATGCATGTTACATTTACTTTTAATTTTTAATTATTTAATGTTAATTCTCCCCCATTTATTTTTTTATGATCCCCCATTTTGCTGGTAAATTTTTCTAATGACATAAATAAATCAAGATAATGGAGACTTTATTTTCTACTGCCCATAATTCCCGCTTAAGTGATTGTCCCTTGACAAAGATGAAGCAACATCATTCCTGAAAGTCACACAGTACCCAAACATATCTGGTTCTTGAAATCTGTTATAACAGTAATTCCTTTCAACATAATTTGTAAGATGGTTGTTTCAACTTGATGGCCCTTATTTTGCTACAAAACCACCTCAAAATTTTTTAAAAATATTTCTTTCTTACTAGGATTTATGTTTTTTGTGTATGAAGTAAATGTAAAACTCATAAAATGTCCTTGCCCTGACCACTGTTGCTCAGTTGATTGGAGCATTGCCCCATACACCAAAAGGTAGCACATTCAGTACCCGGTCAGGGCACATACTCAAGTTGTGGTTCAATCCCCAGTGTGGGTACATATGGGAAGCAACAAATTGATGTTTCCTCACATTGATGCCTCTCTCTCTCTCTCTCTCTCTCTCTCTCTCTCTCTCTCTCTCTCTCTCTCTCAAAAAAAAATCTTTTAAATACATTAGTTAGTGTTGCTTACTGCTATCATTGCTATTGCTCAGTGTTTATATAAAATATCTCAGTATTTTCAACTTTTGACAAATAGGAAAATATCTGTCAATATAATACAATATTTTCCTAAGTGAGAAACTCTTATTTTAAGTGTTTCAATTGAAAGAAGCAGGTATATTATCAGAATTTAGCATAGCCATACTTGTCAAGAGTTGAAGGAATGGGGGGGGGGTACCTAAGAAATAAGTATTGTCACAATTTTCCAAAATCTATCTGAATCCTGATATACATTTTCTGATTCACCAAATTGTTACTATGGCAACTTCAGAGTAATACTCAGAGGAAGGAGTCATGGGTATAGCATAGACTTTGCTGTTTAGGTTTCTGTACATAGAATCAGTTGATCTACAAAACTGATCAAGACAAAGCCAACTGTGCACAAATCTCTCCTTTGCCAAGTTCTGTTGCTAAGGAGAAAGGGAGTTCTATATGTGTAACTGATATGTCCAATAATTTTGAATAATACTATTAGAGGAATTTGGGAAATGAAAATATTTTTTATTCAATTAATAGTTTATATTAAAAAGTATTAACTCAACAAATAGATATTAAATGTTTACTTTTGGATTAAATACAAATCAATTTCAGTATGTATTTTTTACTTTGGCAAAATAGAAAAATATAGGAAGTTAAGAAATGGAAATATAGTTTTACCAAGGAGTTTGAAGTTTTATGGGATCAGATCTTAAGTCCCATAGTTTGTAATTTTATTATGAGGCTTGGGTGTGGCATGTGGGATATTAAGGCCATACAGGTCTCAGGACTTTTACTCAAACTTCTGCTGGTTCTCAGGGCTAGTAGGGTACTGACAAATTATCAATGGCATTGTGTTGGAGGTGGGTACTGCCTTTATGTAGGATATGCCATAAAGAAACTGAGAAGTGAACAAGGTTTGTGTCTAATACATTAAGTAATATATGAAAATTAAGATGTTGGTGTTGGATATAGGTAAAATAAATATAAATGGAACAAAAAAAATAAACATTTGAAAATCCAGAAAAAGAGACCTCTGATTCCAAACTTAATTGCCACTGTATTAGACAAGCCATTACAGTTGGGCTACAATAAACCGAAAAAAAAATATACAAAATATTGGTTTTAGTCATTGGAAAAGAGGTGACATGAAATGTGAAAAACCTTTATGCTAAAAACTACAAATCATCCTAAGAGATATGATAGAGAATCCAAGGCAATTGAGATGCATATTATATTTATGGAATGAGAAACTCAGAATTGTTTAAGGTGCCATTCTGTATAAATTGTCCTTTAAGTTTAATACAATTCCAATCAAAGTCTTAGCATACTTCTCCTTTGTAAAAATTAACAACCAAATTTAAATAAATGCAAAGTTAAATTTAAATAAAGAGTTAAGTCAGTCTTATAAAAAGGGAGCTTATTGAATAATAACACTACCTTATTTAAAATGCTACTATAAAGCTATGCTAATCAAGAATTGTGGTATTGCCAGGGTGTGATGGCTCAGCGGTTGAGCGTCGACCTATGAACCAGGAAGTCACAGTTGGATTGCAGGTCAGGGCATATGCCTGGGTTGAGGGTTCAATCCCCAATCCTGCAGGAGGCAGCCAATCAATGATTTTCTCTCATATTTGATGTTTCTTTCTCTCTCTCAAAAAAATCTATCTTTCTTCGCCTTTCCTTTCCTCTCTGAAATCAATAAAAATATATTTTTTAAAATGTGGTATTGAGCCCTAACTGGTTTGGCTCAGTGGATAGAGTGTCAGCCTGCAGACTGAAGGGTCCCAGGTTCAATTCTGGTCAAGGGCATGTATCTTGGTTGTGGGTACATCCCCAGTAGGGGGTGGTGCAGGAGGCAGCTGATGGATGTTTCTCTCTCATCGATGTTTCTGGCTCTCTGTCCCTCTCCTTTACTCTCTGTAAAAAAAAGAATCAATAAAATATATAAAAAAATAAAATAAAATGTGGTATTGATCTAAGAATAGACAAAACAATCAATAGAGTAGACTAGAGAACCAAAATTACACCCATATTTACATGGTGAATTGGTTTCCAAAAAATTGCCGATGCAATTCTATGTGAAAAAAGAAATTCAATTAAAAATAGTGAGAGCAAAACTGATTACCCATATAGAGAAAAATTGAACCTCAGTCCATATCTTACATATACACAACAAATAATTTGAAATATATAATAGCCTTAAGCATAAAAGCTAAAATATAATGCTTCTAGAACAGTGGTTCTCAACCTTGGCTGCACATTAGAATCACCTGGGGTTCTTTTTAAAATCCTGATTTCTGGGCCTCATCCTCTGGAAGTTCTGTTTCTTTGTTACTAATGTTGTGGCCACACCCCAAAACAAAGAAACAGAATTTCCGGAGGATGAGGCCCAGAAATCAGGATTTTAAAAAGAGCCCCAGGTGATTCTAATGTGCAGCCAAGGTTGAGAACCACTGTTCTAGAAGAAATTAAGGTGAAGTATTTTGTAACTTAGGATAGGTAATGCTTTATTAATCAGGCTGCACAAAACACTAAATATTAAACAAAAAGATAAATCTGACTTCTATGTTAAAATTCATTTTTTTTAAGAGAGAGGAAGGGAGAGAGAGATAAAAACATCAACTATGAGAGAGAATCATTGATTAGCTGACTCCTGCATGCCCCCTGGTGGGGATCAAGCCTGCAACCCCAGACATGTGCCCTGACCAAGAATCAAACTGTGACCTCCTGGTTCATAGGTTGACACTCAACAATTGAGCCATACCGGTTGGGCTAAATTAAACAATTTTAAATGCTACCTTTCTAGTGACATTTCTAAGAAAATGTGTAGACAAGCCACAGCTTTGAAAAGAACATTATTAATGTTCTTTTAATAATTCTAATAACTTACATGCAGACTACATGAAGTATTCCTTAATGCAGCGGTTCTCAACCTGTGGGTCTGGGGGTCGAACAACCCTTTCACAGGGGTTGCCTAAGACCATCGGAAAAACACATATGCAATTACATATTGTTTTTGTGATTAATCACTATGCTTTAATTATGTTCAATTTGTAACAATGAAATCGGGGGTCACTACAACATGAGGAACTGTATTAAAGGGCCATGGCATTAGGAAGGTTGATAACTACTGCCTTAAAGTATTTGATTAACAAAAACAATAAAAATGTGTGAAAGACTTCAGAAAGAGAGATCTCTTACAAAAATTGTGCACAAATGATCAATAAGCCTATGAGAAAAATCTCACCTCATTATTTATTTTAGAAATGTAAATTAAAAATTATAATACAAGCAAAGTAGGTCCAAAGACATGGATGCATGGGACAGACTGACAGATCTCAGAGAGACAGGGGAGAGGTGGTGGAAAGAGATTAACCAAAGAATATATATATATATATATATATATATATATATAGCCCATGGACACTGACAATATTTCAGTGAAAGATGAGGTGGGATGGAGGGATTTGCTGGAGGTAGACAAAGGGGGAAAATGGAGGACATCTATATTGCTGTCAACAATAAAAATAAATTTAAAAAAATTATAACATTACATATATCTTAGAATGGATAAAAATAAAAGACCAGTTTGGGCAAGGATTTGAAGCAACCAAAACTCTCATATGTTGCAGGAGGGAATGTAAAATGATACCATTTTGGAAATCCTTTGATAGTTTCTTACAAACTAGCAATTCTACTTTCTAGGTATTTATTAAGGATAAATGGATATATATGACCCAAAATACTGTGGACATAAATAATTCTAGTAACTTGTTTACAGTAGACTCAAATTGGAAGCAAGTCATTCTTCTTGCCTAACATGAGAATGGACAAAACAAGTGTAGTACACTCCTCTAAAGTAATTCTATTCACCAATATATGTGAATGCTAATATATTCAATAGTATGAATAGGTTTCAAAAATGTGCTGAAAGAAGCTGGATCCAATAGGATATGTATTGCATTTCATATTTATAAAATTCTAGATCAAGTAAATCAAATCTTGGCAAAATAAATCAATTTTCAAAGGCAAACTAAAAGAAATCGTTCATTTAAGAAATATTTATTGCATGCCAGCTGGATGCTAGATGCTCTAATTGAGTTATAGCAAAACTCTTTCCCATTGTTTATCTTACATTAAACAATGGGAAGAAAAATTAAAATAAAACAGAACACAGAATATATCAAAACAATGTGTGCCAAGCGGTATATATAGAGAAAAGAATAGGAGAGCAGGTTGAGAAGCCATCTTTGAGAACAATAACTTTGAGGGAAGAAAGGAAGATAAAAAAACTATATTTATAAGGAAGAATGATATTTTAGGCTAAGGGAAAAACAAGTGCCATCCTCTGAAGCAGAATAATAGCAAGATTTTTAGAGGATTAGTCATAAAACTAGTATGGATGGAGTAGACTGAACAGAGAAAATTCTAAACAAAATTAGAGTGATTAGGCCAGGGGAAGTGGAGCAATCCTATAGGATATATTGTATATCACAAAATCTCAGGAGACTTAACTACACTTGAAAAGTACTGAAGGTTTTGCAGCAGAGATATGACATAATATAATCTACTGGGTTTTTTTTGTTTTTGTTTTTGTTTTTGTTTTTTTGTTTTTTTGTTTTTTTAGATTGGTTTGCTTATTTTGAGAATTGACTTTAGGACCCCAAAGGCAGAATCAGATAAATTGGTTGGGAGATTATGCCACCACTTCAGGTAGAAGTGGAATATTGAATTAGACAGATTGTGTATATCTTTTGACAGTAAAGCCAAGAATATTTATAAGCAGATTAGATATGCACTGAAATAAAAAGGCAAAAATTCAAGATTACATCCAAGTTTTTTGTTGTTGTTGTTATTGCTGTTGTTTGATTGTTTTGGCCTGAATTATTTTTGGATAGAATAACAATTTACTGAGATGGCCAAAATTGTGGGTGTAATAAAATCAGATTTGGGTTTTGGTTATGTTAAGCATGAGATTTCTATTGGGTATCGTATTGAGTTTCAGTAGATATTTCAATACATAAGTCTGAAGTTCAAATAAATGCCAGGGCTTAAAATAAAAAAATGAGATTTACTGATATGAAGGTGGTATTTACCATGAAACTTGACATCTAAAGAACTGCGTACAGATGGCACAAAGAAGAGGCCTTAGGACAGAATCTAGGTACACTCCCACATTTGTATGTTGGAGAAACAACCAGAAAAGGAGAATGAATGGAGAGGACACTAAGTTAAGGAGGAAACATAAAAGAGTATAATGCCCACAGAGTCAAATGAAAAACACCTATCAAAGAAGAAGAAGTAATTGATGGTGTCAAAAGATGATGATAGTAAGATGAATGCTGGGAATCGTCCGTGGCTCAGATTATTGGTAAGCTTGAAACAGTAACTTCAGTGAAGTGAGTTTATGTGGACCCTCCCTTGGAGGGAGTTCAATAGAAAACAGGAAGAATAAAATTAGAGACAGCAAGTATAGACAGGTCGTTTGACTTTTTGTGGCTTTATCCCTTTAAAAAGTAGCACCTGGAGGAGGATAATTATAGAGTAAAGAGAGGCTGTTCCTTTTGGTAGGAGAATTTATATTGTGCCTGTGTCTGAAGAAAGGGTAAGTGGGGGTCTTATACCTCAGGGTCTTCTGTGCTGGGTGCATACATCACAGAAGGCTGCAGCTCTGTTACATCTGCAACTACTCTCCCCAGGTTCCTCTAAAGTGCCTTTCCCTGGCACAGATTTCCCGTGGTTTCCAGCTCTGGAAAGCTTCACTATTCATTGATGGTTTCTTTCAGCATTGTTCATACTTTTAAAATAGTCCATTAAAAAATTCTAAATTTACACAATTTTGAATGTACTACTCTGTTTTATAGGATTTTGATTAATTAAATAAGTGTTATAGCCTGTATTTTTTCCTTAACACTATATTATCTGTATTTGAACATGTGTATAAAAAGCACAATTTTCTAAGTTACTTCTAATAGGTACAATAAATTCAAGTACAGTTATTAGCTACATTTATAAGAAACAGAGAAAATGTACCTAATGCTATCAGTAAATCAATGAACAGAGTTTTCACAAGGAAATTCTTTCAAAATTTGCAAGGAACAAATAACTTCTATGTTACTTAAATTTTTTAAGGAAGAGAAAATAAAAAATAGGCATCTCTGAGATATTTTGTTTTATGGAATTAGCATAACCTTAATTTAAAAAATGTTAAATAAATGAAAAAGACAGATAAGTTTTCATTTATGAATATAGATATTAAAATTAAAAATAAATATTTTAGCAAATGTTCTTATTCTAGTTAGATTCTTTTAATTTTTTTCAATTACAGCTTAGACTCAATATTATTTTTCATTAGTTTCAGGTGTATAGCATAGTGGTTAGGCAACCATATACTTTACAAAGTATTCCCCCTGATATTTCTTGTACCCAACTGGCACCATGCATAGTTATTACAATATTATTGCCTATAGTCCCTATGCTGTACTTTACATCTCCATGACTATTTTGTAACTACCAATCTGTACTTCTCAATCCTTTCACCTTTTTCACTCAGTCCTCCAATGCCAGGGTCTTTTCTGCCTCTACAAAGGTTCAGGAATCTGGAGGAGGTCTGTGCATAAATTAATGAAGAGACTAGTGAAGAAATATGAATTTAGAAGGCACTTTGGGGTGCCAGATGGAAGCTTAGTTCTAGTGACTAAATTCCCCAAATCTCCGGACCCCTGGCTTTTTATTCCCACATTTTTTGCCATTTAGCACAGCAGATATACATATCAAAGGTCAGGTTTGGTAAACAGTAGAAGATTATCAGGTTAGGGGAAATGCCCTCAGCTGTCTGGCAGCAGGCAATAATATATGCAGATCTTCAGCCTCCTGAAACCCCAAGGTTCATCAGCCTTCTGATGAACTTCTTGCATAATTATAACCTGCTGGAATTTGCTTCCAGAACTCCAATCCCCTTCCCTTTTGGCAACTATCAGTCTGTTCTCTGTATCTATGAGTCTGTTTCTGTTTTGTTTGTTCATTTACATTGTTCCTTAATTTTCACAATAAGTGAAAGCATATGGTAATTGTCTTTGTCTGGCTGACTTGTTTCACTTAGCATGATACTTTCTAGACCCATTCATACTGTCTCAAAAGGTAAGATTTCATTCTTTTTTTTTATGGCTGATTATGTATGTACCATTTTTATCCACTCGTGCATTGCTTCCATAATTAGGCTAATGTAAATAACATTGCAATGAACTAGGGGTGCATATATTTTTTGAATTAGCGTCTTGGATTTCTTTGGATATATACCCAGAAGTGATCATTGTGTCAGAAGGCAGTTCCATTTTTAATTTTTTTGAGGAACCTCCATATTGCTTTATAGTGCCAGCACCAATCTGCATTCCCACCAACAGTGCACAAGGGTTCCCTTTTCTTCACATCCATTCCAACACTTACTTAATAATTTCTTGATGATAGCCATTCTGACAGGTGTAAGGTGATATCTCATTGTGTTTTAATTTGCATTTCTCTGACTATTAGTGACTTTGACCAGCTTTTCAAGTGTCTAATGGCCATCTGCATGTCTTCTTTGACTTTCTCTTATTACTTTATTTTTTTTCTCTTATTACTTTTAAGATTTCCTCTTTGTCTTTAACCTTTGCCATTTAAATTATGATGTGTCCTGATGTGAGTCTATTTGGGTTAATATTGCTTGGGACTCTCTGTGCTTCCTGGACTTGTGTGTTTTTGTATTATTTTTCATCAAGTTAGGGAAGTTTTAGTCATTATATTTTCAAATAAGTCTTTATCTCTTTCTGTCTCTTACCCCTTTTTCTGGTATCCCTATAACGTAGATGTTGTTACTCTTTATGTTTCACTTGTGAACCTATGTTTTCCCAAGGTTCCTTAAACTATACTTATTTTTATTTATTTATTCATTTATTTTTTCTGCGCTGATTGGGTGTTTTCTGATACCTTGACTTCTAAATCACTGTTTAATTCTCTACTTTATCTAACTTACTGGGTTTTTTTTAGTGTATCCTTTTTCTCAGATATTATAGTCTTCATTTCTGACTTTTTAAAATTGTTTCTATGTTGTTGCTTTTTCATTATATTTGAAATCCTCATTAAGTTCGTTAAGCATCCTTATAACCATTTATTATTTTTTGGAGTGACTTTTTTAATATATATTTTTCTATTGATTTCAAAGAGGAAAGTAGAGGGAGAGATAGAAACATCAATGATAAAAGAGAATCATTTATCAGCTGCCTCCTGCACACCCCCTTCTGGGGATTGAGCTTAAAACTTAGGCATATGCCTTTGACTGGAATTGAACCTGGGACCTCTTAGTCCATAGGCCAATGCTCTATCCACTGAGCCAAACTGGCTAGGGCTATATCCATTTTTTGAACTCTATATCTGATAGATGTGTGCCTCCATTTTATTTAGTTCTTTTTCTGGATAATTCTACTGTTCTTTCATTTGGAGGTTTTTTCTTTTGTATCCCCATTTTGGCTACTTCTCTGTGTTTGTTTCTATGTATTGGTAGATTTGCTATGTCTCCCAGTCTTGATAGAGTGGCCTTAAGTAATAGGTGTCCTGTGGAACCCAGTGGCTAAGTCTCCTTGATTACCTGAACTGGGTACTTAAGAAATGTCTTTTGTGTGGTTTATGTGAACGCTACTCTTATAATTGAGCCTTGATTGCTGATTGCCTATCCATGCATGAGGTTAACCTTTTGGCTGGCTGTGAGAACCTACCCCTATTACAGTGTACTAGCTGTGGTGTGGGTGATGAACACATGATGAGGAATTTGCCTGTCAGGATCTTTCTTTGGATGTTTCACTTGTGAAGCTAATTGAATCCTACTCTTATGTTTGAAGCTTGCCACTGGATTTTTTTGTTCTTGGTGACTCTTGGGAGAGACTTTGGTGAAGGTCAAAGTCAGACACTACCTGTGACTGGTCCTGGGCAACCATTTTGGAGCTACAAAGCAATCCACAGTTTGTAGCTGTCTCTGTGGGCCTGGGTATGCATATGAAGGGCCAAGCTACACACTAAAGCTGGCTTCCACTAGAAATGAGCCCAAGGGCAGTTCAGCAAAAGGCCCAAGATCCTTCAAAATATGCCTCTACCTGCCGGGTGTCCATTAGATTCATTCACTGAAAAACATCTGGCAGTGTGCAAGTTGAGTTAGGTTCTTAGTGATTGACCATATAGGATTGAGTGGTGTTTATAAGATTGATACAAATTCAAACTCAGTGTCAATGCTCGGTCTGAGGCCACTCAGCAAAGTCCCAGGGTACACCAACACTAGCTCCTACCCACAGACCTTTATTTTGGGGCAGAGTCTTAGAGAATCATTAGGGAGAGACTAGCAGAGTTCATTAGGCCCAAACTGATGAAAATTTGTCCACTTAAAGGAAGGGCTTTGCACTGGTTGTCAGTGCAAGGAAAAAAAATGGCCCCCTTCCTAAAGCTGCACAACCCAGCATATTCCTGATTCTACTTGGACATCCTGGAGAGCTCAGGCTCCAGGATGAGGTGGAGCTAGTGGATCTCCCATGAAAGTGTGGTTCCCATGAGGTTCAAAGGAAAGTGAGGGGATAGCTCCCACCCCAAATCCACACAGCCCCGTTACTGGCCTCCACCTGAGTCTACTAGGACTTCTACACCCCAGCCCAGGCAGCTGATTCCTCAGCAGGGTGTAATTTTCACAGAGTGAGGTGAGAGGGAGTCCAGAGGGTTGAGCTATTGCATTCCCCCAGGCTGATGCCTCATAGAGGGGAGTGTTCCACCTAAGAAAGTTGGCATCTGCAGTGTGGTATAGGGGCTCAGTACAAGGACCCTAGTGGCTGTCACTTCAGCTCTCTCCCTGGATCCACAAAACCCAGTCTCTCTGCACACGTCTTTAGTCCACTGGCCCTCCCTCTGCAGAAGTCCAGGGTGAGTGGCTACTAAAGAAATATTGTGGTCTGGCTTTTTAAGATAGCACCTGAGTTCCAACAGGCTCTTGTCGCTCCCTGGCAGACATAATCCCTATTGATTTTCACAACCAGATGTTATATAGGCTCCTCTTCTTAGATTTGGTGCACCTCAGTGGGAAGCCCAGCATGGGGTTGAGACCCCAAACTCCTCCGGGGTAATCTTTGCAGCTGAGATATCCCTCCAGATTCTTAGTCACCACATGGGTGTGGGACCAGTCATTTTTGCATCTCCGCTCTTCCTACCAGTTTGGATGTGGGTTATTCTATACAGCATTGCTCATAAGACTTCTGTTCAACTGGTCTTCATTTGGATTATTCGGGTGATTGTTCTATATTTTAGTTGTAATTACAATTTGGTCCTGGGAGGAGGTGAGTGAAACATCTTCCTGCTTTGCTGCAACCTTGGATGACTGTCCTTCTGGGTTTGTGGTGGACAGGCATTGCTTTGATTAAGAAAATGCCATACCCATTGGCAGATTCTTTTTTTTTTTTCACAAGGAACAAATATATATTGCTATTTTAAGAGTAAAGTGTTATTGCTAATGATTGATACACAAACTTGAAGTAGACTCCTGCAAGAAACTCAAACAACTATAGGAACAAGTTAGACTCCCATACTTTTATATGCATCATAGGATTTCTCTATTGTAATATCTTATCTCTGCATATCTATTCCTCTCTTTCCTTGTTACAGAATAGCACTGCTCGCCCTAACCGGTTTGGCTCAGTGGATAGAGCATCGGCCTGCAGACTCAAGGGGCCCGGGTTTGATTGTGGTCAAGGGCATGTACCTTGGTTGCAGGCACATCCCCAGTAGGGAGTGTGCAAGAGGCAGTTGATCAATGTTTCTCTCTCATTGATGTTTCTAACTCTCTATCCTTCTCCCTTCCTCTCTGTAAAAAATCAATAAAATATATTTTTTAAAAAAGAATAGCACTGCTCTTTTCTCATATGTACTTTTTATAATGCCTCATGACGTCCACTTGACAGTATTAGTTTATGTAATTTTAGCTTTCCATGTTACCTCAGAGATTTAAGTAGACTTCATAGCATTTTTCTGTTTTGGAATCTATTGCTAATCAGCTAATTACTTCATATCCTTCGCATTTCAAACACCTGAAAAGGCACTTCACTGGCTCAATAATATGCTTTTATGCCATTCCCTTTCATAGATTACTGGATAGTTAATATATATTGCTGCTTCTTGAAAAAGTTTTAATTTTAGCATGAAACTTAAAATTATTCATTCATCAACAGATGTTTATGGATTTCTCTATCATGTACCAGGAATTGCACTAAGTGGTAGGATTATAGATAATAAGAAGTATTTCCTTCCCTTATTAATCTTATATTCCATGAAGTGAGATAAACAGTAAACATGTACATAAATGTGCTATATAATCTCATGTAAATATTATGAAAAAAAGCAGTAAAAGAGTAATATAAATATGATAGACTAATTCATATGTAAAATGGAATTGTTCTGGAAAGTAAAACTTGGAACTGTAATTGAAAACTATTTGACAAAATAATGAAGTACAATATTAGCAATATTGGCACAAATTGAAGAACAAAACATGAGTCTAGGTGTTGGAGAGATCTGATAAATAAAATCCATTTTCTCTATCCAAATTCTCAGTAACTGAAACTCAGAGAGTCAAGTATGACTTGTTGAATAGTTTATTCTTCATGTAAGTTCTTAATAGTAATAGTGAGCTATAGACTGAGACCATTTCTTCCCTTCCCTTTCACAGACAGGCTCCCTATGCAATATCAGAATATTGCCTATAAAATTCATGTATAGAGAAACAGAGCAGAATATGGAAGTTTTCATTGAAGCCTATTCACCAAAAAGACAAAACAGAAAAAAGGAATAAACAATATAAGCCACTTTCTCTTTGCAAATCAAGTTTAGTCATAGCTCTTTCCCAAGTAAATAAGGAATAAGGTGATATAAATTTGTCAGGAAATTATAGAGAAAATGGCTCTTCTTTACATCAGAAATGAGAAGGAAACACTCCCAGCTTAATAGTTCCAAGTTTTTTGACTGATAAAATTTGAGAGCTTAAGTATTAAAGCTATTGCTAATCCAGAATTGGAGGAGAGACCATATCAGCCACTCATTGTTTGAGGATTCTCCCAAGATTACTGATGAATAGTGTCAATTTTCCCCAAAAAAGTTTATGAAAAGGGTAAAAAAAAAAACACCTATGTTAATTAAAATTTCTCAAGGCTCAAAAGTCACTATTTTATTTCTGGTCCAAAATTCTCTAGCCATGTTATCCAATATAACTCTTCAGAGGGCCTACATTGTGATCAGATAACAACATAAAATTATATAAGAACAAAATGTTGCTGGATATTTTTCAAATTTGTATATAAATCCTTAATTTTATTAATTTCCAAAGAACTTAAAATTCAGTTATTATTTTTCTTGCAAATTAATATCTATAGGAACTTAATCCCCAAATAATGTTTTCATGCAGTAAAATAAAATTGTTACATTAACCTCTTCTCCAATTTTTTATTCCTCTTTCATCTACCATTCAATCTGAGCAAACCAGAAAAGTTCTGAAAGTTGGTGGGTGGTTTCTTAGGCAGCTATAGTCTTGGTGTCCCACTAATTGGGTACATTCCTTATTTAAAAGATATAGAATATCGTTCCAGTCACTGGCACATCTTCCTATAAATTTAGAAAACATGCCAAAATCATAGGAACTAGTACAGTTAAACTGCATATTTTTTTTTTTTCAGAACCCAAACTCAGTCCTGCCAATGACCATAGTGCAAACTCAATAGAATCTAAGGCAATGGGCATAGAGGGAACATTTGGGTTTCAGCTTTGCCAATGTACTAGTAAATTTATGCCAAGTCTCAGAACTCATGGTTTGTTGATATAAGTTAGATTAGAAAATACATCACATAAAGAGGTTAATTATGCCACTGTGTTTAGGATATCTGGGGGAAATGCCGTTATGCAAATGTTTCATCTCTTGGAATACCATTTGAGATATTATTGCCTTCTGCAAAAATTCAGAAATTTGCAATGGCAATAGCCTCAATCACCAGGTCTTATTTGACAGGTCTGTGTTTCCCATTAAGCTTATTAAAACTCTTATTTAACAGTTTCTCTTGACATTCCACATTTCTGGCAAGACAACCCTACATGGGAGTAGTCTCTGCTAGTAGCAGGGTCTCTACAATCTCTTGTGAGCAGGCCTCTCCATCCTGTGGTAAATAGAATCTTAAGCCTATGAATCCTCTTCTCCTAGGCAAGTTCCTTCAACTCTATGTTGTTTTTCACTGGAAATTTATGCACAGTGGTTTTCTGAGCTAAAGCCACTATTGGTGCATCTGCCACACACCTCTTATCAGACTGTCTTGCCATTGGAATAATGCAGAACATTGATAGTATTTGTTTATACTACATATTTTTCTTCATGAAAATTTTTTCTATCCTATATAATAAAAGGCTAATAATCAAATAGACCAAACGGCAGAACAAGTGGAACAACTGGAACAACCGAACAACGGGTTGCTATGATGTGTGCTGACCACCAGGGGGCATGTGTGGAACATGGTGGGCATTGGCCATGGGGGGATGGTGGAACAGGTGAGAGGGGGCACCAGACCAAGGCGGGGTGTGGTTGCTGTCATCGGGGTGAGCCTCTGGTGGTTACTGAAAATTCTTTGCTTCCACACGCCTCAGTCCCACCCAGCGCTCACACCTGCTGCAAGCACCGGAGCTGCTGCTCACACCGCTGCCAATGCTTGGTCCCAATCACGCGGTGCCATCAGTGGGTGTGGGCAGCGGCTGCCGGCCCTGATCGCCCCTGAAGGCTTTTGCACATCCCCCTGCTCCTGAGAGGCGATCGGGATAGTGGCTGCCTCACACACCCACTGACAGTGCCAGCCACGCTAGTACCTGCTGCTGGCACTGACCCCAATTGCTTTGCTCTGTCAGCGGGTGCAAGCGGGGCTGGCACTGTCAGTGTGTGGGAGCAGTGGTGGCAAGAGTGGGGCTGCCAGCAGACAGGGAACCGGGGCCCATGGTGGGAGGGTCTGGGTGGGGGTGTGGAGGATGGGCCTAGACCTGCCCCTGTGCCTACAGCAGCCTCATGGCCCACAGTTCCTTTCAAGGTGCATGAATTTGTGTACTGGGCCCCTAGTAGTAGAATATGTGTCTAGTGTTCTTATTTTACTATTAGAAGGCTCACTTGAAATGAAACAGTTTAATCATCTGTAGTTTGACTCTTCTCTCTCCTACCCAATGTAATAGTAATGCTTTCTATTGGAATAAAAACATCTTTTAATTTACATATGCCTTCTGTCTCAGATATTTTTCTAACATATTCTTTTAGGTTTTGAATTGTGGGCTCTCTTATAATTCAAAAAAAATTATAATCAATGACCTCTGTATCTAGTAAAATAATCTGCTATTCAAATAATTATGAATGCATTTATTATACAAATATATTGCTTGGTTCTACCTGGAAGGTTTTTTTCCCATGGAGCATTCTCTCAATAGACTAACTGTAGCTTAGTTTTGGTCCATATCTGGCTCCTTCTTTTTTTTTTTTTTTTTAATATATATTATTGATTTTTTACAGAGAGGAGGGAGAGAAAGATAGAGAGTTAGAAACATCGATGAGAGAGAAACATCGATCAGCTGCCTCCTGCACATCTCCCACTGGGGATGTGCCCGCAACTCAGGTACATGCCCTTGAACGGAATTGAACCTGGGACCTTTCAGCCCGCAAGCCGACGCTCTATCCACTGAGCCAAACCGGTTTCAGCCTGGCTCCTTCTTAACGTATTTTATCTTTTGTTTTCTCTTAGAGTTTTAATTTGAAGGAAAAAAAAAAAAACAGAAATAGGTTACCTCAAAATATATATTTTTGGCTTAAGTTTTTTGAACTAAAGGCAATTAAGAAACACTGAATGCAAGAAAAGCTCTCTATACTCTTCCCTTTTCTATCTCAAGGCAGGATATAAATTCTTCTTTTCCTAGAGACAGATTCTGGTAAGTCCAAAGATGGCACCAGAGAAATATGCAAACAAATCTTACTTAATTAGTTCCTTCTCATATATTAACCCTCTCAAGTTTTTATCCTGGGAAACCTGAACAGCTTTCCTTTGTTCTGTCATTTCTCTACAATGATGTTGTTCTTTGATGAAGATGCTATATAAGCCAGAGTTCTAAGCTACTACTTTGAGTTAATTTTCACTTTTGGTTTCTCCTGCACGATGTTAATAAACTGTTTTTTATCTTGTTCATCTTTTTGTTGAGATTCCCAACTAAAAACACAAGATGAGTAAAGTATTGCCTCCCCTATAAATTTATTGTTTCTCCTATTTATTTATTGTATCTTCTCAAAACTCTTATGAGATCAGGCCTAACCCTATGGGATCGGGCCTAAACCGGCAGAAGGACATCCCTCTCATAATACAGAACTGCTGGCTCCCAATCACTCACCTGCCTGCCTGCCTGATTGCCCCTAACCACTCCTGCCTGCCAGCCTGATCACCCCCTTAACCACTCCCCTGCCAGCCTGATCGATGCCTAACTATTCCCCTGCCAGCCTTCTCACTCCCAACTGCCTTCCTCTGCTGGCCTAGTTGCCCCTAACTGCCCTCTCCTGCTACCCTTATAGCCCACAACTATCCTCCCCTGCTGGCCATCTTGTGGCAGCCATTTTCTGATGACATGGGGTGGCCATCTTGTGACCACATGGGGGCGGTCATCTTGTGCAAGGGTGTGATGGTCAATTTGCATATTACCTCTTTATTATATAGGGTAGGATTCACAATGTCAAAAATTGTTTCACCATGAAATTTATTCAGTAATTATTTAAATACAGGGTTTCTCCCCAAAAATGTACACACACACATTAACAGCTGATAGCTCACTTTTGAAATGTATTTTAATAAACACTGCCTTTATAATTACTCAAAGTGTGTTTATACATTGTTTTGGGACACCCTATATTTTTACTATCTCCTTTATCTATTGCACTCAAAACTGCCCAAATTTTATGTAAACACTTGTGTAACTGTGTTTGCTTTTATTTTGCATCTTCTATTTGTAGCTTTAAGAACCATTTACTCAATTATTTTCATGGTCCATTTCAATTTACTCTCTGAAATCTAATTCTTTCCTTTGATTAGATATTTTAGGGCCCTGGTCACTGTTTCTGATATAGCAATGACTTAAATATATTTTTTTACATAAGCAGAGGCATTTCTTTAGCCCTTTTATATCAATTTTATATCAATTTACTCTGGTTTTTAAGATTTTTGTCTCTAACTTTTTAAGCTGACACTTAATAGCTCATGCTTTTTTCTAAGAAAACTTCTTTCTCCTCTAGCTTAATCAGAAATTTCTCCTTCATTTTGTTCATTATTTCACTGCTCCTGTTTTGATAATAAGTAAATTTTTTAAATTTCTGGTTTATCTTTAATTTCATGAGCATGCCTAATCCCCATGACAATCTTAAGGTTACACTTCTAAAAATTCAACACAACTAAAAATTACCCAATATACTCATAACATGCAAATTCAAGTTCATGGATTGGAGTACAAGAAATGTATTGAGGTATAAGATACATTATGTTTGATGCCAATTCTATTTACTGGTCAGTAGACCACACTTTTAGTAGCAAGGGTTAGAAAATCCTTAAGGTTTTTAGTAGTCACTAAATTGTCCATCTTCATCAATCTAAGGTGATAAATTCTTTTTACAAAGGGCTCCTATTTATGTGTGTGTGTGTGTGTGTGTGTGTGTGTGTGTGTGTGTGTGTGTGTATTAATAAAATATATTCCACACTTCTCTGGGTAAAGTCATAATTTTCATAAATCTAAAGCCATATTTACAGATAGTATAATGAACAAATACAGTCAATTTAAATCAACCATGCGAAGCCAAGTGTAGTCAGTCACTTCAGAGTTTTCCTTTTAGTGCCTAAAGGCTATTTAAAGCTAGAACTGCATTAGAGCTCTGTAGCATCAATAAGAGTCCAGCTTCCCTGCAGATTATAAGCAGCTTTGATGTGGTTCCCTTGACAGAAGCTAAAGATTTTTCATCTTGCCCAGCCTCATTTGTAAATCAGACCAAGAATTCTGTGTAGCAGAAGTCAACCTACGCAAATTACAACCTAGAGTTCTGTCATTTATCAGGGTTACAGAAAAAGTTCTCTTTTCTTGTAACCCCACACCATTCCTAAGTCTTTGAGTTCCATGGTTTCTTTAGAGAACTTTTTGAGGACTACTTCTTGCAGAAAACCAGGGGGCTTTTGTTAAACTGTGGCTTTCCCATCAAAACAATTTTTAAGTGTTTTTCTTGTAAAAATAGATACAAAAATGTCAGCAGCAATGAGCATATCAAAATAGCAAATGACCTGAGACTTAATTTTTTTTTTCTCGAGGACTGGGAGGGGTATGAGCTTTCACCTTACCTGCAAGCTAACAAATTAACCTGCCACAGCTTATGGAAGCCAGCAGAGAAAATGAGTTTCCTGGTCAGAGGCAGAGGGCTTTATTACTTACGGCACCTGCAGTATTAGCTTCATGTTTGCATCACTTCCTCTCCCACGGAACAATGAGAAATGACTGTGGTGGGAGCTGTACAGTGTAGGTGAGGAAATCCAAGCTTAGAATTTCTTCAATCTTTTAAAAAGACTAGTAGAAAACATGCTCCATCTTTTCTCCAGAGGGAAACATTGTCTTTAGTATCCCAAAAAGCAAATAAATCTGCCCTCTCTCCTGAAGGGAGAAACTATCTTTTATTCCAAGGATATTTGCTATATAAACATCTTTGAACAGATTGTGTGGAACAAACATTGTTGTAATATGTGCAGAAATGCAACTGATCCATGAAGAATTGTCCATCAGCATTGCCCAGGTCTCAGTCACACAAAGGTAAAACCAGCCCTGCTACAAGAAAGAGGACATTCCAAGTCATCAAATTCATGAATTTGCTTGATGCTCATTATTTAAAAAACTGTCAGTATTGCCCAGCCAGTGTGGCTCAGTGGTTGAGTGTCAATCCATGAAGCAGGAGGTCATGGTTCAATTCCTGGTCAGGGCACATGCCTATGTTTCAGGCTCAATCCCCAGTAGGAGGTGTGCAGGAGGCATCTGGTCCATCATTCTCTCTCATTATTGATGGTTTCTATCTCTCTCTCCCTCTCCTTTCCTCTCTGAAATAAATAACAACATATTAACAAAACAACAACAGAAACTACCTGGGGAAACTGCTCAACGTAGCCATGCCAAAAGTTTCAAACTCTGTTTAAAAGTCACTGCCCCAAATTCCATAACTTGTAGTTTCATCATTTCCTGTTAAAAAAAAAATAAACATGATTAAATTGGACTTTCTATTACAAACTGTAACACATTTGCCATCTCCAGTCTGTTCTTTTAAAACTGATGACACAGAGAAGTAGAAGAGAATTCTAAGTCCAGAGACAAGCTGGTACCCAAGAGGGGGGAAAGGAAGGTACTGAGCTGCAGCGCCCCGATCTTCCTCCCAAACTCACCCATGTGGCTAGTTCATTCCTTTTTTCCTGAGGTGGAATGAGGTATTTTGAGAAAAGACAAGAAGTTTAGGGACATATTTTTCTTGTGGCAACCAAAATTAGAGAATGAATAGCAATGTAGATAAAAGATATTTGCCTTCATATTTTAATTTATAATTTGTTTCTCTGAATGTCTCTGCAAATGTATGTGCCTATCAGCATAAAGAAAAATGTCGTTTCTCCTCAATATTGCCAATGTCTGGAATAGGTAGTAACAAACAATGTTTTATAAGTAGACAAAGTAAACTTAGATTATTTACGGTTATAATTATATTGATTACCTATGATGATTGTTACATAATAAAAGCATTTATGACCTGATATAACAACAAGGTCAAAATCAGGGCAATTCTAGCATTGGTTCAATAGCCACATGACCACAGGATCTCTCAGAGTATCTAGGCAGCTTTCTTGGGTGCATTGCTTTTTGGCTTTTTGTATCATTTATTTACATTCTTAGCTTTTCTGAGGTACTTTTGCTGTTATTTCTCTTACCTACTACGTTGGGAACAATAATTGCCATCCATGCTGTGAAATTTATAAAATTTATTTTATGGCCAAATGTGTATACTCACTTTTTATAAATGGCCCAGATGTACTTGAGAATAGAATGTATTTATACAATTTTATCTTACATTAGTCACTTAATTTTTTTAATCTTATATTACTCCTATAATCTTTCTTCTTGGGCTAGTCATAATTGAGAGAAATCTATTTCAACTTCCTAAGATTATACAGATTGGTGTTACATATTTTGAGACCAATGTATGGGGTGCTTCAAGTTCAACATTGTTCATTACTGATGAGATTCATGTTTTTTACATGATATCAATATGTCCCATTTTTTTCGCTTGCTATTTACTTGGTAATATATTTTTCATAATTTTATACTGTCTTGTGTACTTTTTAATTTTAGAATAAAGAGAAAAATATTGGCTATTCTACCACAATGTCCTCTCAAATTTGACTTTAAAAAAATATTAATGGATATTGAGAAAACTATTGCCAAGAATGAAAATGGATGACTTTGGAAGAGAGCTGAGACTGACATCTAAGATAAGGAAACTACCAGATCTAACATTATATGATTATATGCTATTTTTGTTGTTATTGTTTAGCAGAGTCCTATTTTTTCTACTATAAGTAGAGAAATACACACACACACAAACACACACACACACAGGGGTTGGGAAAAGTAGGTTTATGGTTGTTTATATGAAACATAATCCAATAATAAATAATACAAGAATAACTTGTGTTTCACATACTCACAACTGTAAACCTACTTTTGCCCACCCCTGCATACATATATGAACACTTCTCTTAGGTTGTATGTCTATTGTTCTTAAGCTTTCCCTTAATATATATAGCTTCTGATATAAAATTTTCTTCTCCAAAACATAATTTATTGTGTCTACAAATACTTACTTTCATCTAAAAATTCAATAAACTTGGCTTATGAATGGCTTATGAATCAGACAGAATTATCTTAGCATTTATTTATTTTGATACAAAGTTTGGTTTTTTATAACATTTTATTTTATTATTCACAGTGAATAATAAGGCTGGAGCCCTTTAAAATAATATCTAAACTTGAGTGATTTTACTGTGGCTAACATTGGGTGCTCACAATGATTAAATTATGCTAGATTGAGTAAAATACATGATAAACACATTCGCATTTAGTTAAATCAAATTATTTTCTCCACAAGTTTATCCATGTTATTTCAGTTATTTAACAAGGGCAGATCCTTGATAAAGAAAAGAATTAAGCTTGCTCTTATTCAAAATAACAAAGAGAAAAAGATACAAATATGAAGAAAACCAACAGCTAGAAATGGAGGACCATGACCAAATTTCATCTAGCATTCCAAAACTACAAATTTTTGTAAAATCTTTTTGAAAAGAAGTGGTTCACAGTTATACATCTTCAATTAAAAGTATAATGGCCAAAATCTCACCCTTTGTTTTTATGATTTTAAGTTCAATAGTTTATTAATTACTCCTCTTTACAGAAGGTATAATTAGCAATAGAGCAAAACTTACCATTATACTGTCAAGAATAATATTACTTATGGTTGAGATTTTTAAGATTATCTTAAATTTTAAATGTATTATTGTTTTTAACCAGAACAATGAAGTTAACAGTTACCTGTAATGATCCTAAATGTTAACTTTTTTCTTTCGTTCCCTGTCCAAATATTCTAGTTATAACTGAGATTTACCTTGTTGTACCCCCAAAATGCTTCTCTGATGAAGCTCACCATTGTAAGCATCTAAATTAACCATTGCTTGCATAGAAAGCCTAAATGATTTAAATTTCAAAACTAATTATCCTACATTTAAAAATGAATAGAGGAAGGCTAGTCAATATAAATTAACATACATTTTTAATAACACATGATTATTTTCTGGTTATAATTTAATAGTGATTGTTTATAAATGTGTAAGGTGTTATTTGCTTTTTTATGATGATCCTTCCAAATAATCTTTGGTAGAGAGTCTGAAATATTAAAAATACTCTAACTGATGCATGTATTATATACATAATATTATTATTATGCATATTCCAATTCTATTAATTTGGACAGATAGTAAATTTAATGTGATAATTCTATCCAATACCCAGAAAAGTATTGCTAGTAAGTTTTGTTGTATATCATTTGATGTCTAGATTAAATATAAAATAATCACTTAAGTGGTATTTTTTTTTGGTTCTATCCAAATGAAAGTATTTTATTTATAAACTAGAGGCCTGTTGCATGAAAAGATTCGTGCAATAGGCCTTCCCTTCCCCTGTCTGCCAGCACCGGTTTTCCTCAGGCACCCGGGACCCAGACCTTGGCTCTGGCCGGAGCCGCCTTCAGTCTTTGCTCTGCCGCTTTGCGTCTACATATGCAAATTAACAGCCAACAAAGATGATGGTTAATTTGCATATCTTGCTGATTAGCCCATGGGAGGCGTAGCGAAGGTACGGTCAATTACCATGTTTTTCTATTATTAGATAGGGTAGGAACATTTTTTGAGAAGTTTGTTTCTTGTAATTTTTTTTTGTGTGTGTTTATACATCTTATCATGAAAATTCCTCCAAGAGCACCTATCTATGAATTCAAAATAAAGCTAAATTTTCTCATAAGGTGAATTTAGACCCAATCTATTTGTTTGTTGCTAACTCATCAGTCCCTCAAATCTCTTCAAAATAAATTCTTGTCATGTAAGAGCCAAATGCTATTCTTAATTCATGAAATGCATTTATTCCCTCACTCTCACTCCTTCTATCTCCTTATGAAGTTAAATTTCATTTAGTATATGGAAATCTGTTTAGGCATATCCTTTTCTAGAAGGCATTGCTCAGGTATTTCCTAATCATAGTATCACACATTCAATTAGTCCAAAATGAACCAATGCCATCTTCCTTCCTCAACCTCAGATATTTCTGTTCCAGGCAAATGAATACCAATAGCTGTTGTCTTCATCTATCTAATGTTCAAATCAAAGTAAGGAAGATGGAGGTGTCATCTACTATTAACCTATCTGATCCATTTCCAAAATATATCTTAGACTTACTTCTTTCTTTCATTTTATTAGCAACATATAATTCCAATGTTATTTGGGATTTCTTAAAAAAACTTTCTGGTTGATCTCTCTTCCCTCCTATCATGGGCTGTATTTTGTTTCCCCAAAATTCATATGTGGAAACTCTAGCACCCAAAATGACTGTATTTGGAGTTAGGGACATTAAGAAGGTATTTAAAGTTAAACAAGGTCATAAGGGCAGAGTCTTAATCCAGTAGAACTAGTGTTCTTATAAGAAACAGAAGGACAGCAAGAGTGCACATGCACAGAGAAAGAGGACATGATAGGACAAAGGGAGAAGGTCTCTGTCTGCAAGCCAAGGAGAGAGGCCTCAAAAGAGAACAAGCCTGCATCAGGGGTTTCGGAACCCTTTGATTTGGATCCCCAATTTCCAGAGCTAGGAGAAAAAGAAATATTTTTTTTGTAAGCCACCCAGTATTTTGTTACGGCAGCTCAGGAAGGAATAATACCCTCATTCCATCTCTCTGATACAGCCTCTGCATAGCAATTAACATTTATGTTTATGTATTTTATATAAAGCATGTAAAATTATATGTATTTTACAATAAACTAATATATAATTCTATATAAGCATTTAAATATACATACAAATATATGGATATGTAACCATATGTGTGCCTATATATGTGTGAGTGCCTGTGTGTGTGAGTGAGTGTGTGTGTGTGTGTGTGTGTGTGTGTGTACAATTTTGATCAAACTATGCAATGGCTTTCCAATGCTTTAGGATGAAATTGTTTTTGGGATTGATAATAGAGACAATAAGGTTTCCCCACTATTGCTGTAGCCAAAATGAATTTTACCATAGAAATAATGAATATCAAATCTTAGCTATTGTAAATTGTGCTGCTATGAACATAGGGATGCATATATATCCTTCGTGATTGGTGTTTCTGGTTTCTTGGGATATATTCTTAGAAGTGGGATCACTGGGTCAAATGGAAGTTCCATTTTTAGTTTTTTTGAGGAAACTCCATACTGTTCTTCACAGTGGCTGCACCAGTTTGCATTCCTACCAGCAATGAATGAGGGTTCTTTTTTCTCTGCATCCTTGCCAGAATTTGTCATTTGTTGATTTGCTGATGATAGCCATTCTGACAGGTGTGAGATGATACGTCATTGTCATTAAGATTTGGAATCAGCCTAAGTGCCCATCAGCAGACGAATGGATTAATAAACTTTGGCACATCTACACAATGAAATACTATGCTGCTGTAAAAAGGAAGGAACTCCTGCCATTTGCAACAGCATGGATGGAGCTGGAGAGCATTATGCTAAGTGAAATAAGTCAGTCAGAGAAAGATAAATATCACATGCTCTCATTCATTTGTGGATTATAATGAACAATGTAAACTGATGAACAAAAACAGATGTAGAGACAGAGAAGCATCAATCAGATGCTCAAAACTCAGAGTGAAGGTAGGGGAGGGTGGGGGAGAGGGGGAGAGATCAACCAAAGGACTTGTATGCATGCATATAAGCATAAGCGATGGATGTGGACAACAGGGGGTGAGGGTGAGGGCAGGATTGGGGGGATGAGGGGACATTGGGAGGATAAGGACACATTTATAATATCTTAATCAATAAAGGAAAAAAATAAAGAAAAGAAATAATGAATATCAATATTAATTTATAGGTAACAACCACATCTTAGTGTAACCCAGGCTGTCCCTCAATGGTCCATCCAAAGTCTGCTTCTCCACCTTATGACATAAAATGACTTTGGCAACTTTTTTAAGGCTATGGAACAGATCTTCAGAAGATATATTTGGGATTGGTACACAGAAGACCATGTAAATGAAATGCTCATTTACTAAAGACTTAGTGTCTTTGAATACAGGGATGATGTTCTGGGTAGAACAGCAGCCATCAAATCCCAGTCTGCCGGAATTATTATGTACTTTCTTTTAATATTAGTTGTACATACACTGTGGTCACGATGCTGAAGTTGTCTTTTATATTCTTGTCCAAAGGATACATTTGGTTGTTAGTATGAGAAACATTGCTGACAATTTTCAAAGTGATGACATGCTTTCATAATTCACTCCCATCACAAACATGGAAATACTAGCAAAATGGAAATAGATGACACTTTTATTCCACACTGTAAGTTAAATCCACCAATGGACTCCACAACATATTTTGTGCTGTGCCACTCCATTCAGGCAAGTGGAATCTCATTTCTGGAAAAGAGGGATGGGCTTCCCACTGATCACAGGCTTCCTAGTCTCAGTCAGGGTGGTACTGAGCATACCATAAGAGTAAATCATGTAGCTGAGTACAATAAAGGAAGTGGTAATGTTTAGATTAGCCTCTGTGCTGGTATTGAAAATAGCCCTAATGACCAGCTGCCCAAAACTGCCAATTATTTTTGCTCCAGTCTTCATCATACATCAAGAATCTTGGCATTGCATAAGAAGGTATAACTATTTAATGAATTGTCAAAGGACTGTGTGTTTACTTAACAGACTTCCTTTCTCATTAGAGACATTTCATGAGCTTAGAGACTAGGTCTTTCATAGAAGAGGTATTTGCTAATAAATTATTACACAAATTCAAATATACACAACTAAGTTCAATCTTACCATAGTGGTGTGTGAACCAGTCATATGTAACAGGTAGTATGTGCCAAGTCACTCAAAAAGAGTAACTTTATAGAGAAATTCTTTTACTTTTATTTAAACAATTCAACATATATCACCTAAAAACTGCATATATCACAATTAAAATCTACATGATTTTTATTACTAATGATTCTGAACATAGACCCCTTATATCAAACATCTGTTTTGGGTATATATATATATAGATTACATCACATGGCTAAGAAACAATAGGGGAAAAAAAAACATGTTTTCTTATATTTCCCAATAAACTGAAACTATAGGTTTGTCTTTGCTTTGTCTGATATTATAATTTTCAGGCAAGAAATATTCTAAAAACAAATGTTAAACTTATCCAATAAGAATGTAAAACATCATTACAAAGAAATCATGAGGTTAAAATGCCACACAGAAGAGTGCAGAGGACCAGGTAGAGAGATAAGCTTAATGGGTGTGGGGTAGGGGTTCTTTCTCATTTAATAGAGCTGCTTTCCCCTGCTAATGAAGTCCGCATATGAAGTACACTGGAAAAAAAATGATCTGCATGAATGTTAAATAATCCTGTAGGAGTTATGTTGCATTCTCCAAAAGAAAATGATAGGTTACTGCAATTAACTTTAGACTTGTTTTTCATTTAAGAACAGAATAAGAAGAGAACTTTCTTAAAAATGAAAGTAGTGGCCCATAGTTCATTTCTTTAAAAAATATTTAATCTATTATAGTTAAAGGAGCAGCCTCTTTTGGAAAAAAAATAGCCAATAATTTTTAGGGTATAATATTTTACTATTGTGCACATGTAATCTAAAAGCTTTCAGTCTTAAGCAAGAATAAAACAGTGCCTCATTCATTTTGCTTAAAAACAAAAATTATCTGTACCATGTACAGTTAACTTATTACCACTAACTGGAACTCAATATCTGCTTTTCTATTTATACCAACAAAGCCATTATAAAAAGAGGGATGTGATTTTATGATAATGGCAGGCTTTAAGAAATGATTTCAAAGAGGTCTATGAAACATAATCTTTTCTAGTAATATTATATCATTAAAAGAAGTCCTAAATGTGAAAATTAGAATGATCATAATTTAAAAAAATGGGGTATTTTCTTGATTTACATAACAATTAATAGTGAAAATTATTTTATGGAGAATAATGAATATTTCTTTGAGGTTCTGGAGTCCGTGCACAACAATAAATTCTGTATATATAAGCTTATACATGTTGAAAATAGTCGTACTGTGTTTCTTTGCAGATTGAATATTGTATATGTACTTACATGACCATATAACTTAGTGTTAAAGGGGAAGTCCACTTTGGAAAATTTCTGGCAGTCATAGTTATTCAAATAGCACTCATACTTCTTAACCAAAGAAGTCTTTTCCTGGTCTTATTTATATGTTTTTCACCTAAATATCCAAACATCTCAATCTTTCCCATCTTTATACAAGTAAGGCCACCATATCTCATTTTACTAAGGCTGCCTCATACCTGACTTCTTGACCCAGGTTTATGATTCATAAACCTGGGATTGCAATGTCCACACTAATGCAAATCTAAGCATGTGTGCATCAAGTCGCCCTTTTGCCTTAGGGTCAAATCCAAATGCCTTAACATCATTTACTTGGCCTGGCCTCTGATAACCTCTGCAGTCTATTTCCTGACTGTGTCCTTTTACATCACTCACCGCAGTTATTTAGAGCTCCTTGTATTTTCCAAATGCCCCCATGTGTCTGATCAACAGTTCAGGCACTCTGTGCTTGTTAGAATTTTCTTCTGCTAACTCCTTTCCTGAGTTTTGTTCAGACTTCAGCTATCGATTTGAGCATCCCTTCCTGTCGGAAGACACATCAAAGCCTTGGTGGGGTGTTCAGTCTATGTTCCCTTACAGCACGATCATATGCATTTGTTACAAGTCTGAGTCCTCCACGGTGAGCATACTTCTTAAAAGCAGTTATTAGCCTGGTCGGTGTGGCTCTGTGGTTGAGCGTCAAACTATGGACCAGAAGGTCACAGCTCAATTCCTGGTCAGGCTCCATCCCCAGTGGGAGCTGGGCAGGAGGCAGTACATCGATGATGTGGTCTCATCATTAATGTTTCTATCTCACTTCCTCTTTCTGAAATCAATAAAAACTTTTTTTCAAATGCAGTCATTAGTCCTTTTTTTCTTTCCTCTTTCTACTACTCAGAGAAGTGCTGGTAATACAAAAGTTTAGTGAACAGTTGTTGTTTAATGAGTTCTGAAAGCCTTTCATGGGTTAAGTTACATGTCAATGTTAGTATTTAATTATAGATGTTTATAAAAATATAGGTTTTAGATTATGTTTAAGCATGTTTCTACATAGTATTTTGAAAATGCCATATTGAGAAACTTGTACTTTTTAGTTCTACATCTATACTAATAAAAGTGTAATATGTTAATTAGACCAGATAGACTGGATGTCCTTCTGGACAAAGCCATGGTGATGGGGGCCGAGGCAGAGGTGGTTAGGGGTGATCAGGCTGGCATGGGAGAGCAGTTAGGGGGGATCAGGCTGGCATGGTATGGGAGAGCAGTTAGGGCAAACAGGCCAGCAGGCAGAGAGGTTAGGGATGATCAGGCAGGCAGGCAGAGGTAGTTAGGGGTGATCATGCAGGCAGGGGAGCAGTTAGGGGCATTAGGCAGGCAGGCAGAGTGGTTAGGGGAGATTAGACAGGCAGGCAAGTTAGCGGTTAGGACCCAGTGGTCCCGGATTGCAAGAGGGATGTCCGACTACCGGTTTAGGCCCGAACCCACAGGACACCCCCCAAGGGGTCCCGGATTGGAGAAAGTGCAGGCAGGGCTGAGGGACCCTCCCCTCTACCTGCACGAATTTCCTGCACTGGACCTCTAGTATTCACATATTTCTCAAGTAATCTAAGTTGATTATTTGGCTATACAATCAAATGATAATAATGGAAACATTGGCACTCAACTACTTGAGTGATTAATATCTTCATTGAAAAGTTCTGTAAATGTCAAAAAAGAAAAAGAAGGAAATAGAAACCCTATTTCATGTTGTTAGTTTAAGCTTCTTGAAAATACATAAAATGAAAAGACAAACTAGTGAAAATAAGTAGAAAATATAAGTTGACTTTTGAAAGCATTAATTTATTTAACTTCTTTCAATCTAGAATAAGAGAAAGCCATATGATATTCATATGATATCCATGCTATGAATACAAAATGTAATTAATACAAAATATTTCAAAAACAGAGAGACATATCTACCTAAAATATTTCACTGCTACTAAAATTACTTTTGATATACCTTGTAAATACATAAAACTGTGGACTATTTAAATATAATTGAAGTACTATAGATAGACAAATTTTTTAGGTGTTATGAATTTTGATAATTATAAAATATGTGGAGTTAACATAAATAAATTAGGAAAAATAGGACAATAAAATCAATGTTGTTAGTTTCCTTAGCTAATAAGACAACTGAAAGTAAAAATGCATCATAGAACACAATTTGAGTTCATTTACAATGTCTAAACCGAAAAATTAAATGGAAAGACTAAAACTGTTAATAGATTCTAAACTATGTGTACTAATAGATGCAAATAAGAGACTTTTAATTAGAGAATTTCACTTGTTAATCCTAAATAAGTATGTAGTGTTTTATCAATGAATTAGCATATCTGGAAAAAAGCTTTTTCTTGCTCTGGTCGGTATGGCCCATTTAGTTAGGCATCATCCCATGTACGGAAAGGTTGCTGGTTTGATTCCTGGTCAGGGCACATGCCTATGTTGTGGGTTTCATCTCCAGTAGGGGGTGTTCAGGAGGCAGCTAATCAATGTTTCTCTCTCATTGATTTTTTTTTCTCTGTCTCCCATCCTCTCTCTCTAAAAATCAGTAAACCATTATTAAAAAACAAACAAACATTTTCTTGGATCTGAAGCTATAATAGTAGGTATAATTACTAGAAATACAAAATTACAGGTAAGTTAGTGACACAATTAGAAAGAACTCAATGTTATATGTAAATACTATTATTTTTAATAATTTTTAATAAAAATAGTATTTTATTTATAAAAACATAATAATAATATATATATAACATTAAATACATATTATGTAGATATTATAAAGTGAAGGTACTATATTACCTTTGGATTCACTTTATTTTATTACTACTTCCAATTATCAGCAAGTACTCTCAAGATTGGTCTTTTTCAAACCATTACTACTATCCATTTTTGTTATTCCCAAACAATCCCTTATTTTTAAAGCAATCCTTTAAGTTTACTACCTTGGTCTTAGAGGATTTTATTAATTTGTCCTCAAAGACAAGGTAAGTAAAAGCAAAAATAAATGAATGGGACTATCTAACTAAAAAGCTTCTACACAGCAAAAGCAATGAGAGAGAGAGAGAGAGAGAGAGAGAGAGAGAGAGAGAGAGAGAGAGAGAGAGAGAAACCAAATGGTAGAAGATATTTGCAAACATAACCTCTGTGGTTAATACCCAAATTCATATAAAATATATAAAGAACTCATATATCTCAAAAATGAAAAAACAAAAATCCAATCAAAATTAGGCAGAAGACCTTAACAGGCACTTCTCCCAAGAAGACATGCAAATTGCCAACAGATATATTCAAAGATGCTCAACACCACTAGCTGTTAGAGAAATGCAAATCAAAACTGCAATTAAATACCACCACACAGCTATTAGAATGGCTATTATTACATGACTAGAGGCCAGGTGCACAAAATTCATGCACTTTTGGGGAGAAGTTCCTCAGCCCTGCCTGTGCCCTCTCACAGTCTGGGACCCCTTGGGGGATGTCCGCCTGCTGGCTATGCCTCTCACAGTCCAGGAGCCCTCACTCCTTACCACCCACCTGTTTGCTGCCCCTTACTGCTTGGCCTGCTGCTCCTTAGCACTGCCACAGAAGTAGGAGAGGCTCCCACCACTGCTCCTGCGCTCACTAACCATGAGCCCAGCTTCTGGCTGAGTGGTGCCCCCCCCCTGTGGGAGTGCACTATCCACCAGGGGCAGCTCCTGCATTTAACATCTGCCCCCTGGGGGTCAGTGTGTATCATAGTGACTGGTCGTTCTGGTCATTCCACTGTAATGGTTGCTTAGGCTTTTACTATATAGACTAGAGGCACAGTGCATAAAATTTGTGTATGGGGGCAGGGGTCCCTCAGCCTGACCTGAACCCTCTCCAATCTGGGTCCCCTCGGGGGATGTCCTAAACTGGCAGTCAGAGATCCCTCTCACAATCTGGGATGACTGGTTCCTAACTGCTTGCCTGTCTGCCTGCCTGATTTCCCTTAACCCCTCTGCTTGCCTGTTTGATCACCCTTAACTGCCTCTGCCTGGCAGCCTGATCACACCCTAACTGCTCCCCTGCTGGCTTGATCACTCCTAACCAAATCTGCTTCAGCCTCTGCCACCACAACTTTGTCCAGAAGGCTGTCTAGAATGATGTCCAGAAGGTCATTCAGTCTAATTAGCATAGTATGCTTTTATTAGTATAGATGAGTAATAGCAAGTGTTGGAGAGGTTGTGGTGAAAAGTGAACCCTCAATTCACTGCTCCAATGAACTGAATGCTCCAATCAGAAGACATCGAATGGATAAGAAAACATGAACCATATATATATGCTATCTACAAGAGACTCACCTTAGAACAAGGGACTCATATAGACTGAAAATGAAGGGATGGAAAAATATCTTCCAGGCAAATGGAAATGAAAAAAAAAAGCTGGATTAGCAATACTTATATCTGACAAACTATACCTCAAAGCTAAGGCCATAACAAGAGATAAGGAAGGCCACTTCATAATACTAAAGGGATTGATACAACAATAGGATATAACCCTGGTAAACATGTATGCACCCAATGCAGGAGCACCCAAATACATCAAACAAACAAACAAACAAACAAAAACTCCTCGAAGATATCAAGGGAGAGAACGACAACAATACAACCAAAGTAGGGGACTTTAATACCCCATTGACATCACTGGATAAATCTTCTAGACAAAAAATCAGCAAAGAAAGCATTCCTAAATGACTCATTAGATAAGATGGGCTAACTTGACACTTCAGAACATTTCACCCCAAAACCACAAAATATACGTTCTTCTCAAATACACATGGGACATTTTCAAAGATAGACCACATATTGAGTCACAGGCTAAGTCTCTCTAAAATCCAAGAAGATTGAAATCCTACCAAGCATCGTCTCAGATCACAATGGCATAATATTAGAAATAAACTACAATTAAAAAATCCAAAAAATTCAAACACTTGGAAGCTGAATAGCATGCTATTAAACAATGATTGGGTTACCAAAGAGATCAAAGAAGAAATTAAAAACATCATGGAAATGAATGACAATGAAAACACAACAATCCAAAATCTATGGGACACAAGGAATGCAGTCCTGAGAGGGAAGTTTATAGCTCAACAGGCTTACCTTAAAAAAACAAGAAAAAATGGCAATATATCATCTAACTCTATAGCTTAAAGAATTAGAAAGAGAGCAACAAGAAAAGCTCAGAGTGAGCAGAAGGAGATAATACAGATCAGAGCAGAAATAAACAACATAGAGAGAAAAAAATACAAAAGATCAATGAAACCAACAGCTGGTTCTTTGAAAGGATAAAAAAGATTGATGAAACTCAAACCAGTCTCACCAAGAAGCAAAGAGAGAGGACCCAAATAAACAAAATCAGAAATGAAAGAGGCGAAATAACAACAGATGCCACAGAAATATAAAGGATTGTAAAAAATACTATGGACAATTATTTTCCTAAAACTAGACAACCTAGAGGAAATGGACATGTTCCTAGAAAAATACAACCTTCCAAAACTCAATCAGGAAGAATCTAAAAATCTCAATAGGTCGATAACTAAGGAGGAAATTGAAGCAGTCATCAAAAAGCTTCCAGCAAACAAAAGCCCGGGGCCAGATGGCTTCACAGGGGAGTTTTACCAAACATTCAAAGAAGAACTAAGACTTATCCTCCTCAGACTATTCCAAAAAATTCATGAGGAAGGAACACTTCTAAGCTCATTCTATGAACTCAGCATTACCCTAATCTCAAAACCAGATAAAGACAACAAAAATAAAGAGAATTATAGGCCAATATCTCTCATGAACATAGATGCAGAAATCCTCAACAAATTCCAGCAAATCAGATCCAGTATTACATCAGAAAGATCATACACCATGAGCAAGTAGGATTTATCCCAGGGATGCAAAAATGGTACAATGTCCACAAATCAATAAACCTAATACATCACATAAACAAACTGAGAGATAAAAATCACATAGCCATATCAATTGATGCAAAAAAGGCATTTGACAAAATCCAACACCATTTCTTGATAAAAAACCTCAGCAAAGTGGGAATAGAGGGAACAAACCTCAACATAATAAAAACCTTATACGAAAAACGAACAACCAACATTATACTCAATGAGCAAAAACCCAAACCATTTTACCTAAGAACAGGAATGAGAGAGGGATGCCCACTTTCACCACTCTTGTTTAGCATAGTACTAGAAGTGCTGGACATAACAATTAGAAAAAGAGAAAAAATGAAAGGTATCCAAATTGGAAAAGCAGACATAAAACTGTCATAATTCGCAGATAACATGATACTGTACATAGAAAACCCTAAAGACTCCATCAAAAAATTATTAGACTTAATAAATGAATTTGGCAATGTAACAGGATACACAATTAACACCAAGAAATCTATGGCATTTTTATATACCAATGGTGAACTTACAGAAAGAGAGATGAAAAAAACAATCCCATTTACCATTGCACCAAAAAAATGAAGATACCTAGGAATAAACTTAATTAAGGAGATAAAATACCTGTACTCAGAAAACTACTGGAAACTAAAGAAAAGAGGTAGAAGAAGACATAAACAGATGGAAGAACATACCGTGTTCATGGATTGGTGGAATCAACATCATTAAAATGTCCATACTACCCAAAGCAATCTACAGATTCAATGTAATCCCCATTAAAATACCAATGGCATATTTCACACACCTAGAATGAACTCTCCAAAAATTCATCTGGAATAAAAAAAGATGCCAAATAGCTGCAGCAGTCCTGAGAAAGAAGAACAAAGTAGGAGGGATGTCAATACCAGACATCAAGCTGTATTATAAAGCCACTGTTCTCAAAACTCCCTGGTGCTGGCACAAGAACAGATATATAGATCAATGGATCAGAATAGAGAACTCAGAAATTGACCCAAACCACTATGCTCAATTAATATTTGACAAAGGAAGCAAGAACATACAATGGCAGTCAAGACAGTCTCTTCAATAAATGGTGTTGGAAAAATTGGACAGATGCATGCAAAAAATTAAAATGAAACTAGACCACCAAATTACACCATACATAAAAATAAACTCAAAATGGATAAAGGACTTAAACGCAAGATGGGAAACCATAAAAATCTCAGAAATAGGCTGAAGCAATATCTTCATCAATACAGTTCCTAGGGCAATGGAAACTAAAGAGAAAATAAACAAATGGGACTACATCAAAATAAAAAGCTTCTGCACAGCAAAAGAAACCATCAACAAAACAAGAAAGTCCACTGCATGGGAGAACATATTTGCCAATGTTATCTCTAATAAAGGTTTAATCACAAAAATTTACAGGGAACTTATACAACTTAACAAAAGGAAGATAAGCAACCCAATGAAAAAATGGGCAAAGGACCTAAATAGATACTTTTTGAAAGAGGACATGAGGAAGACCAAGAGACACATGAAAACATGCTCAAAGTCACTAATTATCTGAGAGATGCAAATCAAAACGACTATAAGGTACTACCTCACACCTGTCAGAATGGCTATCATCAACAGATGAACAAATGACAAGTTTTTGCAAGGTTTGGGAGAAAAAGGAACCCTTGTGCCCTGCTGGTGGGAATGCAGACTGGTGTAGCCACTGTGGAGAACAGTATTGTGTTTCCTCAAAAAACTAAAAATGGAACTCCCAGTGATCCTAGTTCTAGGAATATATCCCAAGAAACTAGAAACACCAAGCAGAAAGGATTGCACCCCTATGTTCATAGCAGCATAATTTACAATAGCTAAGATTTGGAAACAGCCAAAGTGCCCATTAGCAGATGAGTGGATTAAAAAACTGTGGTACATCTACACAATGGAATACTACACTGCTGTAAAAAGGAAGTAAATCCTACCATTTACAACAGCATGGATGGTTCTGGAGTGCATTACGCTAAGCAAAATAAGCCAGTCATAGAAAGATAAATATCACATGATCTCACTCATTTATGGAATACTAGAGGCCCAGTGCACAAAACTTGTGCACAGGTAGGGTTTCTAGGCCTGGCCAGCGATCAGGGCTGAACTGTGGGGCGACCGGTGGGGTGATCGAGAGGTTCCCTGCTGTCACCTGCCTTGGCTGGCCTGGGGCCTGTGGGCTGTGGGCAGCTCCTATGTTGAGCATCTGCCCCCTGTTGGTCAGTGCACATCATAGCGACCTGTCCTTCTGCTGATCAGTTGATTTGCATATTAGGCTTTTATTATATAGGATAATGAATGACATAAACTGATAAACAAAAACAGATCCAGAGACAGAGAAGCACCAATCAGATGCTCAAACCTCAGAGGGAATGTGGGGGAGGGTGGGGCTAAGGGGCAGAGATCAACCAAAGGACTTGTATGCATGCATATAAGCATAACCAATGAACGGAGACACCTGGGGTGAAGGCATGAGTTGGGGGGATTAAAGGGGGGGGAGGACACTTACGTAATTCTTTAATAAATAAATAAAGAAAAAAATCCATAGTAATAAAGTTGTATTATGCTAATTAGACCAAACAGCCCAACAACCTTCCAGATGTCATTCCCAATGTCCTTCTGGAGGAAGCCGCAGCAGTGGGGGCTGAGGCAGAGGCGGTTAGGGGCGATCATGCAGGAAGTCAAGTAGTTAGGGCCAATCAGGCAGGCAGGCAAGTGGTTAGGGGTCATCAGGCAGGCAGTCGAGTGGTTAGGGGCAATCAGGCAGGCAGGCGAGCAGTTAGGGGTGATCAGGCACTCAGGCAGATTGGTTTGGGGCAATCAGGCAGGCAGGTGAGTGGTTTGGAGTGAGCAGTTAGGAGTCAGCGGTCCCGGATTGCGCAAAGGTTCAAGCCAAGCTGAGGGAACCCACACCCATGCACAAATTTCATGCAATGGGCCTCTAGTAAATAAATAAAAAAACAAGCACATATGCACAAAAAAATGTAAATAGCAATAGATCTTATCTAAAAGTATAGCTATAACCAATAAAATATATATTTTTATTCTTAAAATTATAAATAGCAATAGCGCTTACCTAAAAGTATAGCTATAGTGAATTGAAAAACAGTCATAAAAGGGTTATACCTCAAGTATTTAGTGACCTGTAAATATCAGTTATTATTATGTGGGATTTAATTTTCTTCTACTTTTAGTTGAGAGCCATAAGAACCCAGAAAAGTAGAATATCCCCTCCGCCCTTCCCTGACAGTTGGAATAGTCAGCAGGATCCTCACTGACTGAATGCTACTGGGACTGCTGCAGATGAAGAGATCCTATTGCCTATGACAAAAGCCACAGAAAGTAAAAATTCTTACCTGTCAGCCTCCCAGATCTCTGGGATCTAGTGGAAGCTAAAATGGTGAGAGTCCTTTTCTCTCTTTCTTAAACCTTTAGAAAAACAAAAGCATGACACAGAGTTACTCAAAATCAACTCTGACTTCCTCCTATTTCTTTCAGACATAAACAGATATTGTAAATATCCGAACATTAGAATAAAAGCATTGTCCTGCACTTCAAAAACAGAATAAATTTAAATAGTAATTGCTTTAAGACTTTGTATAGTAGATTAATATACTCCAAAATTAGTAGGAGAAAACTTGTATTTTTTTCCTGTACCTCTAAGATGTAAGTCTCACCTTGTCCTTAAAATGTAAATATTCAATGAGGTAATTAAAGGTATGCTGAGACTAATAAAAAAGAAAAGGAAAAGGCCCTTTAAAAAATACTATTAAAAGGTTCTCTTGACCAAAGTGTAATCTTAACTCATTCCATCTGCCAGAGACATACTTATTTAAAAACTAGTGAGTTTTATGATCTACTTGATTCATGGCTAATGTTGTGCCCAGATTTCAAAGTTCCCAAGACCCCCAGGGAGCCAGTCAGTCCGATGCAAAAGCAAAGAGTCATTTATTCCAAACCTAGGTTTGGCTCCCCGGCCACACTCACCGATGCAACGGTAAGCTCCAGTGGCCGAGAGAGAGAGACCTGATGGGACTGGGAGTTTTAAAGGGGGGTGGAGTGAGGGCAGGAGAGGGGACTGTGGGCCCAGCTGATTGGCCAGGCGCGAGTCGGTACAGAATGTGGTCATAGTGATGGCGTGCACTTCCCTTGATTATTATTGGTTAGTCCAGAGAAATCCTGGGTGTGGCTGGCAGCGGTTTCTTCCCGTGAGGAAGCACATGGCACCGTCCCAAAATGGAGGACCCAAGGCAAGATGGAGGGCGCAGTCCTTGCCCGGCTCCTGCTGCTGCCGCTCAAACTCACCACAAGGCAGGATGCCCCCTCCCCCCGCACAGCACCCGCAGCTGGCCTGTGGGAAGACTGGGAATCCAGTGCGTCTGGGCGGCACAGGCCCATCAAACAGGGTGCGGTCGGTGGAGTGGCCCAGCTCTGGAGGAGCGGTATCCGCTCAGAGCAGGCCCGGCCATGGGGCCGGTGCACTGCAGCATGGCGGCCTCCCCGAGCTAGGGCACGCACCCCACTCCGCTGCCACTGCTGCTGCACTGGGCCCGGTCCGGGGGGCAGCGGGCGGGTGGCAGCCCATGCCGGGCTCCCGCCGTGGGCCGGGGAGCCAATTCCCCCCCCCATGGGGCCTGGCTGCCGGCCCACGCAGGCCCCGGTCCCCCCGACCGGGCCCCGAGGGCCGCATGGACCCCCGGCCCCAGCGTGGGCAAGTGGGGAGCCGACCACAGGGGAAGGGAGGAAAGAGCCAGGCGGTGAGGCCTTCCGCTCCCATGACCTCCCCTGTGGTCGGTCGCCGCCCGGCCCCACCCCTCGGCCGGCCGCCAGCCACCACGCAGCCGGTCCGGACACTCGGACCCGCTCCGGGGAGGCCAGGCCCTACAGCGGGCGCGGAGGGATTTCAGAGCCCAGCGGCCAGACTCCTCCTCCCGCACCGCCCGGAGAGGCGGGCGGCGTGCCTTTCAGCTAACATTTTAAAATGAAAGCTAAGACATCTTTGTTTTGTCTATATGTTTTATATGTGGATGTTATAGATATGGTATATTTCTACTTTTGGATGTTATTACTAAAATTAATTTATAAAAGACCTCTGTTTAACTGGCTTCAAAGTAAGTGCTTATAAGTTGAGTATTTTAAGTTCATGAATTCTAAGATAATTCCAGTCAATTAAAAATACTTTGAGTTTGTTGGGTTAAATAAATAGGCCTGCTTCAGAGTTCTCAATTTTAATATACCTTGGATAAACAACTTTTATTCTGCCTTGATTTATTAGTCAAATAACTTCATGGTATTTTTGTTATAAAATTTTTCAGCCAAAAAAATATTTAAGATGATAACTGGTGTTATCAAAAGTCTAATAAAGTTTCTATAGGTTATCTAAACATGATTGTTTGGAACAAATAAATTAAATAGGCATAGGTGAAATAAAAGGGTTTAGGTAAATTTTTCAGTAATGTTTGTTGTATGATAGTTTCCCAAACCCCTTTATTAACTTCTACTTATGGAATTTTGCTAAATTCAGTAATTATGGAAATTCAGTAAATGTCTGTAATATTTCCAAGTGAAATAAAATACTGATACATTAATTGCCATTTGAGTCTAAATTTACCTGTTTTTGACCTCTTGTTATGGAGTAACTAAAGACATTTTGGTCTGTAAATAAAAATGTCTTGTGCCACACTGAAAAAAAATAGTATGCAGAAGCACATATTCCTAGAAATTATAAAATATATTAATACATTTGCCAGTAAAAAATGTGTAACAGACAATTCACAATTATAGACACACCTCATTTTATTACACCTCAATCTATTGCACTTCCCAGGTATTGCATTTTTTATAAATTTAAGGCAAGACAGCAAACAGAGTATGCCTACTTTTATTGTGATACTCACTTTAATTGCTGTAGTCTAGAACTGAACTCACAATGTCTGTGAGGTATGCCTGAATGTAGTTTTCATTAGAAATCAAGGTTTCTAAATGTTGAATATTTTAATTAGTATATGTAATTAAAACTACTAGAAATAATAAAGGGAACTACTTTGAATGCAAAAAAGTAGGATGTGTTTTTTCAGTAAAAAAATGGAAATATATTTGTACAAGTAAAATGATGTTATTTTAAAGAGAGGCAAACTGTAAAAGTGGAAATATGGGACAAAATTTAAATTAAAAAAAATTCTAAAAGGTTTGTACAAAAGGGATCTTTGGAAAGAAAATTTAATGTAGTCAAGTTGGCTAAGATTGAAATGAATTTAATTTAATAAATACATGTAAATATTTAAAGCGATCTGGTACAAAATTAGAATTTTGTTTTTCTGTCTGTTAAAAGAACACATTTGCCTTAGACTATTGGTTTACTCTTGATAGATTGTGAAGTGTTTTCTTTGCCTTTGGGGTATGCTGTCTAGAAAGCAGAGATTTTGTTCTAACAAATTAAAGTTCTTTGCTTCAGGATGTCTTAGTCAGGCCTTAATGCTGTCTTAATCAGGTCTTTGATTTCTTAAGAAAACTAAATCTTCTCAATATTAAAAGGGCTAAATTTTGCTAACAGCTGTTTAATCTTCTGTATTTGCCTTTGAAATCTATTATTGTTACTTTGGTTAAATAGATAATTAAGTATTATTTCATAATGATCTGTGGCCTCATTTAGTCAAATATCCAAAACTTTGGTATTTTTCACAAATTTTTCCAAATCAAATTCTAAATAAAGTCATTTTGACCTCTAGCTAACTTTTGGATATTTCAGAGGGTTTCTGTAAAAGCTCAAAATACTTACTTTCTCTCTTTTCTTTATTAGGCTTATTTGACATGTTAAATTACATGGAAAGCTTTGTTCAACAAGTGATGCTAAATCTGTCTATATTTGTGTAGATATATGTTATTATGTAAATTTTGTAGAAATTACATAAAATTTTAAAAAATCTAATTATATTCAGGCCATGGTCGGGTAGCTCAGTTTGGGAAAGCCAAGGCTGTGGGTTTGATCCCTGGTCAAGGCACACACAAGAATCAAACATTGAATGTATAAGTATGTGAAACAAGAAATTAAAGTTTCTCTTTCTCTCTCTCTTCCTTCCTCTCTCTCTAAATCAATAAATAAAATGTTTTAAAAAATCTAATATGTCCTAATATAACCTTATCAGTTTTAATTCTAGTTATTATTTTAAAATCTTGAATGTCACAAGAACAACCAAATATCCTTGTCAATTTTATTATAATGAACTCTGATCAAATCTCTCACAAATACATTTTTTAAAGTATTTTTTCAATTACAGACAATTATTGTTTTATTCTGATGCTTTTACATAAGTGCTTCAGCTTCAAAAAGATTCATGTCTCTAATGACTTATAGATCATACCACTGAACTAGGTTAGAAATTACAGGACATGAATAGAGAAACTAATGGCTTCATAAAACTGCTAACAGAAAGATCAATATAAGCGATAATGAATAAAATATTATTAAATGAACCGAGGAACACGATTATAAATTTGTGACTTGTTATTTGAAATATGGCTGGTTCTTTAATATTTAGTTTCCAGATATAAAGAAACCATTTCTCTTAAGCTAACTATGACTACAACAATTTGGTAAATTATACCTATATACATAGAATTAAAACATTATTTTCCTTTCTAGCTGATCCCTCCAGAATTTGGAAACTCTCAGTGAGTATTCTTATATTTTCATGACAGTATAGTTCTTCACATCAGTTTAATAAGAATCTGTTCTTGTGACAAGACACAATTGGAAACTGGCTGTATTGCCAAGCATTGGCTAGAATGCTGCATTTGAGAATGTGCATAGACTTACTAGTAGATATGACCAGATAATTTTAAGAAACTAAGGTTGACTCTATGGAGTACAGAGAGCCCCTTGGAAAAACTTGCCTGGCACCTTGCTTACAGGGTTCTCAGAACATTTATCAGATGTATTAGGGAGTTTCCTTCCTGACAGACCTGGGCACCTCAAGATTTTTGTAAGACCTCAGGGGGAAAGAAATTTGCTCAAATCTATAAGTATTGCAGGAAAATGGTAAGTACGTGGCTTGTATTTCCTTGCCCTGAGAGGCTGTTAAGATTACACATAAGATTCCTTATAAAAAGTTACAGCAAAGCAGATTTAAAAGAGCTTATATGAGCAATTTCTATTCTTACTGTTCTTATGTAAATATCATTATTTACAGATAATGATATATCTGTAAATAGACGTATATAGACCAGATATACGTTTAGATTTATCTTATAAACCAAGTACCTTTACTATAATTATCTTTGGTAAAAACAAAAATAATTGTATGGAAAACACAGAGTTCATTCTTGTATTACTATTTATTAATTATTATATTTTTTTCATCCAACCAACTGTAAACCTACTTTTGCCCCACCCTGTATATTAATTCAATTCATACTAAATTAAGGTATTGATATCCAGAAAAAGTTTGGTAATTTCTGATAACTCTAATAAAAAATGGTAAAGAACAATTGAAAAGAAATTATCTTATGCATTGTCGTTTTTCTAATTTACAAAAAAAAATACTCTATACATTAATATGTATTTTTTTACTTGAAAATGTATAATATTTTATTTATTTTCTCTTGAATTGTATTTTCACACCATTAATAAAATATGGCTTTCTTCATCTAAGTGTTGATATGTACTCTTGGGATGATAACTAGCCAAGCTTTCAAACTTTCAGGCAATCTGTCTAGAACAAATAATCACAAACATAATGCTGTAAAGCAATACAAATTTATGATCTTACAATAGTATATGTAGGTTAGAAGAATGCCACAGGTCTTATTCAGCTTTATTACTTTTGGAGACTCTAGGGAATTTATCTTTTTATTTACCTTTTCCAGCTCCCAGAGGCTGCCAGTATTAGCTCGTGGCCCTCTTTTTCCATATTCCAAATTTCCATATGCAAATTAGGGTTGAGTCTTTCTCACATCTCATCACTCTGTTCTTGCTTTTGTGGTTATATCTTCCTCTCAGATTCTCTGGCTCTTCTGTTTCCCTCGTTGGCTTTATGTAACATTGGGCTCTCTTCAATAATCCAGAATAATTTCCCTATTTTAAGGTTAATTGATTAGCGTCCTTAAATCCATCTGAAACATTTATTTTTTTTTTCCATATAACCTGACATATTCAAAAACTATGAAAATTAGGACATGAACATCTCGTGGGAGCATTATTCTACCCACAATACAGAGATTCTTTTTCAAACAGTCCAGTTTTTCTATTTGCCTCCTTCCTTCTGCCCTCCTTCTACATGCTCTATCTTTGCGGCTCTGCTCATGCTCTTCTCAGACACATAACAATGGCCCATTCTCTCTTCTTTCCTAATTGTACTAGTACTTCTACATAAAACCAAACTATTTCTCCTCTATGAGACCTCATCTGACTACTTCAGCTACAGGCATCCTTTCTTTGCTAACATTTCAGGGTATTTATTAGCTCTATAAAACAATGAGGTTTACATATGCTGTTCTCCTGTTTTGTTTTGTTTTGTTTTGTTTTGTTTTGTTTTGTTTTGTTTTTCCAGTTGTTCATCTCCTTGAAACAGACGTGGGAAATGTCCCACAAGCGGGATGTGTAAAGCCTGAGAAATCATTTGGTCTAGCCCTGTCAAGGCAACCACAGGTGGGACTCAAAATTCAATAAATCTATGAGTTGTTTTTTTCATAGAAACATAGATTTATATTAAGCGAACAATGTTATAAATATTCAAATGTCCCTTGGCAGAAAAAGGTTCCCCACTTTTTTTTTTTTTTTTTCCTGTGGGAGCCCCTGGGTAGAGAGAAGTGTGACCTTCTCTCCCCGCCATGGCATGTGCTCTGCCACTGATATCTGTGTACTCCAAAAACGGAGAAACATCTGGTAAAAAAAGTCACTTTGTGTTCAAGGCTCCCATTCAACCAGATATTGTGAGCTTTGTTCACACCAACTTATGCAAAAACAATAGACAGCCCTATGCTGTCAGTGAATTGGCAGGTCACCAAACCAGTGCTGAGTCCTGGGGTACTGGCAGACCTGTGGCTGGAATTCCCAGAGTCTGAGGTGGTGGAAATATGTGTCGTGGGGGTTGCATGTTTGCACCAACAAAAACCTGGCGCCATTGGCACTACAGAGTGAATGCCACACAGAAATGATACGCCATCTGCTCTTCCCTGGCTGCCTCAGCCTTACCAGCACTGGTCATGTCTAAAGGCCACTGTATTGCCCTAGCCGGTTTTGCTCAGTGGATAGAGCATTGGTCTGCGGACAGAGGGGACCCAGGTTTGATTCCAGCCGAGGGCACATGCCTGGGTTGCAGGCTTAATCCCCAGTGTGGTGTGTGCAGGAGGCAGCCGATCAATGATCCCTCTCATCATTGATGTTTCTATCTCCCTCTCCCTTCCTCTCTAAAATCAATAACAATATTTTTTAAAAATAAATAAATAAAGTCACTGTATTGAGGAAGTTCCTGAACTTCCTTTGGTGGCTGAAGATAAAGTTGAAGCCTCCAAGAAACCCAAGGAGGCTGTTTTGCTTCTTAAGAAACTCAAGGTCTGGCCCTAACAGGTTTGGCTCAGTGGATAGAGCGTTGGCCTGAGGACTCAAGGGTCCCGGGTTCGATTCCGGTCAAGGGCATGTACCTTGGTTGCGGGCACATCCCCAGTGGGGAGTGTGCAGGAGGCAGCTGATCGATGTTTCTCTTTCATCGATATTTCTAACTCTCTCTCCCTTCCTCTCTATAAAAAATCAATAAAATATATTTTTTTAAAAAAAGAAAAAATAAGAAACTCAAGGTCTGGATAGAAAAAAGGTCTATACCTCTCAGCAAATGAGGGCTGGCAAGGGCAAAATGACAAACCATGGTCCTATCCAGCTAAGGGGACCTCACATCATCTATAATGAGGACAACAGTACCATCAAAGTCTTCAGAAACATCCCCAGAATTACTCTGCTTAATGCAGCGGTTAATCGCGACCCCTTTGGTAGTCAAACGACCCTTTCACAGGGGTCGCCTAAGACCATCCTGCATATCAGATATTTACATTACAATTCATAACAGTAGCAACATTACAGTTATGAAGTAGCAAGGAAAATAATTTTATGGTTGGGTCACAACATGAGGAACTGTATTTAAAGGGCCAGAAGGTTGAGAACCACTGGCCTTAATGTGAGCAAACTGAACATTTTGAAACTTGCTCCTGGAGGGCAGGTGGGATGTTTCTGCATTTGGGCTGAAAGTGCTTTCTGCAAGTTAGAAGAGCTGTATGGCACTCGGCGTAGAGCTGCCTCCCTCAAGAGTAACTACAACCTTCTCATGCCCAAGATGCTCAACACAAACCTTAGCAGAATCTTGAGAAGTCCAGAGATCCAAAGAGCCCTCTGAGCATCACGCAAGAAGATGCATTACAGAGTCCTGAAGAAGAATCTACTGAAAATCCTGAGAATCATGTGGAAGCTAAAACCCTCTGTAAAGACCATGGGCTGGACCACCATTCTTTGCTAGGCCAAGAACCACAAGTTCCTGGTGGATAAAGCAGCAGGAGCAGCGCTAGAAGCCAAATCAGATGAGAAGGGGGTTCCAGGCAAGAAGGCTGTGGGTCTTAAGAAACAGAAGAAGCATTTGGTGGGGAAAAAGGCTGCACGTACCAAGAAACCAGCAGCTGAAATGAAAGCCATAGAAAAGAAACCCACCACAGAAGAAGGAAGCCTGGGGCATTAACTTAAATTTGTTTATTCTATAATAGTCAAATCACTTTGGACAGCTAATTTTGAATAAAAATATGATCAAAGGCAAAAAAAAAAAGGTTCTCCCACCCCTACTTAAGGGACTCAAATCTCTGGAGGAGAAACCTCATTATGTTACTCTTTGTATATTTGCTGTGCATAGATATGTGTTGTTCACAAACTTCAATTAACTCTTTTCCCATAACAGGATTCTGCCATGTCACTTTTATTATGTACATATTTTTGTTAAAATAGAAATTTAGTAAAGCAAATAATAAAATGATGGAATTTTAATACAACAAAACATAACCCTAACACCAGTATTAGTTTTCACATTTTGATTTTGAAAAATGCTTGTTGGTAGTAATTCACATACAAAACCCAAACTGAGTTTCCACTGAGTAAGTTTGAATATCAATTAAATATTTAATACCTTTATTTCGCTTGTTTTGATATTGTCTCCTGGTGATGTCTGCCTTCTGAGCCACAATCCTTTCTAACCATTTCAAGTTAAAAATAAAATATAATTTTTTTCAAGTAAGAATTCTTAAGTAACAAACAAAACCCAAAACACTTTATATACTGTATTAGTAGTATAGGGACCTCATTAGCTTTGGGGGTTCCTTTAATTGAGAGTGATCCCAGATATTATTTTGCCTCTTCTAAATAGTGTTGGCAAAAGTAGCCCAGGGAACCACTCTCTAATTGCTTCTGTACAATGCAGAATATTGTTTCATGTGCTGCACAGTAACCAGTACAGGCTGAGCATAATTATTTGTCAGGCTGCCATAATAGAGCTACCTAACTTGTTTTTTTCCTCTTTCTTCCTATTGCAATTTCCCACATTCCTATAAAACAGAAAGTTTGGAAACTCTATGGACTAAAGCAAATATATATTTTATGCTCGATGTCTGGGAGTTTCAAAAATACTGAATTTCTTTTACTGCTCATTATTCATTAAGTATGAATGAACTCAAGAAGCCTGGAAACAAATAATTCCTCAGAATGTGTCAAGATAATGATGTATTAATAATATAAACTATCCATAATGGACATCAGAGATTTGTTATAAACAAAAGTAATTAAATACCAACAAAACATATTTTATATGTTTACAGTACTGCTATGTGAGTGTACTGTATGCAAAAATGCACTGCTGGCTAATTTTAAACTATGTGGAAGGCTCTGAGGGTGTCCCCCCTGAATTTTAAATGTGAAAGAAAATCTTGAGTCTTTCTATGGCCACAAGGATAAATTCTGTTTTGGTGATTTGAGGTGTTATTGTTGTTGTTGTTGTTTGTCTGCTTTGTTATATTTTGCTTTTTGAGGGGGAAGGCCTACTAGTCTTGAAATGTAACACCAAGCCTCCAAGCCACAATGAAATAGAATCTCTGCTTTGTAAATGTAAACAATGCTCTGACATTCATGGCACAAATTTCTTATGGCATATTTTCAGTGAAGAATATTTAAAGTTGTATTTGCCTAAAAATTTAATTATATAAACATTATTTATTTTTAGCTAAATGATGGATTTCTGTGTGTTCAAGCTGGCAATAGTTATTGGAGAATAACTGCATTAATTCAGAGAAAAGGATAAATGAGGGTTACTATACACATTAATCTTGTTTCTGACTTGAGACCACCTGGGAACATCGGAGCAGCAATGATGTAATGGCAAAATACAAACTTTGACCTATTGGTCAGGTGGGCAGGTAATAGTTCAGAAAATAAATATTTTGGGAAAAGGAGACTGATTCTTATTAAAATAATGGATAGATTAAAAATAAAAGGAAGACATATACTGTAGAAGTTAAAGTTCCAATTCAGAGACACTAAGGAGTAAATGAAGTGCACAGAAGAAAACAAACAAGCAAACAAACATGCATAAATAGTCTCTAGAGGACTCCTGTGAGTCTAATCAAAAGCAAGAACCTGAACCTGAAATAAGAAAGAAGAAACAAGGAGAACTAAATTCTACTTAATAGCTCCTCATTTTAGGTGTTACATTTTACCTTAGAGGTTTTGAGAGTCTCCTTTCATGGTTAGAGAAGAGTTTGAATGGATTTTTTTTCATTTACTCATATATGCTACACAGCACATATGTATCTTAATATCTGCTCATCATGATATTCAAGAGACACTTGGAACTTTAAATATTACCTTTAGAATCAGGAGGTTGTGAGAGCAGTTTAAAAATATTGAATTGATGGAGGTGGCATTGGTTAATAAAATTATGTAGGTTCAGGTGTATATTGTATTGCGTGTTCACCACCTAAAGTCAAGTCTCCTATCTCCATTTATCCCCCCCTTTACCCTTTTGTACCTTCCCCACCCACGTTTCTTTTGTTAAGCAGCATGCTGTTTTCTGTGTCTATGAGGCTTTTTGTTTTTCTTTGCTTAATCCCTTCGCCTTTTTCATCCATTCCCCAACCCCTCTCCACTCTGACAGCTCTCAGTCTGTTTCTATTTTGTTTCTTAGTTCATTTTGTTCATTAGATCCCACATATAAATGAATCATCTAGTACTTATCTTTCTCTGGCTGATTTCACTTAGCATAATATTCTCCAGGTCCATCCATGCTGTCTCAAAAAGTGAGAGCAGCCCTAGCTGGTTTGGCTCAGCGGCCTGCTGACCACAGGGTCCTCAGTTCTATTCTGGTCAAGGGCACATACCTTGGTGGCAGGCTCCTCCCTAGCCTGGGCCCTGGTCAGGGCTCCTGCAGGAGGCAACCAATCGATGTGTTTCTCTCACACTGATATTTCTCTCTGCCTTTCCCACTCTCTCTAAAAACCAATGGAAAAATATCCTTGAGTGAAGATTAAAAAAATAAAATAAAATAAAGGTGAGAGCACTTTTATAATGATGATTTTAAATGCATACTTTGTTGTATTATTTGAATTTAAGCTATTCCATATTAAGATTTCTGAAAACAAACATATCTACATTGAGTGTGAGCCTGACATTTGCAAGCTAGGTTCTTCTTAAATCTTTTAATAATGGTATCCCCTAACTTCATATAATATTAGGGTTGGTTTAGAGAGGAGAGAGGAAGTTGTGAAAGGTTAAAATGCAGGAAAAGTCCTTACTTGTCGTATTGCTGTATTGATGACCCGAATGGTGAGCCAAGGTGTTTCCAGGGGTGATGTCTCACGACACCGAAATGAGCTCCATGGACCAGAAGATTTAAGCAAAAATGTAGAAAATTTATTACAAGCAGATTCAGACTCCCGGAAAGGGGAGGGGGGCCCAATAATGGGCTGCCCCCCTTAAGCCTTGTAGTCCAGGGGTATATATATTTGCTACAAGCCTGCTCTATGTCTGTGTCCTCACCTGATTGATTCCTTCATTGTTCTTGCCCAACAACGAACCTGAACTTTCCCTGTTTCTATGTGTTCTTTCTCTGTCCTTTTGCTGAACACCTTATTGTTGCAGGCCCTTCCTTCGTTTCCCATGCCTCCCCTTTTGAGTCCAGAAACATTTGATTATTTCTGCTTGGTTGGTGTCTGTGATCAGGCTGCTTAAACTGCCGTGTCTGCCCCTGCCTATGTTCTACCTGCCTTTGTTTCCATGGGACCCTGCCCTATCTGCCTGTGTTTCAAGTGAAACTGCTCATTACTACTGTGGCTATAACCCATTATCACAAACTCAGTGGCTTTAAAACTTTTATCCTCTCAGAGCTCTGGAACTTAGAAGTACAAAATGAGTCATTGTGGGCTTCAAGTGTCAGTATGCCTAGCTCCAAAAGCCTCTGAGGAAAGAATGCCTTTCTCAGCTTTAAGATTGACTTCAGTTTTTGAATTAAGGTCCTTTCGTCTCACCACTCCAAACTTGGACTATTTTTAGCTTATTGCTAAAAAATAAAATAAAAAAATCCAATATAGGAGATAATGTGGAATTTTTTAAAAAAGTGACTCATCATTATAATTCAAAATAAGGCAGGATAGGAAGAAAAGAACAGATGAGACAAATAGAAAAAATAATTCTTTAAATTATCTCCCATTTTGCTTAAATAATTTTAGTGTCATTTTTGAATATCATGTCTATTATGTCAGTATTTCTCAATGCTGCTTTTATGTTTTCAAATAGAAAGAGAATACACAATCATTAATTCTCCCCTAACAGCACTGTGTATAGTTTGCTTTGCAGAACAATGCTCTGCAGGTAATAGGGTTCAAACATCAGAGAAGTAAGGTCCAGTGTTTCAGGCAGCCTTTCTCATTTACTTGTAAACTACAGGTAGTATATCTTCAGGAGAAATACAATATATAAGTTCGCCAGACCTAAAATGCCAATGTTCAGATAGACACTAACATATCTGGTGGCATTTAAGATATATTATAATAATGATGAACAGCATAAACTGATGAACAAAAACAGATCCAGAGACAGAGCAGTATTGATCAGACCATCAAACCTCAGAGGGAAGATAGGGGAGGGTGGGGGTAAAGGAGAGAACAACCAAAAGGACTTGTATGCATGCATATAAGCCTAACCAATAGACATAGACACCAAGGGGGAGAGGCATGAGTGCGGGGAGGGCAATGGGGGGATAAGGACACATATGCAATACCTTAATCAATAAAGAAAAAAAAATTAGTAAAGTCCTTAGACATGCTAGTGGAATAAAATATAACTACAAAAAATAATTTTTAATTAGACAGATTTCCTTTCAGTTAAACCACCTTCTGCGGTGTCCTTTACCCATGGATTTTTGTGATTCACATACCTGTGATTATGAAATAAAATGGCTTCAAATTTTAAAACATATACATATGATCTACTATTAGATTTAGTTGATATATTAAACTATCTCACATTTGCAGATGAAAGCATAAGAAACGGAGAGACTGAATGCATTCCAGAAACATTTTCCAGTACCAAACTCAATTTGCCTCTGAGACAAATGAGGGGCTTCCAAAGTTATGTATTGGATTTTATTATTTTTTACAAAAGTGGAAAGACTTTCTAGTAAAAAAATGTGAAGTTAATAAACCCCGTTTTCAATACATCCTGTGTATCTGCAATTCCCTGTACCTTTAGCCAACCTGTTTTCTAAATGAAAAGAAAATTGACTCTTCAGGCAGAAAAGAAGGTGCACATTAGATAGACTAAGTTCAGCCGCAGATTGAGCAAACTAGACTTTTGTGCTATTTTCTACGAAATACGTAAATACACTGCATGTGATATCTTCTCAAAATCCACTTAGGATCTGTGGTCTCTGTTGTTTTTTGTTCTTCTTCCCTATTAATATCCTATCTTCTCACATACAAGCAAACCTTACTGATTACCCATTCTTTACAATTTTATGTTAGGGACTTTCAGGCATGTTTTAACCCTTATGTAAAGGCAACTGTAGAATCACATGTAAAAAAGATTTTCTGATACATGTTTCCAAAGGGGGAAAAAAGCAGACAATATACTTTTATTTATTTTTTAAGTAAAATTATTTGTCCCCAGAATAGCAAATTTTCTGGAGCACGCCCTTTCTTCCTTCCCAGTCCGCACAATTTTTGCTCCTCCAATTGTTTGCTGCAGAGGTAGCAGGATGGGCCCTTCTATAATATGGATCCCGTGCCCTTGGTTCTGCTGTCAAGCTCTGCTCCATGCTCTTTCACCTTGTTGTGATAACAAATCCATTCGGGCTATGCGTGACAACCCATGAAATCCTCAATGGAATTGTTTTCTGAACGTCTACAGTGAGTTACGTACTGCAGAAGTTACAAAGAATATTAAGTCTCATTTTTTACATAAACATTATAGAGTTGATAGGAAAAGTGAGTTAAAATAAAATATATTGAAAGTAAATACCATAAGATAGCAAATAAAAAGTGCTATAGAGAACATCTCGTTACAGGAGATGAGAGCATTTACTCTTATCTGGTGAAATTAAGGAAAAGTGTTATTTCCTTCTCTCTCTCTCTCTCTCTCTCTCTCTCTCTATATATATATATATATATATAAGTATATATATATATATATATATATATATATATATATAATCAGCATATCTATAGAAGTATGTGAAAATAACATCAATTTTTCAAAATTTCTCTAACACTTGGAACCTCTATTTTTTCTGCCCTTATCTTCAGTGGCAAATCAGGTTGACCAGAGAAAGGTGAAACACTTATATGAAATGTTAAACAGAACTTTCACTTGTTAGAATTTATTGAAATGAATAAATTCACCCACTTATTTTTTTTTTTATTCAGAAGACACAATGTCTGCAATATACTCATCACATAGTTACTTCTAACTCATCACATGTTCTCCATAGAACAGGAATGAGATAGGCATTTAGAAACAGCAGAGCTTTCAGTCATCACAACTATAAAGGCATTTGTCATCTAATGTTGAGTAGCTTCTAACAAATGAGTACTCAGTCATTCTTCTCCAATGTGGATTATTCAGCACTTTAGTGTCTCCCTGAATCAACGACCTACACAAGGGGCAGCAAGCATCGTGGCTCACTGTGGGTATGATGTGTGTGCTTCTCTCTTAGGTACACCCATATTTTTCACACAAAATTCATATAAGGAAATATGATACTTACAACTTCATATTCAAAGTGCACTTGTACCAAAAGGCACAAATGCATTCAGGAAAGGTCTACCAATGTTCTTAGTAATTGCTATTTAAGGACATTAAATCCACCATTGTCCTTCTGGATTTCCTGATATGAGTGCATATTCTTTGGATAAAAGCTTAACTCTAAAGGAAAAAAAATATTGAAAGGGCTATTCAAGAGATATACATTTTTAGCTAAATACAACACCCATGAGCCTTGTAATTGCTTTCAGATTAATCAGTGGAATGAGCACTGGACTATGATTTACAGAACCAGAGACTGGGTCCAAATTGCAGTATTTAATAACTGAGATCATAGAAACTATCATATGAGGTCATAGCCTAATCCAGTTTTGAGGTCTGGATCTCTGCACTGAGATTCTCCGGGGCAGCTCTGTATTCTTATTAAGCATTTCCTTAGGTCCTGGCTAGTTCATATCTCTTATTTGCAGTTTTCATAGTTGAATTTTTTAAACCCATTACGTATCACATAAATAGTTATAGACAGATACACTCTATTTTATAGTACTCTATTACATGAATTTTAAAAATGAGTAACAAGAATGACATTGTTAGTAGACACATTATTTAATAATCAGTTTCTCAAGCTATTTTTAATCAGGAGACATGTCTTCCTAATAATATAAAAAATTTCCTAATGAATAATCATAAGTGGCTGAAGAGTCCATTTCAAAGTATAGGGTGAAAATCTAGTGTCAAACTCCTAACCTTTCAAGTCATGCTGTCAAAGAGGAAATATTCTGAACCAGAGCTGTGCACAGCTACATAATAGCCCCATTGTGAGAGTGAACTATCCTGGTCTTATAACTGGTACGAGTCTCTGAATAGTGTCAGGACCTTTTAAATGTCAGCATTTTCTGGCTCTGGGCCCCTTCTGTCTGTTCTGCATGGAATATTGTGACTGATTTGCAATAGGCAGATAGTACTTAAAATTTTCCTGAACTCTTTCTTATGATCATAAATGGCAATAGCTGTATGAGAAAGATTGAGGAAAGTTAGAAAGCGCTGGAGAAGAGGTTGGTTGAAATTTTGAACTTGTATTAACCTCATAGTGGAAATGTATTAAGGCCAAAACTCTATGAAAAGCCTCAAGCAAATATTTGATATTTATTGGATGCCTTAGGGAAGAGAAATACTTTAAAGACACACCTCCTATTTTAAATATATATTTGTTCAATATATTGATTTCTTTTTTAATAAATCTTTATTGTTCAGAGTATTACAGTTGTTCTTCTTTTTCCCCCCATAGCTGAGAAAAAGGAACCCTTCTGCACTGCTGGTGGGAATGCAGACTGGTGCAGCCACTGTGCAGAACAGTATGGAGCTACCACAAAAAATTAAAAATGGAACTGCCATTTGACCCAGTGATACCACTTCTAGATACATATACTAGAACAGGAAACACCAATCAGAATGAATATATGCACCCCTATGTTCATAGCAGCGCAATATACAATAGCTAAGATCTGGAAACAGCCCAAGTGCCCATCAGTAGATGAGTGGATAAAAAAAAGCTATGGTATATTTATACCATGGAATACTATGCAGCTGTATACACTTGATCTTAGCCAAAAGACTGAGAAGCAATGTATGCAGCAGTATAAAAAAAGGACCTCTTACCCTTTGAAATAGCATGGAGGTACCTGGAGACTATTATGCTAAGTGAAATAAGCCAGTCAGAGAAAGATAAGAAAGATAAGTATCATATGATCTCACTCATATGTGGGATCTAATGAATAAAATAAACTGATGAACAAAGTAGATCTAGAAACATTGAAGCAAGGAACAGACTGACAAATCTTAGAGAAAAAGGGGATGGGGTCGGGGGTGAGGGTGGCAGGAAGAGATCAACCGAAGAATTTGTATGCATATATGCATATCCCATGGGCACAGAAAATAGTGGGGTGAAGGCCTGAGGGGGGAGGGGACAAGAATAGGATGGAGGAGGTCAAGGAGAGGAGGGCAAGGGGGACATATGTAATAAGTTCAACAATAAAGATAATTGGTTTTCTAAAAATGTGAGGATAAATCTTCTTAAAGTCTTAAAAAATGGCTGTAGGGCCCTGGCAAGTGTGACTCAGGTTTTTTTTTTGTTGTGTTTTTTTGTTTTTATTTATTTATTTATTTTTATTTATTTTATTTATTTTATTTTTTTGGTGTCTTTCAGTGTACCAAGAGGTTGCTGATTAAATTTCAGGTCAGGGCACATGCCCAAGTTGTGGGTTCCAACCCTGGCAGGGGGCATGCAGGAGGTAGGAGACAGCTGATTGATGCTACACTCACACATCCATGTTACTTCTTCCTTCTCTCTCTATAAAAGTCAATAAATTATTTTTAAAAATGTGAAATAGAACAAATTAAATAATGCCTGTAGGGCATAAGTTTAAAGATTTAGTTGAAAAAATTATTTGAGACATAAATTTTATTACTTTTCCAATTTTTTCCTAGTAATTAGAAATCATTTGATTTTTAGTAGTAACACTAAATATTCCTTTATTCTGGGCTTAGATAGAATTCATTAGAGGAAAGAAAGAACTGAAAACTTGTATAATGTAAATTGTGGTTATGGCTCTAAAATAATTATTTTTCCTTTTAACTTTAATAATCATGCTTTGTACATTCATTTGCAGGAAAAAAAAAATTACTATATCTTAGCCAAAAAAAAAGTGAACCTAAAGAATTTAAGCTAGAACTATTACTAAGTATTCCTAAAAAATATTATTTTGCTGCAAATTATGTATCCTTAATAGAGGGTGGGACAAAAGTAGGTTTGTAATTGTTCATATGGAAAATAATGCATCAATTACAAAATAATAATACAAGAATAAACTTTTCACAAACTCACAACTGTAAACCTACTTTTGTCCCACCCTGTATATAATGATGACTATTCATGGCTTTATTATCTTTTTCTTCAGAGAATTTAATTTAAATATAAAATTGCACATTAAATAAACATAACTATTTATTTTTTTAAAATAAATAGGCTAAAAAATGATATTATCTTATATAATAAAGAGGTAATATGTAAATTGACTGTCACACCCTCACACAAGATGGCCACGCCCATGTGGTCACAAGATGGCCACCTCCATGTGGTCACAAGATGGTTGCCACAAGATGGCCGGCAGGGGAGGGCAGTTGGGGGCCACCAGGCCTGCAAGGGAGGGCAGTTAGGGGTGACTAGGCTGGCAAGGGAGGGTAGTTGGGGGTAACTGGGCCTTCAGGGAAGGGCAGTTAGGGGCCACTGGGCTGGCAGGGGAGGGCAGTTAGGGGAGACCAGCCTGGAAGGCAGAAGCAGTTAGAGGCATTCAGGCAGGCAGGCAGGCGAGGGGTTGGGAGCCAGCAGTCCCATATTTTGAGAAGGATGTCCGACTGCCGGCTTAAGCCTAAACTGGAAGTTGGACATCCCCCAAGGGGTCACAGATTGGAGAGGGTGCAGGCTGGGCTGAGGGACATCCTCTTCCCACCCCACGGCATGGATTTCATGCACCGGGCCTCTAGTTTAACAATAAAAATGATATTATGCTAGACTTTATGAACTTACAGCAGAAAATGTTTGCTCCTTTTATTGAAAGAAAAATATTAGTGGAGATTATTAAGGCCAAAACAGATTATTAGATTTTTACATGAGAACATTTTTTATGGTATCATAGCTTTATGCATAACTGATAAAAATGACAATTAAATTAAGACACTGAGATTGTTGCTTAAAGTGTTAATAGACTCTAAATATGTTTCTAAAAATTATTATGAAACTGAAATTTAAAAGGTTTATATAGCCTTTAGCATTTGCAAAGCATCAATTACATATTACCTTTTACAGCTTTGTGACTACTTGCATTTTCCTCTATTTTTGTACTTTCAGAAATTTTAGTTAATCATATTTCTCCACTCATAGCACACAAATTTACTTCATTCATGAAACCAACTTTGCATATAGTAAAAGGTAGAAATCCAGCTTAATTTTTTTACTATGAAATTCTCCAATAACATCTACTAAAGTTATCTATATATTTTTTTAACATTTATCATATAAAAATCTCACACAGAAACAGATTGTTCTCTGCCTTATCTATTCTAGCTCATTGGTCTGTTTACTATCCCTAAACTAGATCTATATTGTTCATTGCTAGCAATTTGATGCCTGTACTATAGTATATGTTATTATTATATGCTCATTTATATAGGCAGGCCTTCCATTTTCCTTTACACATTTTTTAACAAAAACTAATTTACATATTTTTGGTAATTTTTAGTTTAGTTCTCTAATTTAAAATACATTATTTTTATTTTATATTAGATATTTTGGAAAATGAAGTGCTCTTTTTTTGTTGTTTTCATTATCGTTATATCTTGATACTTTCTTCTGGCTTTTTATCTCTTCTAATCAGAATATTTCTACTAAGAATATTTCTAAAATAATTTTTTGAATAATTACATTTGGGCAGTTTTATAAATATCAAAATATTTTTATTTTCCCTCATGTTATAATAATTGTTTACCTTAAAATAAACAGGTATATGTTAAATTATTTCTCTTTAATACTCTTTAATTCCTCCTTTTTAAATTTTATTACAGTTTCACAAAGCATCCCATGAGACAAGGCTACACTGTAGCAATGATACATCAAACCAAAGATAAGCCTATTTAATAATAACATATGTACTCAGGAAAAACATAAATATTCTCTAAATCAGCAAAATGTTTCCACATTCCCCTAACCTGGCTAGTATGGGTGAGTGTTACACCTTTATCAATCAGTATTAGACTTAATCTTATCTCTCCTTCTAGATAATATGCATGAAGAGAACCAATCGTAGAAATGTCCCAACTTCATGAAGGCTCTCCATCAGCATAAGCTCCGTCTCCTTGAGTCCTCTCCAAAAGCACTTAAAGCTTAGATAGTCTGTTTTTATTAACACCTACTTCATGAGACTACTCCCAATTCTCAGTGTGCATTCTCCTTTGCTAAAATGGAAAACAAAAGCAACTTGTTTAAATACAGGGTGTTCCTAGTGGCCTCTGCTTAAAGGACATTGATAAAAGGAGAGAGACTAGAGTACAAGAAAACTTAGAACCACTTCAAATGAGTCACAAGAGGGATACTCCTAATATTTAAAATTTGTGTTATATTCCACTGAAAGCTCTAAGCCCAGATTCACTTTCTTTTTCTTTTTTAAAAATATATATTTTATTGATTTTTTACAGAGAGGAAGGGAAAGGGATAGAGAGTTAGAAGCATCGATGAGAGAGAAACATCGATCAGCTGCCTCCTGCAAACCCCCTACTGGGGATGTGCCTGCAACCAAGGTACATGTCCTTGACAGGAATCAAACCTGGGACCATTTGGTCCACAGGCCGACGCTCTATCCACTGAGCCAAACTGGTTAGGGCCCAGATTCACTTTCTAAGTGAGTCTCCAAAGTTCAATTATGTCAGATATTTTTTTTTTTTCTCAGCTGGAGGATGGATGTGGTCAATGTTGCTTTGATAGACAGGGGAGTTCTTTTAAAACACACACCCAGCTCTATGTCCCCTTAAAAAGGGCATAAACATAAATTAATTTAGAATATATAGATCTCAGGAAAATTGTGCATCTTTACAGATATTTGTGTTGAAGCACCACAATTAGTAGTATATAATCCTCCTGACTTTTTGTTCCCCATGCATAAGTCTGTTAAGAAGGAAGCTCTCTACTTAGCTGAGATGGTCTACCTAGAAAAAAACAGATAGGAAGCTCCCAATACAAAACAATGGCTTATTGTTGAGAAAATTATGAGTTTTGTTTTCATTTGGTTCTTAACGAGTTTGACAGTTCTGTTTGCCTCTTTGTCAAATTCCCCTCCGTGAAAAGGGGAGAGCTGATCTACCTGATGGGGGGAGTGTTAAGATGACTGTGAGAAAGACTGTGAGGAAAATTTGCACCCACATTCAATGCATTATTATTTCACTAAATCACAATTTTCTTGATGTTCATATCAGTGGCCAACTGTTCATGCAACAATAACTGATTCAGACTTCATTTATAAAAATATTTATGTTGAAAGGCAGAAACAAAAGGAAAGAGAATTCACAAAACAAAGCAAAGAGAAATTACAGTAATATGAACTGTAACACTGTAGCATTCTTTCATGGTCTGATGCTATTTAATCTTGAGGCATACATGAGAAAATAAAGAGAAAAAATTAAGGGGCAGCCATTGTACAGTAGGGAAAGTGAGATTGCTTAGACTGATTACTCTGAACACCAGAAAATAGCTATAGAATGTCTAGAATTCCCTAGACATGACTATTACGGATCTGAGTGGTTTCTCAACAACCCTCATTTTCAGATAGGTTACTTTGAAGTAGCAATTTTTTTCTCAAATCCTTCATTTTAATGATTTTAAAAATATTTATTGTGGAAAAATCACATATATCCACTTTTTCCCCACATTGACCTCTTCTAGCCAACCCCGTCCCCACCCCAGGCCTTCACCAACCTATTGTCTGTGCCCATGAGTTATGCTTATATGCATATAGATTCTTTGATCTCTTCCCACCACCCACCCACTCACTTTCACTCTGATATTCAACAGTCTGTTTCATGCTTCTATGTTTCTGGATTTATTTTGTTCATCAGTTCATTTCGTTCATTAGATTCTGCATGAGTGAGATCATGTGATACTTGTCTTTCTCTGACTGGCTTATTTCACCTAGCATAATACTCTCCAAATGCCTCCATGCTATCTCAAAGGGTAAGGGACCCGTATTTTTCTTACTTCTGCACAGTATTCCATGGTCTGATGCTATGTGTAAACATACCACAGCTTTTTAATCCATTCATCTGCTGATGGGCACTTGGACTGCTTCTAGATATAAGCTATTGCAAATTGCGTTGCTATGAACATAGGGGTGCTTGCATTCTTTCTGATTGGAGTTTCAGGTTATTTAGGATATATTCCCAGAAGTGGGATCACTGAGTCAAATGGATTTTCCATATTTTATTTCTTGAGGAAACTCCATATTATTTTCTACTAGAGGCCCGGTGCCCAAAAATTTGTGCACTTGATGTGGGGGGTTGGGGGGGGTCCCTCAGCCCAGCCTGTGCCCTCTCGCAGTCTGGGACCCCTCAGGGGATGACCACCTGCTGGCTTAGGCCTGCTCCCCAGGGGATTGGGCCTAAGCTGGCAATCAGACATCCCTCTGGCAGCCCGGCAGCCCTCAATGGATGTCCACTTGCCAGCAGGGAGCAGGCTTAAGCTGCAGTCAGACATCCTTAGTGCTGCTGAGGAGGCAGGAGAGGCTCCCACCACCACTGCTGTACTGACAGCCATCAGCCTGGCTTGTGGCTGAGAAGAGCTCCCCCATGTGGGAGTGCACTGACCACCAGAGGGAAGCTCCTGCATTGAGCATCTGCCCCCTGGTGGTCAGTGTGTGTCATAGTGACCAGTCATTCCCAGTCTTTCTGCTGTTAGGGTCAGTTTGCATATCACCCTTTTACTATATAGGATAGAGGTCTAGTGCACGGGTGGGGGCAGGCTGGTTTGTCCTGAAGGGTGTCCCAGATCAGGATGGGGATCTCACTTGGGTGCCTGGCCAGCCTGGGTGAGGGCTGATGGCTGTTTGCAGCTGGTCACACCCCCTTCAGGGTGGGGGTCCCCACTGGGGTGCCTGGCCAGTCTGGGTGAGGGGCTGATGGCTGTTTTCATGCTGGCCACTACTCCTTCAGGGTGGGGGTCCCCACTGAGGTGCCTGGACAGCCTGGATGAGGGGCTGATGGCTGTTTTCATGCTGGCCACTACCCCTTCAGGGTGGGGGGTCCCCACTGGGGTGCCTGGCCAGTCTGGGTGAAAGACTGAGGACCGTTTTCAGGATGGCCTGGCGACTGAAGCTCCCAGCATCTCCTTTTTTTCTTTTTTTTTTTTTAATTCTGGGATTTATTTACCTTCTATAATTGAAACTTTGTTGCCATCATTGGCACTCCCAGCTGTGAGGCTGCGGCTGGCTGAAAGCAGGTATCTGGGGTTTGTTTAGCTTCTATAATTGAAACTTTGTTGCTTTTGGAGCTTAGAGCTGGGCTGCGGCAAGCGGGGAACCTTGGCTTCCTCCATCACTGGAGCAAGCAAGTCTCATGCTCACTTCAGCTGAGTGGCTGCCGGCCGCCATCTCTGTTGGCAGTTAATTTGCATATCTCACTGATTATCCAATGGGAAGTGTAGCGAAGGTACGGTTAATTACCCTTTTTGTCTTTTATTGGATAGGATAATGGCTGCAACAGTCTGCATTCCCACCAGTGGTATAATAAGGTTCTCTTCTCTGCACATCTGCACCAGCATTTGTCATTTGTTGATTTGTTGATGGTAGCCATTCTGACATGTGTGAGGTGATACTTCATTGTCATTTTAATTTGTATCTCTCTGATAATCAGTGACTTTGAACATTTTTCATATGTTTCTTGTCCATTTGTATGTTCGTTTTGAGAAGTGTCTATTTAGATCCTTTCACCATTTTTTTTTAATTGAATTGTGTGTCTTCTTTTTGTTAAGTTGTATGAGTTCCTAATATATTTTAGATTTTAAGCCTTTATAATTGCTAAATATGTTCTCTCATACAGTGGGCTCCCTTTTCATTTGGATGATGGCTTCTTTTGCTCTGCAAAAAACTTTTTATTTTGATGTAGCCCAATTTATTTATTTTCTCCTTAGTTTCCTGTGGTCAAAGAGATGTAGCCATAAACATGTTGCTATGAGAGATGTCTGGGATTTTCCTGCCTATAGTTTCTTCTAAGATTTTTATGATTTCACGTCTTACATTTAAGTCTTTTGTCCATTTTGAGTTTATTCTTGTGTATGGTGTAAGTTGGTGGTCTTAGTTTCATTATCTGGACATATCTGTCCAATTTTCCCAACACCATTTATTGAAGAGACTGTCTTGACTCTATTGTATGCTCTTGCCTCCTCTGTCAAATATTAATTGAGCACAATGACTTGGATAGATTTCTTGGATCTCTGTTATGTTCCAATCATCTATATGCCTCTTCTTGTGACAATACCATGCTATTTTTTAGTACAGTGGCTTTGTAGTATAACTTGATATCTGGTATTGTAATTCTTCCAATTTAGTTCTTTTTTTTAATTAAAAAAATTTTTAAACATTTTTATTGATTTCAGAGAGAAAGGGAGAGGAAGAGAGAGATAGAAACATCAATGATGAGAGAGAATCATTGATCTGGCTGCCTCCTGCACACCTTCTAGTGGGGATCAAGCCTACAACCCCTGCATGTGTCCTTGACTGGGATTGAACCTGGACCCTTCAGTCCGCAGGCTGACACTCTATCCACTAAGCAAAACCAGCTAGGGCCAAACGTTGTTCTTTCTCAAGATTACTGTGGGTATTCAGGGTCTCTTTTGATTCCATATATGTTTTTGGAGTATTTGTTCTAGATCTGTGAAATATGTAGTTTGTATTTTAATAGGAATTGCATTGAATTTACAGATTGTTTTGGGTAATATGTACATTTTAATGAAGTTAATGCTACCAACCCATGAACACAATATATTCTTCCACTTGTTTATGTCTTCCTCTATCTCTTTTTTCAACATCCTGTAGTTTTCCTTGGTTAAGTTTATTCCTAAGTATCTCAGTTTTGTTTTTTTTGTTGTTGCAATAGCAAATGGGATTGTTTGTTTAGTTTATCTTTATGAGAATTCATTTTGGTGTATAAAAATGCTATCAACATATGAATGTTAATTTTGTATCCTGCTACATTGTTGAATTTCTTTATTAAATCTGGTAGTTTTTTGGTGGAGTCTTTAGAGTTTTCTATGTATGATACAATGTTATCTCACAGCTTTACTTCCTCCTTTCCAATTTTGATGCCTTTTATGTTTTTCTCTTGTCTGATCGTTGTGGCTAGCACTTCAAGTACTATGTTGAATAAAAGTGATGAAAGCAGAGATCTCTGTCTTGTTCCTGCTCTTAAGGGAAATAGTTTTAGTTTTTGCACATTGAGTATGATGTTGACTAGTTTTTTCATATATTATGTTGAGGTATAATCCCTCTCCTCCAATTTTGCTGAGAATTTTTATCAGAAATGGGTGCTGGGTTTTGTCAAATGCTTTTTCAGTGTCTATTGATATGATCATGTGATTTTTGTCTTTCAATTTGTTTTTGTGATGTATCATGTTTATTTATTTGTGAATATTGTACCAACCTTGCATCCCTTGAATCAATTCCACTTGGTCATGGTGTATGATCTTTTTAATATATTGCTGGATATGATTTGATAACATTTTGTTGAGGATTTTAGCGTCTATATTCATCACGGTCACTGACTTGTAATTCTCTTTTTTGTACTGTCTTTATCTGGTTTTGGGATTAGGATAATGCTGGCCTCATAAAAGGAGCTTGCAAATGCTTCTTCCTCCTGGAGTTTTTGGAATAGTTTGAGGAGGATAGGTGTTAGTTCTTCTTTGAATGTTTGGTAAAATCCCCCTGTAAATCTGTCCAGGGGTTTTGTTTGCTGGTAGTTTTTTTTTTTTTTAATTATTATTAATGCTTCAATTTCATCAGTTAATATGGGGCTATTTAGGTTTTCTGATTCTTCATGATTGAGTTTTGGAAGATTGTATTTTTCTAGGAATTTGGCCATTTCATCCACATTGTCCAGCTTTTTGGCATATAGTTGTTCATAGTATTTTCTTACAATCTTTGTATTTCTGTGGTGTCAATTGTTGCTTCACTGCTTCTTTTTATTTATTTTTTTTGTTTTGTTTGGGTTCTCTCATTTTGTTTCTTGATGAGTCTGGCTAGAGTTAAAGATTCATCAATCTTGTTTATCTTTTCAAAGAACCGACTCTTGATTTCATTGACCTTTTGTATTGTTTTATAGTCTCTATGTCATTTATTTCTGCTCCAATTTTTATTATATTATTCCTTCTACTTATTTTGTGCTTTGCTTATTGTTCTCTTTCTAGTTCTTTAAGTTGTAGGGTTAAATAGTTTATTATCCTTTTTTCTTGTTTTGTGAGAAACAAGTCTGTAGCCTGTAGTGCTACAGACTTCCCTGTCAGGACTGCTTTTGCTATGTCCCAGACATTTGGGGTTATTATATGTTCATTTTCCTTTGTTTCCAGGAAGTTTTTTATGTATTTCTTGATCTTGTTGGTAGCCCATTCATTGTTTAATATCATACTATTTAGCTACATTGTTTGAATGTTTTTTGGTGTTTTTACTATAGTTGATTTCTAAATTCATTCTACTGTGATATGCTTGATATGATTTTAATCTTCTTGAACTTGTAGAAACTTGTTTTGTATTTTAACATGTGGTTTATCTTTTAGAATTACACATGTGCACATGAGAAGGATGTATATTCTGCAGTTTTGGGGTCAAACGCTCTATTTTAGTGTTGATTTGTAAATAACCCCTATAACACAAATTATAGTATTTATTTTGCTGCCTATGAACCCAGAAATGATTTTTTTTTCTGATAGCTTCACAACATTTAGTTGGCAGATAAGAATATGAGAAAAACATTTAGTTATTTATATTAGCTATTTCACTTCACAATAATTCTACTAGGATCATATAGTAGAATCTATTTTTTACTCTCTGATTATGGTCAGGAAGGCATAATTTGGAAAAATTACAGGAAAAATAGCTGAAAATAGTTATTTGAGGGTATATTATATTGATCTTCATAATGTCTTAAAAGTATATTGATTAATATTATCTTTCCATGAAAGAGATGGCCCTTTTAGAATATCTAAACTTTATAAACATACACATAAACACATAAAAATTAAACACAAACTAAATTATATGTTGAGGTAATGTTTGTATGTATATTCAGAAAATTATTCTATATTCTAAATACTCTTTCATGGATGTATACAATATTTATAAATCATTTCGAGACAGAAATTCTGACATTGTTCTATAACAATAAGAAAGAGAACTGATGTTTTCCAGAGGGAAGAGGGGTTGGGGGACTGGATGAAAATGGTGAAGGTATTGAGAAGTACAGATTGGTAGTTACAAAATATTCATAAGGATGTAAATTACAGCATAGAGAATACAGTCAATAATATTGTAATAGTTAAATATGGTGTCAGGTGGGTACTGGAAATATTGGGTCACTTTGTAAATTATATTATTGTCTGATCACTATGCTATACAATTGAAACTAGTATGAAATAATATTGAACTATATTTGAAAAATAAAATTAAAGCTCAGCCAGCATACCTCAGTAGTTGAACATTGACCTATAAACCAGGAGGTCACAGTTCAATTCCTGGTCAGGGCAGAGGCCCAGGTTGTAGGCTCAATCCCCATTGTGGGGCTATGCAGGAGGCAGCCAATGAATGATTTTCTCTCATCATTGATGTTTCTATCTCTCTTTCCTTTCCCCTTCCTTTCTTAAATCAATAAAAAATAAATAAAAAGAAAAAATAAAAAGAAAATTTAAAATAGAAGAATGAGAAGTAGCTTTAAAACATTTGTATAAAAAAGATGTGGGGACAACATTAATGGTATGGTTTAATTATACACTTTTCAATATGACATAGCCATTCAAAGTTATACTCATAACAAATATTGATGTTTAAAAATGGTCATGATATGAAGCAATTTTGAATGCCACATATACAATATATTAACTACACGTATCTTAAAAGAAAGGAAGCTAGATTGATAATAGATTGATTTGTACATAAAAAAAAGTTAAGATAAAAGGAACAAAGAATAAAAGAGAGAAAGGAATAAGGAATAAATTAAGAAAGAAAAGGAGGGAGGGAGGAAGGGAGGCAGGGAGGCTGGCAGGAAGGGCCTAGCAGAAGCAAATAAAAAGAGTATTGTGTTATACTTCTTATGGGAGTCTGATCAAAACTGAGTCTTATTGTATTGCAAGATATTTCAAATTTTCTATATTGGTATATATTTTCCATAAGCAGAAATTTTAAAAAATAATTTTAAAAGAAAACATTTATTACTCTTATTTTCAAAATTCATGTCCCAATGGTCACAGTCTATTATTAATATTATTCACATAGCAAAATATTATAAAGGCAAGAACTAATGAAAAAATATATATATATAATTTTTCACTAACATAATCAGAAACATTAATATTCACACCTTACATCAGTGTTTGTACAGTTTTCCTCTAACTTGCCCTATTGCTTACAAAAGGAAGATTTATTACAACCCAATTCTAGATAATTATCTTTTTCTCTTTATAAATCTCATTTTGAATAAATTTTCCTACATTAAATTATGAGGACCTTTATTTTGTTTTGTAGATTCCACATGTAAGGGAAATCATGTGGTATTTGTCCTTCTCAGTCCGAGTTATTTCACTGAGCAAAATACTCTAAGTCCATTCATGTTGTCTCAAATGGAAAGATTTCATTCTTTTTATGGCTAATATTCCATTGTATATATGTACTGCATCTTTATCCATTGATGGACACTTTGGCTGCTTTCAGACCTTGGCCATTGTAAATAATGCTATAATGAACATAGGAGTGCATATATATTTTCAAAGTGTATTGTGTCAGGTGGGTACTAGATTTATCAGGGTGATCACTTCATAGGGTATGTAAATGTCTAATCACTATGTTGTATACCTGAAACTAATATAACATTGTATGCGAACTATAATTTAAAAATAAATATAAAAATAAACATTAAAAATTTAATGAGGTCTTATACTTGAAAAAGAAAGCATTGCGAATAATATTGCTGACTTTTAAATGTTAGCCTCTATCTGAAAAAATGAACACACATCATTAAAAAGATAATTACTATCAGAGGGGCAATCGTGCACAGAAGGGGGACCCCCATTATTGTTTACGCTAACTTCTAACTTCTGATCAAGGACAGCAGTGTCAACTTTATTTCCACTAGTCTGAATTGATTATAAGCCCTCACTTTGGAACCTAAGCAAGCCTGCATCAGTAATTATTGTAGTTGGGGCACTGGGTGGGTCATAAAGACATTGTATGATATCAGCACCTAGGTCTTAAAAAAATATTTAATTCCTCCTTTGAATATTTTTCTTACTTGCTATAGTTTTCTTTATCAGACATCAAGTCCCTAGCTACTGACTCCAAAGAGATAGTCCCTTTCCCCAGTCCCAGGCTGGCATCATGCCTTCTGAGGCTGCACCCCATATTCTTTGTCTCAAAACATATATGTATATAGACAGATATTGGAATGAACAGTAGGCTAAGACTAGAATAAACTGATTTAAGTCTTAGCTATTTATTGTAGCTTTGTAATATAAAGTGTCTATAAAGATTATTTTTCACAAGTCACACAAGGCTCTATTTATGCATTTTAAAAAATCTTTATTGTTGAAAGTGTTACATATGTCCTCCTCTTTCCCCATTGAAAACTTCTAGTCCCCTTCCCCCACCCCAGGCCGTCACCACCTTATTGTTTGTATCCAGGAGTTATGCATATAAGCATACAAGTTCTTTGGTTGATCTCTTCCCACCCACCCTTGCCTTCTACAGACTCTTTATGCATTTTACTTCAGTAGTTTTGCATATGAACCAGCATAATTGGATGCCAGGAACCTTATCTAAAAACATATAAGTAATCTATCACTTTAAATCATATAGAAAAGACATGAGATGAGAGTTCTTCTACCAATTAATGATAAATCTTATAATATTTTTATACGTGTGTGTATATATATATATATATATATATGTATATATATATATATATAGTTCCTTACAGAGTTTTATATGACTAAATTGTATATAAACTTATTTTATAAAAGTTAAACATTTTAATGTTTTCTACACTTGGATCATGTTATAAAATTATTTTCATTGTAAAATACTATTTCAATTACTTTTGTAATGTGAACTTAGATATAAGAAAATGTATTAATCTATATTTTCTTTTTTTAATTCTTTATTGTTTAAAGTATTACATATAGTTAATATATTTGTTCTTATTTAAGTTAAGCTTGTTCTTAGATTCCCCTGTTATTTATGACATATTTATTAATACGTATACATTAAATAGTATAATTAATAGTATAATTAACTATGACAGTGAGATGTTTTCATGAATATACTAGTGGCCTGGTGCATGAATTTGTACACATTGAAAGGAAACAAATTAGAAGAAATATTTTAATATTGCTATTTGCCCTTTCTCTATAATGGAAGTGTCAACCAAATTCACGATAGACAATGACAGATGGAAAAACATGCATGTGATTGGCACCAGCGAGAGCTTTATATGTATCACACATGTGCAAGTCAACTTAGCCTTTTATAGATATACAGTAACTTGCTTAATTAGACCTGCTTTCTGATGTAGCTAAACTTTTTCCAGCCCAGTGAAGCACCTCAACTTTTCTTTCAGATAATTTCCAGCAACAAGGCAGTAAATATTAACACAAAGCAGATTATTACTATAGATCACACAGGGAGAACAAATGGTAAAATATTTAACTGCAGCAGTGTTTGACTACATTCTGTGTAGTGAGAAAACCTGAAGTCATTTTCAAGGTCCACCATTTCTTACTTCTTTTCAGTCGGGTCAAGTTTCTAAGCTTTCTAAATCTCCAGTTTTGGGCTAATGAAAAGGAAATAGGATTCCACCAAGTCTCCTATTTACCTACTCCAGGACTTCTGTGAGGATCAAATGAGATGACTCATGGGATAAATGCTTCTCAGACATTTGGTTACATATAAAATGTTTCCATCTGGCTATAAAGCAAGTTGTGTTCCTGGGCTGAAGAAACTCCAAGTAGGCTAGTTGCTAGGGAGAGGAAGGCAAACATTATTACGTGACATCATTACCCAGACTGACACTTAGCATATTGGAGATTATATATATATTAGAGGCCTGGTGCATGAAATTCATGCACGGTGGGGGAGGGGGTCCCTTAGTCCGGCCTGCACCCGCTCCAATTCGGGACATCCCTCTCCCAATCTGGGACTGCTGACTCCAAACTGCTCACCTGCCTGCCTACCTGATTGCCCCTAACTCCTCTGCCTGCCTTATTGTCCCTAACCACCTCTGCCTGCCTGCCTGATCACCCTTAACCCCTCTGCCTGCCGGCCTGATTGCCCCTAACTGCCCTCCCCTGCTGGCCTGATCACTCCTAATCGCCCTCCCTTGCTGGCCTGATCACCCCTCACTACCATCCCCTGCTGGCCTGATGGCCCCTAACTGCTCTCCTCTGGTGGCCTAATTGCCCCTAACTGCTCCCCTGCTGGCCTGATTGCCTCTAACAGACTATGCCCTGGCTCCTGCCACCGTGGCTTTGTCTGGAAGGAGGACCAAATGACCAGAAGATGTCCCATCAACCTGGTCTAATTAGCATATTACCCTTTTATTAGTATAGATATTGAAATAATTTTGACCATCAGTTAATTTCCTATTCTATTTATATAGAACTCTTACAGACATCATGGGATTTATTATTTATTTTGGGTACCTTTTGTTAATTATCATTTAATGTCATCTGTATAAGTGATAGTTTATTTTAAGAAAGTTGTATTTAAAACATTTGAAACCTACCTATATTTTCAAATTCTGTTTTTGAGCTGTTCAGGTAGGCAATTAAATATAAAACATTAAAATGTTTCTTCTTGCTTTTGAGTATTTATTATTTTGTTTTCTTGTGTCATTAATTTAGGGTGAGAGTAGAAATTCAGTCTTATTCTTGATATTTTGCCAGTAGCATATTTAAATATTATCTATGACTACTGCTTTTGTTTGATATGACTTACTTTATTATGTTGGAGAAATAGCCTGTTCTGGTTTTGTTTATTTGGCTAGAAATGAATGTCGAATTGTATCAAATCTATTTTTAGATTATTTTAATCTAATGTGTAGCTAATGAGTTTCCTAATAGGATAATCTTTAAATTTTAAGGATAAACACAAGTTAATCTTGGTATATTTATTTTTACATGATACTTAATTTAATTCACAAGTATATTATACAGAGTTTTATCTGTGTTTTTGAAAATGTTTTTCTCTGCAAGTTTATAAGGTACATGATGACAAAAAAAGTAGTGAGGAATTATTTTAACTGTTCTGTCTGTTGAAACAATTTTAATAATGCAGGTTTAATCTATTGCCTAAAATTATGGAAATCTCATATAAAGCACATTAATATCTGTATCAGATAATTTGTTATTGTATTTGTTATTATTCTCATTTAATAGTGATATATTTGAATTTTATTTCTATTATTGATTCACCTTTGATGAATTATATTTTCTTAGAACATTCTGCAGTGTGTTGTAATTTTAAAATTCATTAGCAAACTGACATAATTCTCTTTTGTTTCTGAAAATTATTTAACTTACACAGCTATAGCATATTACTCATTGATATTGCCATGCATTTGTAATTTTTTGTTAGTTATCCATTATTTTATTTGTAAAAATTGTTTTTAATATTTTCTATCTTTAGAAGATCTTTTTTCTGGATTTATATTTTTTAATTACCCCATGGCTTCTTTTCTGTTGTAAGTATACCAATTTATTTTTAAGACTTTTACTACCTATTCTCTTGGACATTTAGTTGGATGTTAGATTATAAGAATTTTGTTTTATTTTAAAACATTTAAGATTATAAGTTTTATTTACATATATATATATATTTACTACATCCCATTATTTTTTTTGCTATAGTTCATTTCTATCAGTTTTTTAAGTTTATTCTTGCCTTGTGATTTATTTTCTTTTTATCTTTAAAATTTTTTAAATAGTCCATTTTCATTGCTTTTCCTTATTGAGTTGTTTTATATTTTTTTTATATTTTGTTGTCTTAAAAGTGTTACTACAAACACATAACTCTTTGATTTCTTTTCTGCATAATTAATCTTTGTTTAAATATTCATATATAAGAATCTATTTATTAACTTAAATATTGTTAATATTATTTATTTCAGAAAAAATAATATAATTAACTCTTTTGGGGGCATTTTTCTCTTTATATTTTCTCAAATACTGCTTTTTAAATTGTAATTTTGTGTAATTTGTCCAAAAATGCTCACAATGTTAAATATTCATAGTACTTTATATTCTTCTTCAAAATGCAGTGATTCTGTTTGTTTTATTTAACAGCTTTATTTAAATAATATTTTTCTGATGTCAATTTTTTATCTTATCATATTTACATTTACAATTTCTGACATATCTTTGACACAATTATAATATTTTTCTTTCCAAATTACATTTTAGCTCTGTTCTTTATATGCTTTATACAGTTGATTTTTTATGTTCTTCAAAGTTTTTAGTATCTTTTAATACAAGAATGTAACCAATTTATAATTATCATTATAATGTATTTGATTTTTTAAAAAAATATATTTTACTGATTTTTTACAGAGAAGAAGGGAGAGGGATAGAGAGTTAGAAACATCGATGAAAGAGAAACATCGATCAGCTGCCTCCTGCACACGCCCTACTGGGCATGTGCCCACAACCAAGGTACATGCCCTTGACCGGAATCGAACCTGGAACCTTTGCATTGCAGGCTGATGCTCTATCCACTGAGCCAAACCGGTCAGGGTTGTATTTGATTTTTTTATAATAATTTTATTTTAAGAATAAATTGATGTTTTATAATAAACTAGAGGCCCAGTGCATGAAATTTATAAATACAGGGGCGGGGGGGTCCACAAGCCTGGCCTGTGCCCTCTCACAGTGCGGAAGCCTCGTGATCAATCACTCCAAAGAGGTAGGCCTTGCCCACTCATCTGGGGCTCCTCCATGGATTGCCCCAAAGAGGTAGGCGGGAGCCGGGGGTCCTGCCTCTGTGCCGTGCAGAGCAGCGGGACCCCTAGGCCTGCATCCACACCATTGTCAAGCCTCCCCACCCACCCACAAACCTGTTGCGCACACAGCCTCCTGGTGATCGCTTGTTGCAGTGTGAGGGCATCACGGCGTGAGGGCGTGATGACCACATAGGCTTTTATTAATAGGATTTAATGTTCTTTTTAAAAAAATATCAAAAATGAAATAAATAAACAAAATGTATCAGAAGCATACATATTCAGAGTAAGTTAAATTATGATACTATTTTTCTGAATATTCTTTGAAATCATTCCTTCACAAAGATAGACATAAATATAGGTATTGTTATAAATATAGATATAGATGATGTCGACTGTGAATAAATCTTTGAAAAAGACAATGGCCCAGCCAGCGTGGCTCTGTGGTTGAGTGTCGACCTATAAACCAGGAGGTCACAGGTTGGATTCCTGCTCAGGGCACATGTCCAGGTTGCCAGGACAATCCCCATTGGAAAGCATGAAGGAGGCAGCCAATTGATGGTTCTCTCTCATCATTGATATTACTTTTTCTCCCCCTCCTTTCCTCTCTGAAATCAATGAAAATATATTAAAAAAAAAAGAAAAGAAAAAGACAATTATACCCCTTTCATGAAGTTCATTTAAGTCAGTGATGAAATTAACCAATAATTAAATTATGAGGTAGTGATATGTACTCAAATAAAAAACAAAACAGTTGTTTATGTAATTTATTTTTTTATTATTGAATAATAAATTTCCTCCAAACTTAGTGGCCCAAAGTAAGCATTTGTTATTACATGTAAGTTATGATTCACTGGGACTGTTCGCTGATGTGACTAAGCTCAGTTTATCTCAATTGAGCATGCTAATGTGACTATGGTAAGGTGACTAGCAGCGGTTGATGTGGAATGGCCATAGAAAATGTTTGACATCTGGTCTGACAGATGGCCATGCTGTGTTTTTTATCATCTAGCAGGCTATTCTGGACTTATTCACAACACTGGAGAGATTCTTGAGGACTGTGCACAAAACTAATACCCTGTCGTTTCCTCCACATTCTATTGGTCAAAGCAAGATCAACTCAGATTCGTAAGGTGGGGATAGGGATTCTAACTTTTTTTTTTAAATATATTTTATTGATTTTTTAACAGAGAGGAATGGAGAGGGATAGAGAGTTAGAAACATCGATGAGAGAGAAACATCGACCAGCTGCTTCCTGCACACCTCCCACTAGGGATGTGCCCGCAACCAAGGTACATGCCCTTGACCGGAGTCGAACCCGGGACCTCTCAGTCCGCAGGCTGACGCTCTATCCACCGAGCCAAACCGGTTTTGGCTGGGATTCTAATTCTTGATAGAAGAAAGATCAGGTGTCATTGCAAAACATGTGGACACAAGGATGCTTGGAACATTAGAGCCATTTATGGGGGAAAACAATTCATGACATTGAGAAAAATGTGGAATTACTCCAAAATGTTTGGCCATTTAAGGTGTCTTAAATTAGATAACATTTTGCATAAAACCTGGAAACAAAAGGAAGGCAGCTATCCCGTACTTAGAGGATAATACTTTAAATACAACAGCTCTTTCAGAAAATTAAAAGAAGGAAAGAGTTTAGCAGCTTTTAGGTAAACAGAAGATCATTATGAGGGATGGTAAGACCTGGGAAAGGGAAGATGTGGTTGCAGAGGGGCAGGTTCCAATCAAAGAGGATATGATGGGCCTGCTGTCAGGTCCACTAAAGCACAATGTACAGCTTCGTGAGGATCACTGCACCATGCAAAATTATGCAGCAAAAACCAGTAGGGGGTCTGGGAGGTGCATTCTACTGGTCCCCACAGTTACATAGAAAACATCTATCTCTGTGAATTCAAGAATTTCTTTGGAATTAAAGACCTGATCTATCTCTTGCTGGCCATATCACAAACTATAAAATTAACTTATTATTCATGTAAATCTATGTTGCTTTACTGGTTTTTCTGGTGAGCCTGATGATTATGGAGTTTAATGTTTAGCAAATAGTAAAGCACATTTTTCTGGTATATTTTATGAATTAGTATTATACTTTTATCTATTTGCTGCCTTAATTTATTTATCTTTCTCTAACAGTTACAGTGAAAGACTGAGCCTATAGGGGTAGATTAAGGATAGATACAAGGGGCCAACATACCCATTGAAAGCTCCCTCTTTGTTATCTGAGATACAGTTAGTCAAAAAGACCTGTCACTAGTTCTTCCTAATGATTTACATCTCCACTGCAACTACCTTAATTCAAGCCTATATTATCTCTCCCCTGATCCATTACAATTATTCTTAATTATTCTCCTCATATAGACTCCTTTGTTGTAGATCAGGTTATTATCATATGAATAAAGAACAAAAAAGTAAATTTTAAGTATAGTTTTGATGAATTTTTACAAAGTGAACATACTAGGGAAAATACCACATAGGCAATACACAGATCATTAGTGGCACTCCAAGAAGACTCTGCCAAGCCTTCTTCTAGTAAGCAACTCCACCAAAGGTAATGTTATCCTGGATTCTACCTTATTCATTTTACCCATATTTTGACCTTTATGTAAAGACAATTATAAAGAATGTGTACTCTTTAGTATTTGGCTTCTTTCACTCAACATTATATTCAGAATCCCATCCTTCTTGTTGGGATTAGTCTATTCTATTTTACCGCTTCACATTTCATTGTGTGAAGATCCCATATTATACTTATCCATTTTATTATTGGGTGAGACTTAATGTATTTATAGTTTTGGACTCTTATGGTTCTACACTTCTATTGGCAAAAATATGCATATGCTTGTGGGTTTATACTTAGAAGAAGGATTGCTAAGTCAAGGGTTATGTATGTAATCATCCTTAGCAAAGAGTCCCATACAGTTATTCAAAATAGCTTTACCAGCTTACAATTCCAAGTAACATTATATGAGAGTTCCAATTACTTCACATTCCTTCCAATATTTGTCAGTTTAGTTCTTTGCTTTTGTCAAACTGTAGGATATAGAGTTAGTGTATAGTGGTTTTAATTGACATATCTCTGGTACTTTAATTGCCATATCTCTTATACTTAGTGATACTTTGCAATTTTCATATGTTTACTTGCCATTTGAATATCTTTTGTAAAAGATCTGTTGGAGCCCAGCTGGTGCGGATTAGAGGTTGAGTGTCAACCTATGAACTGGTAGGTCATGGTTCAGTTCCTGGTCAGGGCACATGTCGGGGTTGCAGGATTGATCCCCAGTGTGGGGCATGCAGAAGGCAGCCGATCAATGATTCCTTCTCATCGTCAATGTTTCTGTCTCTCTCTACTTCTCCTTTTCTCTCTGAAATAAAAATATATATATTTTTAAAAACTATTCTAATCTTTTTCCATTTTTATATTGTGTTATCTGCCTCTTTCTTAGTGATTGCAGCAATTCTTATACATCCTGGTCCAAAGTTATTTTATAAATAAATTATCTGTCATCTGTGTGTTTATGCATATCTAACTAGTTCTCTCTCTTCATATATATATGAATATATGAATATATTTAGTATATTCAAATATTGTGCAAGTATTACCACTATTTATTTTCTTGTCATTTTCATCAGCCTCTACAAAATCCTGTATTCATTAAACAGTCACATCTCACTCTTCCTTCATCATCTATCACCAATAGCAGCTTTATTTATTAAAATATTAAAATAGCCAAAACTTGAGAGCAACCAACACATGCTTTAGTAAGTGAATTGGTAAATAAGCTATGGTATATTCATCCATTGAAATATTATTTAGCACTTAAAAGAAATTATCTATAATACCAAGATTTGCCGAACTGGTTTGGTTCAGTGGATAGAGCGTTGGCCTGCAGACTCAAGGGTCCCAGGTTCGATTCCAGTCAAGGGCATGTACATTGGTTTCGGGCACATCCCCAGTAGGGGGTGTGCAGGAGGCAGCTGATCGATCTCTCTCATCGATGTTTCTGACTTTCTATCCCTCTCCCTTCTTCTCTGTAAAAAATCAATAAAATATATTTAAAAAAAAAAATACCAAGATTTGGAGAGACCTTAATTGCTTATTACTAAATAGAAGATGCCAATCTGAAAGGCTACACACTTTGTGATTTGAACCAGATGATATCTTGAAAAAGAAAATTATTGAAAGAGTAAAAATATGTGTTTGAAGAGAAGAAGGAATACATATGCAGAGCACAGAATTTTTAGGTCAGTAAAACTACTCTGTAAAATATTGTACTGGTGATCATTATACATTTGTCAAAACTCATAGATTGTGAACAGCAATCAAATCAAATAGCAATATGAATTTTGATTGGTAATGATTTGGGTTGTTTTATTGAGCAGGGTGATTTCTTTCCTGGGTTCTTGTCCAGATGCATTTGAAGAATGAAGCCACGGGCAAAAGGTGATAGGTGAAAAGTACAGAAACTTTATTTCAAGCAAACACTACCTCTAAAACCTTAATTCTAAAACTCTATGCCTCTTGGCACAGAGGGGCAAAGCGAACACCTAAAAAAGATGTTCTCTAAGTTTCTAATCCTTAGACTCTGTCCCTCCTGGACAGACAGAGAGGTCCCTAAAAAAGGGTGAATACAGCTTTATTTATTTATTTTGGGAGGGCATTAAACAGGCTGGAGACCATCCTTTTCTACTGTGGGATCTTAGCCCTGTAATCAGCTCCCATGACCCCCACATCCACACTTTTCCTCCATTTAGTTATCTTATCTGTTTAGGTTGGAGTCACTTTTAATTTTACCTTAAGCTTTCTCCCAATTGTGCTGGCCTGGAAATGTTTTATCTGATAGCCCTCCCAGCTGCTCACATCAGGGCTACTTTTGATCTAACTTATGGTCATTTTAATTGCTCAGGCCAGAGATACCATTGTCTGTCCTTGGTTTATGACTGTTTTAATTGCTTAGGCCAGAAATATTTCTATCTGTCTGTGGCATTTCTCTATACGATGTACAAGTAAGATAAGTACCCTGGTGTCAAGTCTCCATCTATGTATTCCTCCCCATGAACCATCCTCATTCCTAAAACTCCCTAAACCTGCCTACTTTATCCCTAAAACTCCTTTCAGTAATGATGTGACAATATTGGTTTATCAATTGCAGCCAGTGTCCTACACTGGTATGCTGATGGAGACAAAGGCTGCGAGTATAGTGTGCAAAGAGATGTGCAGAAACCCTCCACTCAATTTGCTATGAACTTAAACGGTTATTTAAAAAATACATTAATAAATATGAATTAAAATAAAACCTTAAGCCCTAACTGGTTTAGCTCAGTGGATAGAGCATCGGCCTGCAGACTCAAGGGTCCCAGGTTCGATTCCGGTCAAGGGCATGAACCTTGGTTGCGGGCACATACCCAGTAGGGAGTTTGCAGGAGCAACTGATTGATGTTTCTCTCTCATCGATGTTTCTAACTCTCTATCACACTTCTTTCCTCTCTGTAAAAAAATCAATAAAATATATTAAAAAAAAACACCTTAAATTATTTCTCAAATTAATCAGAACAGAAATAAAATAATAAATATTTATTAACCCTGTAACAATGTAAAAAAGAAAACAACCCACATTTTAAAAAAAGCAAGAGGAAAAAATAAAGTATATGCATTATTAATACATCATTTTTGAATAAACACTATTCCTTTAAAGTACAGAAATTGCATTAGTGGCTAAAAATTAATTCTGGCTATGTTTTTAAAGAAAAAATTAGAACAAAAATGTAAAAAGAGATGTAAAATATAGTTAAACTTAAGAAATGAATACAGCTTTCAGAAACTGGGTACAAAAACTTGAGTAGCAATATACTAGCAAAAATGTGAAAATTAACGTCAACGGATTAAATAGAAAACTGAGATCCAGGAAGACATTGCAAAACAATAAAAGGTATAATTTAAGGAAAAGAATATAAAAGTCATAAATCATATATATATATATATATATATATATATATATATATATATATACTAATGTGTATATATATATATATATATACTAGAGGCCTGATGCACAAAAATTTGTGCACTCAGGTGGGAGGGGGGCCCCTCAGCCCTGCCTGTGCCCTCTTGTAGTCTGGGACCCCTCGGGAGATAACGACCTGCTGGCTTAGGACTGCTCCCGGGTGGCAGAGGGCAGGCCCAATCCGTAGGTGCAGCCCCTGGTCGGGCTCAGAGCAGGGCCGATTGGGGAGTTGGGGCGCCGCCCCCTGTCATACACAGAGCAGGTGCGATCAGGAGGTTGTGATTCCACCCTCAGTCACGCTCAGGGTAGGGTAGATTGGGGGGTTGGGGCACCATCCCCTGTCACACTCAAGGCAGGGTCGATGGGGAGGTTGCGGCGCCACCCCCTGTCATGCACAGAGCAGGGCCAATCAGGGGGTTGGGGCATTTCCCCCTGTCACTCACAGAGCAGGGCCCATCAGGGGGGTTGGGGCTCTGTACCCTGTCACGCACAGAGCAGGGCCAATAAGGGGGTTGGGGTGCAGCCCCCTGTTGTGCACAGAGCAGGGCCCATCAGGGGGTTGGGGCGCTATCCTCTATCACCCACAGAGCAGGGCCAATCAGGGGGTTGGGGTGCCGCCACTCTCACACTCAGGGCAGGGCCGATGGGGAGGTTATGGCTCTACCCCGTCACACACAAAGCAGGGCCCATGGGGACGGGGGGGTTGGGGCGCCGCACCCTGTCACACACAGAGCAGGGCCGATCAGGGGGCTGGGGCGCCGCACCCTGTCACACAGAGAGCCGCAGGGTGATCAGGGGGTTGGGGAGCTCCCCCCTATCAGGCACAGAGCAGGGCTGATCAGGGGTTGGGGCGTCTTCCCCTGTCATGAACAGAGCAGGGTGGATAGGGAGGTTGTGGCCCCGCCCCCTGTCACACACAGAGCCGCAGGGTGATCAGGGGGTTTGGGCGCTGCCCCCTGTCACGCTGATCCCAGTGCCAGGAGGCCTCGCGGCTCCGCTGATCCTGGTGCTGGGAGGCATATTACCCTTTTACTATATAGGGTAGAGGCCTGGTGCATGGGTGGGTGCCGGCTGGTTTGCCCTGAAGGGTGTCCTGGATCAGGGTGGGGGTCCCCACTGGGGTGCCTGGCCAGCCTTGGTGAGGGGATGATGGCTGTTTGCAGGCTGGGGGTGACTGAAGCTCCCAACCGCTCCTTTTTTTCTTTTTTCTTTTTTTATTCTGGGCCAGCTTTAGCTTTGAAGCTTGGCTCCAGCTCTTAGGCCTCCACTGCTGAAAGTAGGTTTCTGGCCTTTGCTTACAATGTTGCAATCCTGCTGGCTGAAGCCCGGCAGGTTTCTGGGGTTTTGTTTAGCTTCTATGTTTGTTACATAGTTGCTTAGAGTTGCAGCTCAGAGGCCTGCAGTGGCAGGCGGGGAACGTTGGAGTCCTCCATCACTGAAGCAAGCAAGCCTCATGTTAGTTTCAAGCTGCCTGGCTGCCAGCCTCCATCTTGGCTGGCAGTTAATTTGCATATCTCGCTGATTAGCCAATGGGAAGGGTAGTGGTTGTACGCCAATTACCATGTTTCTCTTTTATTAGATAGGATATGAGGCCTGGTGCACAAATTCATACACCAGTGGTGTCCCTCAGCCTGGCCTGCGGGATCAGGTCGAAACCAGCTCTCCAACATCCCCAGATGGGTCCCAGATTACGAGTGGGTGCAGGCTAGGCTGAGGGCACAATCAGGGCTGGAGAGGGACGCAGGAGTTTGGTCAGCCGGGGAGGGACTGAGGGAGAGCTCCAGGGAATGTTTGGCCCTTCTTGCTCAGTCCTGATAGGCCAGAACCCAGCAGCAAGTTAATCTACCAGTTGGAACGTCTGCTCCCTGGTGGTCAGTGCATGTTATAGCAAGTAGTTGAGCAACCTTAGCATATCATTAGCATATTATGATTTGATTGGTTGAATGGATGACCAGATGACCAGACACTTAGCATATTGGGTTTTTAGCAATTCTCAACCTGTGGGTCACGAACAATGAAAATACATTCTGCATATCAGATATTTACATTAGGATTCATAACAGTAGCAAAATTACAGTTATGACGTAGCAACACAAATAATTTTATGATTGGAGGCCACCACAACATGAGGAACTATATTAAAGGGTTGCGGCATTAGGAAGGTTGAGAACCACTGAATAACAACAATAGCAGTAACACATAAAGAGGAAATATTCTTAGAAAAACATCAAGGACCAAACAAAAATGTAATTACACATGGTAATTTTTTAAAAATATCATTTTCAGAATGTGACAAAGCCAGTTAAAATTAAAATAAAGTCATAAAATTGACCTCAGCTCTTTGGACTCCATTGCTTCTGACTATACCCAATGCTACCCTTTCCTGGAACTTTTTCCATCTATTTCTTTATTCTTCAAATACTTTAGCACCTACATCATTCTGTTTTTCTCTACCATAAGTTTTATCATGATTATTAATAATTTCAAAATCTCTGGTGATTTGTACAATATCTGGAATTCTGATTCTGTTGATCACCTCAGTTTCAAAGACAGTGACCTCTACTGTATCTCAGGTATTTACTCCTATGGGCACTATACCTCATCATCATCAAAAATGCACTGCCTCTACTATCTTGATTTAGAACATTCCACTCTCTAATAAAACCCCACTTTCTTTACAGGTTTTACTTTAGTACATCAAATACAAAACTATTTCACACCATTAAGGACCTCAAATCTTTTGATCATAAAACATATTCAGTGTCCATTTTCCATTTCCCATTCTCAAGATTCTACTCATCCAGATTAGATTTCATAAAGAAAATTATAGTCACTTTACTGCAAATACTCACATTTTCCATCTTTCCTCAGTCTTACTCACTTGGGAAACTTCTATTCAGTGTAAATCCCAATTTACAATGCCTAGCCACCACCAAAACAGCTGAACATTGATGGAAAAAACAAATGAACAAACAAAAATGTTTTACTGTTTAATATGCCCAAACATTATTCTAAGTGCTTTATACATGTGAACTTGTTTAGTGATCAACAAACATATATCCTGTTTTATTATCCAGATCTAGATTAATTCCGAATAAAAATGTACAAAGTAATATATTTGTACCATGAAAGTATTATCTACTTGATATTCATTAAATAATATCAAATATGCAAATACATAATGTTAAAATGAAGTACTTGTCATGTTTTAATAAAAAGGATTGTATGATAATATATTAATACTTTTTACATATTAATTTATAATGACTATTGATGATGGATATTATGAATTGTCTAGGTCAGTTAATAAAATAGCATTTATTTCAGGAATGAAAAATAGTTCAGCATCAAGTGATATATAATGTGATGCATTATACTAATAAAAAGGACAGAAGGTATTTACTTTGATAATACATGCTGAAAAAAATCACCTGGTAAAATTTAGTTTTGTTAAATTCTTTAGATGTAACTCTTTTTTTTATATAACAACATACAATCCAATCTAATAAAAGAGAAACATGGTAATTAGCGTATGACCACTACCCTTCCCATTGGCTAATCAGGGTGATATGCAAATTAACTGCCAGCCAAGATGGCGGCCGGCAGCCAGGCAGCTTGAAACTAACATGAGGCTTGCTTGCTTCAGTGATGGAGGAAACCAACGTTCCCCACATGCCTTGCCGGCATCTGAGCCTGCAGTTTGAAACATTGTAATAAATATAGAAGCTAAACAAAACCCCAGAAACCTGCTTTCAGCCAGCTAGGATCTCTGAGCTGGAGTTATACATTGTTTCGATTACAGAACCCTAACAAACCAGATACCTGCTTTCAGGAGCGGAGGCCTCAGAGCTGGAGCCAGAGCTAAAGCTGGCCCAGAATAAAAAAGAAAGACAGAAAGGAGCAGTTGGGAGCTTCAGTCACCCTCGAGCCTGAAAACAGCCCTCAGCCCCTCACCCAGACTGGCCAGGTACCCCAGTGGGGAAGCCCACCCTGAAGGGTGTGTGACCAGCTACAAACAGCCATCATCCCCTCACCCAGGCTGGCCAGGCACCCCAGTGGGGACCCTCACCCTGGTCCAGGACACCCTTCAGGGCAAACCAGCTAGCCCCACCCATGCACCCGGCCTCTATCCTATATAGTAAAAGGGTAATATGCCTCCCAGCACTGGAATCAGCGGAGCCGCAAGGCCTCCTGGCACCGGGATCAGCGTGACAGGGGGCAGCGCCCAAACCCCCTGATCGCCCTGTGGCTCTGTGTGTGACAGGGGGCAGGGCCACAACCTCCCTATAGGCCCTGCTCTGTGCCTGATACGGGGGAGCTCCCCAACCCCCTGATTGACCCTGCTCTGTGTGTGACAGGGGGCGGTGCCCCAACTCCCCAATCGGCCCTGCTCTGAGCCAGACCAGGGGCTGCATCTAGGGGTTGGGCCTGCTTTCTGCCACCCGGGAGCAGGCCTAAGCCAGCAGGGCGTTATCTCCCGAGGGGTCCCAGACTGCTAGAGGGCACAGGCCAGGCTGAGGGACCCTCCTTCCCCCCCACCCCCCTGAGTGCACAAATTTTTGTGCACCGGGCCTCTAGTTTTATATTATAAATGTACTACATTTTCTCCTAGTTATAAATAAATATTTAAGTAAAATAGGTTTGAAGCAAGCAATATAAATTTGGCTATATATTTAATAAAAGACAATTTAGAACAGTGAATTTTCTTAAAAGTGTTATGTTAAATTTTAGGAGTAAGAGAGGATATTTCTTATTACTATTTTATTTCAATGCGTGGACCTTTCTAGGTAATAAATTAGAAAGAAAAATAAAATAATTGACAAATATTCATAAAAGAGTAGTTATGATTACCTTTATTTAGAAATAATATGACTATGAACATAATAAAACACTCTATTGTTAATAAGTTAATTTGGTAAGGTGACAGAATATAAGAAAATTTTTCCATAGGTGTCATTACCAGTGAGACATCAAAAAGAATAAATATTCTATTCACCCTAGTGCCAAAAGCTATAAAACACATATAAGTCATTTAACAAGAAAGCAATAGGACTTATATGATGAAAAGGATATTACAGTGTATAAAATAAGATCTAAACTAATAGAAAGAATTAACATAGAACTCAGTAATAGGTTGTTAGATAAATTCAAGCTAATTTATAATATGCTATGCAGCTTTTATAGGCAGTAAATTACTTCCATATTAATTGTCCTGAAGTCATATTTCTATGTAATTCATGTTAGAAAAGTATATTGGTGAAATGGTATGTTTTCTATAAAAGCAAATATATAAGGTGCTATTAATTTCTAAAAATAAACATTTTCAGAAAGACAGGAAGGAAGCAAGGAAGCAAAGAAACAAGGAAGGGAGAAAGCTATCCTTAGGATATTAGGAATTTGCACATATTTGTATGAGAATGGTCAAAAGTGCAAAAGGATAGACCAGAGGCCTTAGAAACTTGTTTATAAGGAAAGATAAAACAGATAAGGAAGAAAGGGTAGCAATTTAAATAAAAATCACAAGTATGTATAATTACAATACAGTTATCATGTTACTTGTTCATGGGAAATGTTTTTGTGGAATGTGTTTTCAGGTTTACCTGAGAATGTAATTGAAAGTCTTTACTTTTAATCGATTCCCATACTCTCAAATCCACTGGGTTAAAAAATGTAACTAGGAACATGGCCTAGGTAAAGTCACTTCCTTCTTCCTAAACTCTCACTAGAAAATTGCCAGAAGTCAAACATTTTGTGTGTTCAAGGCAAGGGAAGTGAGTAAAAGCAGGAGAGCAATCTGTGGAAGCAGACATAATCCAAACAAGTTAAATCTCATTCTATTGAAGGAAATTTGCATTTTAAATGAAGTCACTCAAGAATGCAAGAAGATAAATCATCCTGATGGCTAGGCCTTAGGTCTAGAGATATGCAGGGTTTAGCCAAAGTGGGTTTACAATTGTAAATATGTATTAATGAGTTCCTACTGTTAAGATCACTAATGTTGCCTTGTTTCTTATCCTTCTCATGTCTGCCTTTTAGGCTCTACCTTTTTACTTTGTCAGCCACTTTTATCCCTTCAAGAAATTGATTTTTCTCTTGCACTTAATTAAATAGTGTCAGTTTATATTGGTTATAACAATAATCCTACTTGATAAAGTAGGGCAGGATTCAAGTATTTTTGACTTATTGGGCTAAATGCAATGTTGAGTGATTCCGTACTGTACTTAATCCCATAAAAATTGAGGTAGCTAGTCAAATTATCCCTGATTCCTAACATATTAAAGGTAGAGCTTTCATTTATTTTTCCCTTGAGAAGGTAGGAGTGCTTCAGATCTGCCTTTCTCCATATTTCACTGATGGGATTTTCTTCTCAGGCAGAAATTCCTGTTATACACTATTTCCTGAAAGGTACATTAAGTCAGAAAGTTAGTTGCTTCTTGAAAATTTGAAAATTTTATATAGTTGTTTATGACCTAACTGTTATGAAGCTTATGAGAAGTGTGTGTGTGTGTGTGTGTGTGTGTGTGTGTGAGAGAGAGAGAGAGAGAGAGAGAGAGAGAGAGAGAGAGAGAGAGAGAGAGAGGTTGATTTATATTTTATCTGGGAATGTGATTGTGATTATTAATGAAAGGAGTTTTTAGGGGTGAAATAGGCAGGTTTAGGAAATTTTAGGAATTAAGGGATCCATGGAAAAAAAAACGACAGGGCTGCAGAGCTGCAAAGGGTACATTTCCATAAGAAAAGGGAGCTGGGAGTAGCAGAAGGTACATTTCCATAGAATAAGGGAGCTGGGAGCTGCAGAAAGTATACATTTACAGAATCAAAGGAAGGAATCCACTCATTCAGAGAGAAGAAAAAAGCCCAGAGGGAATAGGGAAATAATAAGGGAGAAGAAGAAGGGAACCTCAGGTAAATAATTCACATGAGGTTTGAGCTCTGGACTTGCTAGAGTAACCAATCTAAGGGTAGTGACCAATCAGAGGGGATAGCAAGGCACAAAGATCTGCAGCCTTTATAAGCAGAAGGAAAAAGGACTCAGTGGGACTCTTTCCCCCTCCCCACATGGGAGTCTTTGCTTGTTTCTCAATAAATTTCCACCATTTGCTATACTACCTTTCATCTATGGTTTCATTCTTTGACTCCAATGGACAAAGAACCTGGGAACCATCCTGCCCAGGGGAACATTGAGCCTTCCAGTCCAATTTTCCCGTATCATTAAGACTGTTTTTACTATTTTATCTTTTATAATATTAAATTTTGTATTGGATATAGTGCTGGAAAATCATCCTAATACCTTAGAAAAATTATCCATTTGAATGAGAGACCAAGTTAATTTGTTGTAAATTTGTTATAAGCAGGCTTTCTTGTATCAAATAGTATAAAAATGAATAGGATGGAGCAATTTTCTAGTATTACTAATTCAATTAAAATATGGTAATTTGCATAATTAAGAATACCCACTTGAAAGTATTCCTAATCCAAATCTCATTTTTATTTTAATATAAATTCAGTAATACGTTTGCTTGCCTATGAAAAACTAAAATATCAATGAAAATTTTGGTAATTTTTAAAGAAAATAATAAAAATATCTTAAGATTGTCTGAGTTATCTGAATTAGTGCTATGTATTTAAAATACTAAATTAATATTAACATTATATACAATATTTATAATGGCATGTATCATATTTATAGTGTATTTATAATTTATTCCTGTTCTGAAAATTTACTCAGCACTTACTACATTACAGTTCAGGTGCATTACCAAATAATTCAGTAGTTTTAGTAGTGGAAAGGAAAGGTGGTAAAGAACAGGTGAGCATCTAGTACTCATCACTTTCTATGTGTCCTTGCATGCTGATATAGAGTGTATATAGCATCTCCGTTTTATATGTGAAGAAACTAATGTTCAAAAGGTGAAGTAACTTTAAGTTTTACAACTTGAAAGAAATAGGGCAGATATTTAGATTTAGGTCTGTTTAATTTTAAAACATAGTAAAGTCTATTAATAAAAAAGATAGTTAAGACCGAATTCTCAATAAAAGCACAGAAGTTAATGATAACTGTCCTGACGTCTCTGGGTGAAAGAGAAAAGGAGGAATGCTGTTTCATTGGTGAAAACCATCACCTCTTTGTGTTTATTGCGTAGAGAGGTGTGTGAAGATAGAGGAGAAAGTATGTGTCTAAAATGACTGAGCGGCAGAAATTAGGTTAGTCAAGTTTTAAGGCAATAGGGGGAGGGTGGTTGATGCTGAAGAGTAAATTTATGGATTTTGCTTTCTAAATAATATATTAAGATAAGTACATTGAGCCTTTACTCATTTGAATCTACTGGAGTTAAACTATTATTGCCAAAGTTTTGTATGGAGTAAAAAAAACAGATATTCTGAAACAAAACATAACATACAGCAAACTTTTAAAATACCCAGAATTTTTTATATTACTACTATCAAGGAAGTTAGGAAATCAACATGGCTGAAAATATGATAGCAGAGATACTGCTTTGGCTATCAGAATATCCACAGAGGTTCATTAATGGTCGAGATAAGCGGTTCTCAACCTGTGGGCCGCGACCCCTTTGGGGTCAAACGACCCTTTCACAGGGGTCGCCTAAGACCATCAGAAAACACATATATAATTACATATTGTTTTTGTGATTAATCACTATGCTTTAATTATGTTAAATTTGTAACAATGAAAATACACCCTGCATATCATATATTTACATTACGATTCATAACAGTAACAAAATTACAGTTATGAAGTACCAACAAAAATCATTTTATGGTTGGGGGTCACCACAACATGAGGAACTGTATTAAAAGGTCGCGGCATTAGGAAGGTTGAGAACCACTGGTCTAGATTATGGAATCATCTGCAAAATTTTGGATTCTGATGTCATGTGAGAAGATGAAATCTACATAGAGGATATTAGATAAGTTATTTGTGAGCTTGATATGGAATATGAAAGAAAAGTTTAAAATCAAAGGTTAAGTGGTAGACAGGAGCCATGAAAAAAATTTGCACCAATATTAAGGAAATCAAGGTCTATGTTATGAGAAAAGATACTGAGATCTTCAAGGAGAATGTAAAAGGTTATTCAAGCCCTAGTTGGTTTGGCTCAGTGGATAGAGCGTCGGCCTGCGGACTGAAAGGTCCCAGGTTCGATTCCAGGGAAGGGCATGTGCCCTGGTTGCAGGGCACATCTCCAGTAGGAGGTGTGCAGGAGGCAGCTGATTGATGTTCCTCTCTCATCGATGTTTCTAACTCTCTATCCCTCTCTCTTCCTCTCTGTGAGAAATCAATAAAATATATTTAAAAAATAAATTTTAAAAAATAAGGTTATTCAATATAAGATTTATGCCTTAGTTGGGAATGCTTTAAATAAAGACTGAAAAGAGTCTTTGACTTTAGAGAAAAATGCTAACCTAGAAAGAAAACTATTTACTGAGCATCTGAAATGTATCAATCACTCTCCCAGCTATCTTTTCTCATTTAATTCAAATGAAGTGCTTTTTATAGATGTGGAAACTGATACTCAAAGTTGAACAATTCCCCAGGGTCACAGTGTTGATAACTTCCCGAGTTAAGTTTTAACTTAAACTAGTCTTATTTCAAAGTCCTTATTCTTCCCATTAACCCAAGCCATCTTTTTAATTCTTACAGTAAAATGCAGAAAAAACAATCTCAATACACTAGAGGTAATGAGGAACAGTTTTCATGGAAACGATATTAATAGAATCAGCAGTCATAATAATCTCAAGGTGAAGGAAAGGAAAGGGAATATTTTGGGCCAATATCAGGACCTAAGATAATGCATTTGGTTCTGTGTTGACTTTAGGATTATGGGAAAATGAGGCATTTGCTTGGGCTCAAAGATGTAAGCAATTCAAAATGAATTAGACTAGGTTTTTTACTAAAAACAATAACAGTTAATATTTATTGAACATATACTCTGCACCAGATACTGATCAAAGAACTTTACATGTATTCTTTGTTAATCTTCCAAATAATTCTATAAGTGGTTATTATTACCTCAGATTAATAGTTGAGGAAATCAGCACAGCAAGACAAAATTATGTTGAGAAAATCATAAAGCAGCATTTGAACCCAGAATCCTGATTCCATTCAACAGAATCAACCAGCTCACTGCCTGACACTCTGTGTTATAGAGACCCTAAACTAAGGTTATCTAACAAAGACATATTTCAGTAGAGGTAACCTCTAAATTACAAGTGTCTCTAAAAACCTCTGATCTTTGCTTTTAAGGAACATTTTAGTAAATTTGTCCTAGGGCCTTGAACTACAATGAGAGGATAGAGGGCAGTTCCATTAGTTTCTTGGTGGCCTCACATTTTCCCCAGGCAACTAGGAACCTTTTCATTTAAGTGCTTTATTGTGTAACCCAATAAATTGGAAATTTGGAGTTTGGCATTCTACATACACTATAGTTCATCAACGCCTTCTATAAATCATGTTCTGAGTGGTAATAAATGCCACCGTTTCTGCTGTGCTATCAAGAAGTAATAAATAATATATACCCAGATGAATTGAGATTCTGCCGAATGCACAAAATGAAAGAAATATTTTCAAGTTTGTTTTATCCACTTGTAATTAATAACTCTATGTAGATAAACTTGTTCTTTACTTTATCCAGCTTTTTTACATGTGTAAGACTTATAAGCAGTTAGTTTATATCAGAGAACAAACGGCCTTTTAGAAATATGGAAATATATTTACTAGTATAGGTAGGGAGGAAGGAAAGTTAATTAAATGACAATCAGAAGTGTCACAGATTTCAAGGACACAGAGGTGGCCACAAGAATTATAAATCAGAAAAATAATTTGCACTATTACTCAGATAATTTTTTCTTTTTAATATAACAGAGCTTAATATTTTTTAAAGTAGCAAAACATATAAATACATAGCTAAGCACTATTCACAATTCCTCTTGAGACTTAAAATTTGTCCCCAAGAAGGTTAAGAGTTTGAAGTTATTATTTAAAAATTGTGTTCGTGCCCTAGTCGGTTTGGCTCAATGTATACAGTGTCGGCCTGCAGACCAAAGGATTCTGGTCAAGGGCATGTACCTGGGTTGCAGGCTCCTCCCCAGCCCAGGCCCTGGTCTGGGCAACCAATCAATGTGTTTTTCTCACATCAGTGTTTCTCTCTGTCTTTCCCTCTCTCTTCCACTCTCCCTAAAAAATCAATGGAAAAATATCTTCGGGTGAGGATTCACAACAACAAAAATATTGTGTCCTCAATAAAACAAGCTTTCATTGTGTGCGTATTTCTGTCATTTAATGTTCCCTGTGGTCATGTCTATATTTAGTCTTTTGTTCCATTTTCAGTATTTCATTGGAACCATGTTAACTTCCTTGTTTTTAATAGTACATTTGTCCCTGTATCAGTACATTCCATATGTGAGAGATTATCATGCTCTATAACAAAGATGTCCATATTTTGACATAAAAATTTTTGAACTTACATGCAGGTGCCTTTAGTGTTTTGATAAGAAAAGTTTAGACTGTACAATAGCAATGCGGTATTACAAAATTGGAAGTAGTAGCAAGACCAAAATCATTGAATCTAATCACTTAAAAATCAAGAATATGTATGTAGCTATGTGCATCTGGAAGAAAAAAGCGAGTAGGAAACACATTGAATATGAGAATAAAGCAAAGATAAAGGGAAAAATGGTGGTTTTTTATTTAAAAAATTGTCTGTTTCTATGCACCTTCATAGGAGGTAGATGGCAAATGACAACATTGTAAGAGCTTTGGTTAGGGAAAGTTAGATGAGGTTATGTGTGAATGAATGTACATATAGATCAAGCTTCAAAATCATGAGTTGTATCTGCATCAGGAGATAAGTAGTCCTTGGCCTGTGAAGGACATAACCCCAATAAAAAAAATCCTCCCTTTCAGTTTTTATTCTAATAAAACAAAAAGATTATAGCCTGAAAGGTACAGGAGGCTTTAAGTCATGCTCAGAGGTTGACTAGAGAAGCTCACTTTTATACAGGCAGTTATTTATCTTTCTCTCTGAATCTCCAAGCTCCAGCAGCCAGGAGTATGAGGAGAGCACAATGATTCATAGTAACAGTTTTCTCTCAGGGTTAGTTTCTGTACAAACTCAGGACCAGGGACCTGACCATCCCAATTCTCTCCTAACGTTTTCTAAAAGTCAGTATACATAGAGTCCCTTGATCACCCTTTTCTCTAGTTTCAGAAGCTGATCCTGCGATGTGCCATGCCTCCACCTTTCTCTGGTTTGGGCTGTTTAGTTCCTGAGTTTTGTCTTATACTACTTTTGTGTGATCCTTTGTGATTCAGCTACTTCCTTTGTTTAATTTTTCCCCCAACAGTCATTTCACCACATAGCGGATGCTTCAAAAATTGTATTGACCACAAAATAGCCTTGTCCTCTGTTCTTTGGGTCTTACAGAGATTCTAAGTTACACAGCTTTTTCTTGTTCATTCAATTCATACCTGACCCCACTCCACCCCCCAAAAAGAAGAGGATGAGAGGAATGGGAGGGAGGCATATCTAATGGAGCTGTGAGTGATGTGCTCTAATGGTGAGTTTCTTTTAACAGACAAGCCTTTGCTTTGGTCCTAAGCTTATAGCCACTACTTTTTGTTTTTTCTCCTTAAGGTAAGCTTCTTCTCATAGCCACCTTTATTAATTATGACAATCAGAAGTGTCACAGATTTCAGTTACTGAGTCAATAACTTTCTGTTGAGTGCTTACTATATCCTAGGCACTGTTCAGGCACAACATGCTACATCTAACAAGCTTATATTTATAGGCAATGAGACCCTGAAATCTACATCCACCAACACAATTCTCAATTTTTGATGTGCCTATACCTTATATGTTTGGATTCAAAAATAAAGGGAGTCTATGCTGAGATACAGACATGATGATAAATTTTATATAGGAACAAAGTATTGGAGCTTTTGTCTGTGTTGCTTTTATTTAAATAATAAGAAAAGTTTTACCTATAACTAATAAGGATTGGTACTAGCTCTTTTCTCAGTCACAGGTCACAGCCACCCATTTTTGTTTCTCTTTGCATCTTGGTAGACAGAAGTCCAAGACTGACCCCAAGGTTGCTGTCTTCTGGTATACATGTTTTGGATAATTCTGGCTTCTGAATGCAGGAAAAGCCTCTGCATAGGATAGGATATCCCTCACATGCTTAGGCTACTATCATTTGACTTCGGTTAATCAAAAAGGGGATAGATTATCCAGGTAGGCCTGACCTAATAACGTGAGCCCTTAAAACAGCCTGGTCCATTGTTGAAAAGGAGAATCAAGATGTGACAGCACATAAGGGGGTGCCAAAGGCAAATTATTGGCTCCAGGAATTGAAAGTGGTCCCTAAATGGTAATCAGCAAGAAAATAGGGGTGTCATGTTTACAAACACAAGGGACAGATATTTTATACTTTAATGGTGCCTGCTTAAAAATATTAATGGATTAAATAAAGCTTTAACTAAAATACCCCTCACAATGTAAATCAGTAACTTGAAACCATTCTTACTAAGAAACTGTGGATTAAAGATCATATTAATACAATTGCTAGCAAAGAAGATAAAAATAAAAGAACTCAAAACTATTTGCCTTTGTTACCATGCAAATTAAAAAATGATCACAATATATTGCAAAAAAGATTAATTAAAAATATATGAAATGCTTAAGACTTGAAAAAATATGCCCACTATATTAATTAAAAAGTTACCTTTGATAATAATAAAATGTTCTAAATGCATGTTTTGCCTTGAGATATTAGTTAATCACACTATGGAGATATTTAAAAACTCAGTACCTAGAAAGACATATGACAAAGATACTTTTTTTTTTTATCAGCAAATGCTGTTGGAATAACCATGGAAAATATGACTTGATTTCTGAGGAAACTTATTTCAGAATATGTATGCATAATGAAAGATTAATTATAATTTTATAAAATATAGCTTATGATAGTTGCTAAATTATTTTTTTATCAATAAAACACATGTTGATATATATTCTTGTCTAGCCACTGAAGGAAAGATATACCAGAACTAAATATTCTTAGGATAATTAATTTTAAATAAAAGTAATATTATAAGTAAAAGCTATGTAAATCTAAGTAAAGTTAGTGGTTACCTTGCTTGGGGTATGAAGGGGACTTCAGGGTAAATCTACAGGGAATGTATCAGTCAGAAATCCATTCACTCTATCATTCAAAATCAAGTTTTTGTAGCATAAATTCTCTTCAATTTAACAATTATTTAATCTGCACTCACTATGTGCCAGAAAAATGTGAGCAAATCAGGAAAAAAAAGTCTCTGAGCAGTTTTTCTTATAGTCTAGCAGTCATAATAAAGATAAATAACATACAGTATGGTACATAGTGAAGGGCTCTGGCAGAGGCTGACAATGCATACATAACAACATTTTCACATTTTTAGCCACACCATGAGACTACATTTTCCATATTCTAAATATGGCTAGGGCCCTTGCAGTTACATGGGGCTAAATGGCTGAATTTTAATCAAAGGAATGATGGTAGCAATGATGTGGTCTCAGCCAAAATGGTTAAAGGAAACATGCCTTCTTTATAGTATAGCTCTGTGATATTTATCTATTGCTACACAACAAATCACCTCCACATTTAATGGTATGGAACAATTTTATTGCATTCATAAAGTCTAAAGATTAGAAATGTAGACAAGGAATATCAGGGATGGCTTATCTGTGCTTTGCTACCTGTTATATCTGTGCCTTTAGGTGGAAATACTAGATGGCTGGGGATGATTCTATGGTTGGGACATAATCTTGTGAAGACTCCTTCACTTGTTTGGGTGATACTGGCTATAAATTGGGAACTCATCTGGAATTTTATACAAAAGATCAACACATTATTTCTTCATGCGGCCTGGGCTTCCTTATGGCACAGATATTGGAGCATCCCCAGTGAACCAGACCTAACTTCAAAAGTCACATTGTGTCACTTATTTCATATTTACAAGCACACCCAAACAAAAAGGAAGAGAACATAGATCCACCTGGTGATGGGTCAATATCAACTTTCAGTAAGTGTATATGACATGGGATGTGAGAAATTATTGTGGCTATTTTTTGAAAATGTTACCTGCCACATTCCCCTTCCCTGTTACCTGACTGAATACACACAAGAACAAAATTGGAAGGATCCCACACTATTGACTCACATTAGTCTCTGACACACATTGGAAAAAAAATCTTTCATCCTATCTAATAAAAGACAAAGAGGGTAATTAACCATACCTCTGATACACTTCCCATTGGCTAATCAGGGTGATATGCAAACCAAGATGGCGGCCAGCAGCCACGCAGCTGAAGCAAGCAGGTAGCTTGCTTGCTCCAGTGAGGAAGGAAGCCAAGGTTTCCCACCTGCCGTGGCCCGGCTCTGAGCCTGAAAGCAATAGCTCTGAAAGCAACTATGTTTCAATTATAGAAGCTAAACAAACCCCAGATACCTGCTTTCAGCCAGCCGAGGTCTTAGAGCTGGAGCTGCAACAGTGTTCCAATTATAGAAGCCAAACAAACCCCAGATACCTGCTTTCAGCAGCCGAGGCCTCAAGCTGGAACCCGGCCTCAAAGCTAGAGCTGGCTCTCAGCTCCAGTGACAGCCATAGAAGGTAAATAAATCCCAGAATATATATAAAAAAAAAGACAAAAAGGAGAGGTTGGGAGCTTCAGTCGCCCACCAGCCTGAAAACGGCCTGTAACCCCTCACCCAGACTGGCCAGGCACCCCAGTGGGGACCCCCACCCTGAAGGGGGTGCGACCAGATCCAAAAAGCCATCATCCCCTCACCCAGGCTGGCCAGGCACCCAAGCGGGACTCCCACTCTGATCCGGGACACCCTTCAGGGAAAACCAGCCAGCCCCCACCCGTGCACCAGGTCTCTATCCTATATAGTAAAAGGGTAATATGCAAACTGACCCTAACAGCAGGAAGACTGGGAATGACTGGTCCCTATGACACACACTGACCACCAGGGGGCAGATGCTCAATGCAGGAGCTGTCCTCTGGTGGTCAGGGCTCTCTCACATGAGGAGCTCTGCTCAGCCACAAGCCAAGCTGATGGCTGCCAATACAGTGGTGGTGGTAGGAGCCTCTCCTGCCTCCTCAGCAGCGCTAAGGATGTCTGACTACAGCTTAGGCCTGCTCCCTGCTGGCAAGTGGACATCCCCTGAGGGCTGCCGGGCTGCCAGAGGGATGTCTGATTGCCATCTTAGGCCCAATCACCCAGGGAGCCGGCCTAAGCCAGCAAGTGGTCATCCCCTGACGGGTCCCAGACTATGAGAGGGCACAGGCTGGGCTGAGGGATTCTGCCCCCACCGAGTGCACAAATTTTCGTGCACTAGGCCTCTAGTTGAATTATAAGACTGCAACTCTCTGGGTTTTAATTTTTCTTCTGTCTTTATTACAATTACAACATTGGGTCCTTTGGGACTTATATAAGAGCTAAGAAGATACATAAAGAAGAAAAGTAGGAATAAAATGTCAATCATCTGCAGAAGTGTTAGATCAAACTTAACTCACTGAGGTGACTTTTAAGTGAAGATCTTAGTAAATGAGGGAGTTAGCCTTATAGATAATCAGGTAGAAAGAAAAGCAAGAAAAAAACCTTAAGTGGGAGTGTCAGATAAACTACAAAAAGTCCAGTGTAACTGAAGCAGAGGAAGTAAAATGATGAGTCACAAAGATGAGATAAGGGAAGTAATAAGGCCAGACCACTTAGAATTTTATAGGTCATACCACTGACTTTAACCTAAGAGGGGAGACAAGTAGATAAAAGGCATGATCTCACTTATCCTAATATATAAAGAGCTTGGGTCCATCATGACCTAAACATCTGGACAGATGACCAAACACCAGGCTAGGGTCCCAGCCGGCATGGCAGAAGTCAGTCCTGGGTCCCCGCCACCCACGGTGTGCCAGCGGGAGGGAGCTGTGGGAATGAAGCCATGCTTCCATCGGACTGACCTCTGAGTCTCTCCCCTTGCCCGCATGCTCCAGGGAACCAGAGCCATGCTGCAATGGGACTGGACCCTACCCGAGGGGTCCCACATTGTGAGGGCATGTAGGCTGGGCTGAGAGACCTGCTCAAGTGCATGAATTTTCATGCACTGGGCCTCTAGTATTTTAATAAGATCATTCTGGCTGTTGTGTAAAGAGACTTGCAAGGGGATAGGGACAGAATCAGAAACACCTGTTAGATGATTTTTGTGATGGTGGCCTGGATTAGTTTATTGAGAGTGAAAGTAGTTTGGAGTAGTCAAATTCTGGACATATTTTTTCAGACTTACTTTTATAAAAAACATTTTTTAACTGAGGGGAAAGACACATAACAAAATTTACCATTTCAACCATTTTTAAATGTAAGATTATATAGTGTTAATTACACTCATATTATTGTACAAATAATTTCCAAAAGTCTTTCATCTTGTAAACTGAAACTGTATACCCTTTAAACTTGGGTGCATTTTGAAGGCAGAGACGACAGGATTTGTTGGAATAAACTGGTGTAGACTCTGAAGAAAAAGAGAAAGAGAGGTGTAAAAGATGACAAAGTTTTTGGCCTAATTGGAGGGATCTTATTACTATACACTGAAATGTCTAAGACCTAAGAAGGTACTGGTTTGGAATGTAAGGGAAGAGCAGAAGTTCACTTTGAACATGTTAAATTGAGGATTTCTGTTAGATATTGAAGTGAAGGTATAAATAGCCAATTGTGTATAAGAGATAATTGTATGTATATATATGTATATATGTGTATTTGTATATATGTGTATATGTATATATGTATATATGTATATATGTATATATGTATATATGTATATATGTATATATGTATATATGTATATATGTATATATGTGTATATATATACACACACACATAATCCGGTCCCCTCAGCCTAGCCTACACCCTCTCCTATCTGGGACCCCTTGGGGGTTGTCTGATTGCCAGTTTAGGCCCAATCCTGGCAGTCAGACTCCCTCTCACAATCTGGGACTACTGGCTCTAAACTGCTCACCTGCCTGTCTGCCTGATCACCCTTAACTGCACCCCTCCTGCCACCCTGATCACTCCTAACCACCTCTGCCTGCCAGCCTGATCTCCCCCAAATGCCCCCCTTGCAGTCCTGGTTGCTCACAACTGCCCCCATTGGCCTGGTTGCCCCTTACTGCCCCCCTGCTGGCCTGGTCACCCCACACAGCCTACTGTTCAGTCGTTTGGTCATCCCTCACTAATCCCCCTGCCGACCTTGTCGCCCCATGTAGCAGTCGTCTGTCTGGTTGTTTCGGTTGTGACTGCCCTCGGCTTCTTATATATTAGGATATATATTAGATAGATAGATTATATATGTAGATATAGATGAGATAGATGATAGATATATAGATAGATGATAGATAGATAGACAGACAGATAGATAGATAGATAGATAGATAGATAGATAGATAGATAGGTGATAGATAGATAGGTAGACTTTGGGAGAGAGTAGTTCTGGCTAAAGTGACACATTGAATAGTCATAAGCAAAAACTTAATTTAAAACCATGTTCCTGGATATGCTCACCAAGAGCTTGAGTATAAACAGAAAAAAGAAGTGGTATAAGGACATAGCACCAGAACATTACAATATTCAGAGGATTTAGAGATAAACAAGTACTAGTGTGTGTGTGTGTGTGTGTGTGTGTGTGTGTGTGTGTGTGTGTGTGTGTTGGAGGGTGGATTGAAAAGGTATAGAATATGTAGTCTCTCAGAACTTAAATGAAAAAAACTATTTCAAGATGCAGAGATTAATTGGCTGTGTATAATGCTGAGGATAGATCAAGTAAAATTGGTTGTAAGAAATGACCACAGGGCTTAACCATTTCAAGGTTATTGCTGACCCTGAGAAAAGCTTATTCGGTGGTTTTGTAGGATAAAAAACCTGAGTGGGTTAAGAGAATTCAAAGGAAGAAAGATTGAAAACAGTGAATGTACACAATTATTTCAGAAATCATTTCTGTGAAACGGAGAAAATAAATGGGCAGGGGGAGACTTGGATGGGAAAGTAGGATGAAGACTCAGATCTGCATCAAGTGGTATACAAGTTCACAACATAGTTAATTTTATAATATAAGACCTTAAAGCATAATATATTCATCACGATATTTTAAAATAAAAGAATGGCAGTACTGATGAACTATCTGTACCATGAAGTGATGAGTTGATGATCTTGTGGCAAAATTTAAGAGTTAGTGAATATATAATGAATTATGCATTTCTAAATTTACTGACCTTTTCTCTGATGTCTATAACTGTCAGTAATTTTACAGATAGTAATACTTAAAGAAACTAAACACAATCTGTCCCAAGATAAAGGTATCATTTTAACAATAACTGAGAAAGTAGCTGCTTTTTGAAATTGGTCCAGCTGAATAATTTCCCTCCAAGGGTGAGTGTAGGCTTTCCCTATTTCCCGTGACTCTCATGGATAGTGGTTGCTAACAGTTAACAGGGTTTCACTAAAGACCTGGGTCTCAAAAGGGAAAGACAACACTGTCAACCATTATAATTGCTATTTGTGACCTATATTTGATGCAAGAGTGAGTCTTTTACATCATGGCTCCTAGAAACCCTGAAGCCAAGAGAGCTTCCCTTATCCCACACACTCCCCAGTGAAAAGGTCCTAGGCCAGTGGTCGGCAAACTGCAGCCCCTTGAGTGTGGCTCTTCCACAAAATACCACGTGCGGATGCGCACGTGCAGTGCGATTGAAACTTCGCGGCCACACTCAAGGGGCCAAAGAGCCGCATGTGGCTCACAAGCCACAGTTTTCCGACCACTCTCCTAGGCCTTTCCAGTTCTTGGAGTCCCACTGGAACAAAGTCACCACAGGTCCAAAGATGGATAACGTTTACTCCTCATCTAAGTCTCACATTCTCTTCTCTAAGTCTGCCTGAAGAAGAAACAAAAACATTTAAATTATTTCCAGAATAAAACAAGGGAGCTGGCTGTTTTCTACATCAAAGCTATAGTCTGGTTGTCCTACATTGACCTGAAAATCTCAAGAAAAGACCAGCATTGTATATATTTTTCAAAATACCAAGTTTATTCAATTTCTTTATAAAATAAATATTAACTTGTTGAATGACTATGCCCCATCATAATTGAAAAATAAATTTTATTTAAAACAAGATTTTACTAGCAATAAATTTTAACTTTTTGGTATATCCCCTGACATCTAACATATCATTTTCTAAATCAATGTGGAACTACAGCATTAAGTTATAAAATGAAGTTCTTCAGTGTCTTTGCAATTAGGAGCACGACCTTGAAGTCAGTCAATATCTGGGATCAATTGTGGTCCCTTTACACAGAAGCTTTACCTCTCTAAGTATTAACTTTTTCACCTTTAATGTGAGTCATAATATTGCCTATTCCATGAGGTCCTGGTAAAATAAATTGGAAATATCATTTTAGCTTTCAGAATAAGATGCCATGTAGTAAGTGATCAATAATTGGTACCAATTATAGTCAATGCTATTGTTAACATTGTTGATTGCCCTCAGCTTATGCCTTTTAATGTTTTCCCCTAAAGAATTTCCACTAACGCTCAGTGGTTGAGGGTTAGCCCCTGCACCAAGAGTTCACTATTTCTATTATCGGCCAGGGCACATGCCCAGGTTGTGGGCTCAATCCCCAGTCGGAGGGCATGTTTCTATGGATCTATGGTTCTATCTCTTTCCCTTTTCCCTCTCCCTTCCTCTCTCTAAAAATCAATAAAAAACATATTAAAAATTAAAAAGTTTCCACTAATGGTAGAAGATAGCAAATTTTTTTAATGTGGATCTGCAGTCTAACTCATACCCTCTCTTCTTAGTTCCATTCACTTGCAAGCATGTCACTTGTAAAGTTTCATGGTATATATTTTACAAATTGTTAATTGCATCTCCTACATCAGTATACATCATTTTGCATTAAGTGTCTTCCAACTCACTTGCTAAATGCATTATTTCATTTCCTTATAATGCTTAAGTAAATATGATATTCCAGGAGGACAGACAATGCTGATCACATGTATAGTTTTACTCTCAAGGGTTTCCGTATGCCTAGTTTGAAAAGCAGGAACCTCCCTCACAGAGTGCATGCATTTCCACACAGCATTAAAGCCCCACATCTGTCACAGGGTTACTTTGGTGGCCTGATATTTTGATACTTGTCATGTTCCATTTTTTTTAAAGAAATGCTTCTTTTTTAAAAAAATACATTTTTATTGAATTCACAGAGGAAGGGAGAGGGAGATAGAGATAGAAACTTCAATAATGAGAGAGAATCATTGATTAGCTGCCTCCTGCTCTCCTCCTACTGGGGATCAAGCCCACAACCCAGGCACGTGCCCTTGACCAGAATTGAATCCAGGACCCTTCAGTCCACAGGCTGACACTCTATCTACTGAACCAACCAATTAGGGCTGTCACCTCCCATTTTACTATCCAGTAGTGTCAAATTGACTGCACAGCCTTAACTCTACTGCTTTTCTTGCCTTCGTGCTGTTCCTGATGAAAGCATCTGTCAGTCTGAATTTGATCCTGGTCTCTCAGATGAGGTGACTATGCTTAATTCAGAAAGCCCCCTCTCCATTTCCTTATGACTTTGTTAATATTTAACTATAGTTATTGACTATATAGAAGTGTATCATTATAAAGTATATAATATGTAATTATAGAATTTACTATATAGAATTATTAAGACATAGGAAAGTATATGTTTCCTAGGGCTTCCATAATAAATTACCATGAACATGATACTTAAAACAACAGAAGCATATTATCCCGTAATTCTGGAAATCAGAGTTTGAATTCTAAGTGTCAGCAGGACCACAACGCCTCTGTAGGCTCTAAGGGAGAATCCTACCAAGCCTCTGCTGGCTTCCTTGGCTGTGGCTACATAACTCTAATCTCTGCTGCCATCTTCATGTTTCTCTATTTCCCATGTATCTCATCTATGTGTGTCTTATAAATATACTTATCATTGAATTTAGGGCCCATTCATATAATCTAGAGCAGGGTGGGGAACATCTAGCCCTAGGGCTTTGTAAGTCCCTCTAAACCATTTGGTCTGGTCCTGCCAAGGTATTAGGGGGCGAGTTAATGAAATGTTTGACCAAATGAGGTAAGTTAATTTTTAAGTTGATACTTTTTTCCGGCCCAGATGATGTTATAAATATCCAAATGGCCCTTGGCAAAAAAAAAAAAAAAAAAGGTTCCCCACCCCTGATCTAGAGTGGTCTCACTTCAATATTTCTATTTTACCTACATTTTTAAAAAATATATTTTATTGATTTTATTACAGAGGGAAGGGAGAGGGATAGAGAATTAGAAACATCGATCAGCTGCCTCCTGCACACTCTCTACTGGGGATGTGCCCACAACCAAGGTACGTGCCCTTGACAGGAATCAAACCTGGGACCCTTGAGTCCGCAGGCTGACGCTTTATCCACTGAGCCAAACCAGTTAGGGCCATTTTACCTACGTTTGCAGAGACTTTTTCATCCAAACAAGGTGACATTCCCAGGTTCTAGGGCTGGGACATGAACACATTGTTTTAAGGTCACGATTTAACCCACAATAGGGGAGATGAGGAATAGGACTGTTTCAGTTAATCTACTTCTCAGAAGGTTACAAGATATTTTTTATAAATTGCAAACAATGATCATAAAAAATACATAGGCATGGCTGAGTACTTTGTCTGGCTGACAGCAATTATAATAAAAATAAATTTTAATATAAAACATTAAAACATTTAAATGTTGAAATAAGAGAAATTCACACAGCAAAAGAAGGTTTAGAAATAAATATGTTTGTGAATTATAAAATACCTGAAAAAGATGAACTCAATTCAGAAAATGGTGATAAAATTTGACTTCAGAGGAAGATGTAGTTATCAAACCTGTAATGCCCTTCCAGAATTGACCCTTAGGATGCATATATTGTGCAAGACTTTTATCTTCTCTTCATCCCAATATGGTATAAAGAAGTCATGAATCTTAATCAGAAGTTGCTCCGTACCCTCAACAGCCACTTTTAGGGCCCATAAAAGACTCACCATCCTCAGAACCTGAAGCAGTGACTGACTCCTCTGTTTAGACTGCCTTAAAACCACCTTCAGATGGCGCCCTGATTAGATTTCCAAATAGTATGAGTAAAGTTGTGAACAGCATGGAAAAACCTTAAATAAGTGAGTTGTATTTTTGTAGTTTTGTTTTTTGGTTAAGAAAAAAGAGAAATCTCTAAAGACGTCTCCTAATAAGCCTTTATCCCTGCAGTTGCAAGTACTTGGGAGACTTTACACTTTAATAAGGGAAGCCATGCTTGTTTTGACATGAAAATCCTCAGAAAGTGTAACAAATAGAACTGGGGAGGGAGGAGGGGGCAGAGAGGGGGGATGTGGCAAGAAGAATGAACACAGTTCAATGAACAAGGTAGATATTCTAAAATGCAGAGCATATATGATGACCACAGGGTGGGGTTGGAGAGAAATTGGAAATTAAGCAACATACGTCACCACAGATTATTTAAAAGTCAGAATTTTAAATTGCATAGTTTATATATAGCTGATAAAAGTATTCTGCAATATATAAACTAAGAACATAGAGAACCAATGGAGACAGACTGATAGCGAATGAGAGTAATAAAAGAAAGATGCGGTTCTGTTGGGGATAACTGCTCTAATTCCCTCCAGTCATTGCAGTAGCAAAGAAAAAAAACACACAACTGACTTTCTTACCAGCATCTGAATCTGCTAATTAGCAACATAATTCGGGCCTGATGTTCACTGTCCCTGTAATGACTTTACTACATTAACTCTCAGTACCAGTATAGGCAAGCAAGCATGAGGTAGGGAAACATCCTAAGCAATTTCTAAGGTTTTAAGATATTTGGATTAAAATGATACTGCTATTAATGAATTAAAAGAAAAACTGAGCATAAGAAAAGATCTCTAGGTAACAGACAAAATTATAAATGGAGGTAAAAGAGGTGAGAGGGAGTGATTTTGTTATAGACTTGACTGGTTGTGTAGCATGCAATGATGGGACCTGTTTCCAGTTTGTCCTTTATAAAAATAATTGGTGTGTTCCACATTAGTATCTGTTTCAGTAAATGGATCTCCTTGAGATGCAGAAGAAGGATAGTGTGGAATAGCAGCATAATTTAGCATGGTGAATGCTAGATGTGGACACCATTAGAGCATTAGCCGCAGCACTGCGTATGACACAGTATACTTGGGACAACTGCTCAGCCTGGATAAGCAGTGCGGAAGGTAAATGGAGTGACAGCTTGTGGTGTCATGGGTCCAACTGAGCTAATTAATTAGTCTGCACTGCTGCATTAGCAGTGTCTCAGTAAAGTGTTAGGGCTATGGGAAGACAGAGAATGAGCCAGGTCTTGAAGGAAACACACATCCAGGCAATGGACGATTTGCTGAGTGCATTTCAACAGGCAAAAAATAATTGAAGTTTTCTTAAGAGCAAGTATAAAGGGGTCTGTCCATGTCATACTTACAGCTATTTTGCTAAAATGTATAAGTTTTTATCCACCCAATGAAATAATTTATTATGAAAGTCTTAAATTGTTGTAAGTCAATTAAAGTAATAAAGGTAATCTCCTTTATTGCATTGGTTCACAAACTTAGAGGTACATTGGATTCACCTGGGAGACATTAAAGCTACATATGTCCAGGCCAGATACCAGGGATTTTTATCTAATTGGTCTGGGTTGGAGTCTGTCCATAGGGATTTATTAGTATTTAAATTTCTTGAGGTAATTCTAATGTATAACCAAGGTTGAGAACCACTATTCTATTTTATCCTGTCATGTGTACCAAATGCAACCTTCACTACATGTTAATATCACTTGGAAAGCTTTAAAACAAATCAGATTTTGATAAACTTAAACCTTAGTTTTAGAAATATTCAAAATTACTAATTTATTTAAAAAGTACATATTACAGTTACTAATATGCACCAAACACAACACTTATAACTAAGAAAACAAATGTTTTGATTGCTCCTTGTTTTTCAGAAATGTAAGTATTTTGAAGTGAGCTTATAGTTTTAAAGGGATTTATTATTTCCTAATGGATTGAGTATTATTGTTAGCTAAATTCTGCCTCTTGCCCAAGGACTGACTATTCCCATAGAAGTATTTGAGAAATGAGGAAAACTTTTTGAGAAACTATATTGAAATCAAGTGTTATTTGGCATATTACAAATCAAAGAAAGGCAGAATAATAAAGTATGGAGAGCATAGAGTGACTTTGCCACTCATTTGTTCCATAAGTTTGAGAAAGTTATTTGATTTTAGATTTATAGATCAGGAAAATAATTTTTCCTCAAACTGTTACACAATCTTGTAGATATCAAACCAATTCAATCAAATAAGATAATGGATGTCCAAATGCTTTGAAATAGATCAGGAATTACAAAAGTATTTTCATGATTAATATGGAAATGGTGATAAATCAGACCAAAGTTGTGTGTTTGTTATAAAGAAAAATCTGTCAAAATGATAAAATATGTGTGCTGTTTAATTATGACACTGTCATTTCAAAATACTTTCATAACTTGTAATATGTACTAAGATTAATATATGTTTATATATGTATAACATGTAATACTTTCAATAATAAAGAATTATTTTTAATATAAATATATTTAATATTAATTACATAATATCTTAAAATAATTTCCTGATAATATGATAGAACCTTAATGTCAGCATAATTAAATTTCTTTTAATTTCAGTAAATTTAATAGATTAGTATTAAACTTGCTATATTAAATATTTTATATCAAGAACTAGTAACACATAAATAAGGAAGGCACACTGTCTGCACTTCAGGTAACATATTCTAGTTGGGTTGGTACACACTTCCAATATCTCAACTCCTAACTATCATTTATCTATATATTTAATACTAAGATGTGAAATTTCAGAAGTTGATATAAATTAAAAAGAAAAAAAACAGAGGACATAAACATCTTTCATAGGTAGTCTACATAGATTAAATGACAGTCAAATTGTTTTGAAGAATGAGTGAGAGTTTGACAGACAGAAAGAAGAGTTTCCCAGACAGAGAAAACACAGAGAAAAGAAGAGTGAAAATGCAGTGTGCCTGTCATTCACAATCCCCACCTTGAAAGTTTTTTAAATACAGATAATCTAATCTATTCTGTGTGGATTCATCCAAACATCTTTCAAATGGACTGCTAGTCCCATATATGGATGTGCTATCCTCTTCAAGAAATTCATTGTCAAATGTTGAAGTCAATTTTACATTTTAGCCAAATCCCTCTTTGACTACTAATTAAACATCTCAATATACTTTGTAGGCCAAGTGTTTTGGCAACAATTTGAAGTTGAGTTCAACTCTACCTATCTGGAAAACATATTTTGAGAACTCACAGGGAATGATTTGGGAGTTGGAATGCCAGAATCTGAATGTAATGCTCTCTGAAATGATAATTTATTAACATGAAGATAAAGAGGAAAGTTTGTGAGTTTATTGATTTTATAAAGGTGTAATTACAACTTTTCAATAGATGTGAGAGTATGATTTACTAAGTTTTGAGATTTATTTTTCAGAATTTAGCCAAGAGGCTCGGATGCATACAAAAATCATATCACTCCAATCCAATGGCAAAAAGTGGTTTTCTCTTGAATAGATTCCTGTTTGAGGAAGAGACAGCAGCATTTTCATCAATATGTTGTCTCTTAGATTCTTATGAGACTGTAGTTCCATACCTTATAGATTGTTTATGAAAGAAAAGGACACATATGTAATACCTTAATCAATAAAGAAAAAAAGATGAAAAAAAATCTTCAAGAAGAAACGAAACAATTAAATTAGAAAAATTAAGAAAATTTTAGTTACAAGAATTTGAAAAAATATATAGAAATTATTGACAATAAAACTATAAAATAGTATTGGCAAGGGCTTTCTTTTATATTAATAGGGAATGAGATGATCAATTGAATAGTGTCTCATTTACAAAAGAAGATGTGGCAACTACAGAAAGCACATCTGTTCAGCAGAAAATGAAAAAGTTAACTATGGAGATTATAGGTTACAGATTTTATTTTAATTTGCTTGTTTTAATTTAGAAAATACTTGTACATGTCTATAAAGTTATATAATAAAAATGAACATTTCCTCACTGTAACCTCCCCATGCTCAATATCAATCTCTCATTACTACTTTTTCAAAATTTTTTTTTAAATATATTTATATTTTATTGATGTTTCACAGAGAGGAAGGGAGAGGGATAGAGAGCTAGAAACATCGATGAGAGAGAAACGTCGACCAGCTGCCTCCTGCACATCTCCCACTGGGGATGTACCCGCAACCAAGGTACTTGCCCTTGACCAGAATCGAACCTGGGACCCTTCAGTCTGCAGGCCGACTCTCTATCCACTGAGCCAGACCTATGGAGTTCCTTTAATTTCTCATATATTTTGCTTAATTAAGCTGTGTTTTTTAATCATTTATCCAATCGAGAAATAATATAAAACTTTATACAAGAATGAATTTATTTTCATAGCTCTTTTATCCTTTCCCTCACCTCCATTCACCTCTCCCTAGGAACACATTTTAAAAATCTTTACTTCCTTTTTTAAAATCCCCATTACACTATGATATGATATGCCAATTGTACACTAGGTCCCAGTGTCAGGAGCAGTGGTTGATTTAGCTTTTGCCCAATGGCTATTATGGAGGTTCCTTATTGCTCTGCTTCTGAGCTTGAATGAGCTATTTTTCTGCCTGCCTAGCATCACTTTGTGCCTATATTCCAAGTTGGCTTCCTAATTCCAACACTTCTATAGGCTACCTAATAATGTTTTCTTTGCCTAACTATTCATGGTGATTAACATTTGGAACATCATTTATCACTGTTATATTTTAGATATAAATAATAGTTGGTATGTTTTCTCCAAAAATATTTAAAAATTATATTTCTTTTCTTTTTAGTCTCTCATTTCATTTGTCATTTAGCTGACTAAATAGACCTTATTCTCTAGAGAATATCAACCTTGGCCTTTCAAAAAATAAAGAAAGAAATTTATCAGTTGCTCACTGGGGATATAATGGCAGTCCAGGTGAGAAATTACAGAATAGAGAAACAAATGACAACTTTAAGGATGGGGAAATAAAGAGAAGGCAAAGGAAGATAAAAAGTTCAGTCATAAAAAGTAAAAACGAACTAGGAAAATATGGCTTATGAAAACCAAAAATACAGATAGCTACAAGAATGAGGAAGACATCATAAATGATAATTCCCAGAATTTTTGAAAACTATAAGATGCCAGAAGAAATGATAGCATTTAGTGTAACCCTATCCTTTGTTACCTTCAAGAAAGAAGTTTAAAAAGAAACGCGGGAGCCCTAACCGGTTTGGCTCAGTGGATAGAGCGTCGGCCTGCGCACTGAAGGGTCCCAGGTTCCATTCCGGTCAAGGGCATGTACCTTGGTTGCGGGCACATCCCCAGTAGGGAGTGTTCAGGAGGCAGCTGATCGATGTTTCTCTCTCATCGATGTTTCTAACTCTCTATCCCTCTCCCTTCCTCTCTGTAAAAAATCAATAAAATATATTAAAAAAAAAAAGAAACTTAGGAGCAGAAGTCAGATTGCAAACATCGTAAGGCATATATTATGTAAGAGTAGTGTGGAGAATAATCTTGCTATTATAAAAATAATAAATGTAAAAATGTGGTGTGGAGTCAGGCAGAGTCATATTTAATCCCAATACTACCATTTAGTTGTTATGTTGGGCAAACCTATTAATCCTTCCAGCGGTTGTCAACCTGTGGTCTGCGGACCACGGGTGGTCCCTGAGGTCCAAAAGGTTGGCGATCAACTTGTCAATAAAACAAAATATTATATCAAAAAGCATAGTTGTCATGCTTCCAATAAATACAAATCTCTTCTTCCCTAAATGGAGTGACTGATAGGACTGTGGACCAGGAATTATTTTCTTAATAGAAAAACTGGAGCATTTTATGACCAGAACTGGGGGGTGGTGGGCAAAAGCTATGAGAGAACAGATACAGTGAAGAGAAAAATAATAAAATAGAAGAGCAAAAGTAGTGTGGTGATTGGTGAAGCAAGATGAGTGTGTATAAAAATTTACAACCTGTCAAAGCGAAGCTAGTAGCTCTGCAAAGAATAGACTTGTTTTCCTATGATATGGGGAAAAGAACAACAACTTTCTACAGATATAGAATATGTGTAATGTGACAAAAGTAAATTTAATATTTTCCATCTTAGAAATTTAAGTACTGTTAATTTTCAGTATGAAAGTGTAGGGTTAGAATTGGATGAATAAAAATACTAAAAATGTTTGTAGCAAATGATGTAGGAAACAGGAATGAAATGGAGCAATAGTGAGGGCAGAATCGTTCCAAAGAAAATAGCAAAAAACAGTAATATAATCAGTTATACTGTGAATAATTTTAAGTGGCAATTTTTAACAGTGTAGACTCATCTATATCATCATGCAAAAATTGGAAGTTTTAGTAAATGTTTATTGATCCCAGAACACACTTTAAACATTGATTTATTGGTTAAGTTTGAAAACTGGAAGTTGTTTTAGTTTCTGAGATGGTAAAAAAAATATACAATATACCTGATTTTTAAGTTACACATATTTATCAATAAGTTATGTATGAGAAATAGTATTAGGAAGTATAAAATTCAAGAGTTATTTTTCATTGCTTTATTTCCAGTCATAATATGCATTTTCAGTAAGTGGATCTCTGAAAAATATGAATATGGAAAATAAATTCCAATTTATCTTTATCATATTAAATAACATAAGCAATATTAATCTAACTTCAGGTTTATCTCTCACATATATTGTTGATAATTAAGGTGACTACAATGGAAAGAACAAGGGGGGGGCTTTTGAACTCAGTGTCATATGCACTTAATGAAAAAATGGAGACTGGTTTAATGCCTTAAAAACTCAGTCCTAATCTCTTTCTCTGCTTGTCTGTTCTCTGCCCTTATCTTTTACCTTTTCAGAGAAGAGTATTCCTTCATACTATTTAAATTTTTGTTACTATTGAAGAGGAAAGTACCAGTTATTACTGGAAGTAAAGTCCAACAGAATTTTCAGTATGAATCATTTTTTTCTTTACTGTTTTGGGGTGTGTGTGTGTTGGTAAATTTTCAAGTCTTCTGTTTTATTTGTTCTTACTAGTAAGTCATGACCTTACAATAAGAATTAAAACAAGTTTCTTCATTACTGTTATTAAATCACTAGACGCAAAAGAACATTTTCAACTACTAAGTTTTAGAATGTTCATATTATAGCATTTCATCAATCAGGTGTATATAAAAACAAAACAACAGGTGGTGGAATATTCTTGTCTCACTTTGCTCTCCATTTTCTGATTCTTGAACCTTGAATCATGGAGTAATTCTGCTTGATTGGGGCGGGGGAGAAGATATAAGGCAGCTAAATATACCCTTTATTACCCTGGTATTTTTAAAATTAGCAGTTTTGAAGAAGGCATTTATTATTTATTGCTCTGACATGTTTCTGCTCTATAGCTGTTCTTCAGATGTGAGGAAGAAGGGGTGCTAAATAAGGTTGGGAATCAAGGTAAAGGTGGGTTGGTTTCGTCTCTGCCAATTTTTTCTTAATCCCCACTGGAGGATATTTTTCCCATTGATTTTTAGAGAGAGTGTAGGGGAGAGAGAGATAAATGTCTTCATGAAAGAGACACAAAAAGGTGATCATACTGACTTGTTGTATGATATAAGTCATTCTCCCAACCAATGAGGGACTCTAAGCCATAACCTCCCTCATAGCTTGTCCACCAGCTGCTACTGACTGCTTCTCCCCAGGAAGGGCCCAGATCCCTACGAGTATGAATCACATTACTATTAAGAAAGCCCTTCTACATAAATGCCCTATTAAATTAAATATTCTAATAATGGGACAGGTCAAATCTGGTGTAGCTGACTTTAATCATTTTTAAAGGCATTAGAGGATTTAAAACAATCTAAGAAGACATCCTGGATCTATATGGTTCTTGGCTAAGAAAGTCATTCAGATTATATTTTAGTGCCAGAGAGCAAAATAAAGGTGATAACTATTTTAAAAGGCAATTAAAATATGTACATCTCCAGGTGAAATTATATGGAATGATTCATGTAATACATTAAAAATATAAATGTATGGCAGTAATTTATTTTCTAATTAAGCATCTACTTTTGTTTTAAATTCCAGGGCCTCAACAGTCATTCTATCTCTGGACCGTCAGATCATTCAGAAATGAATACAAATCATAACTGTAACTTTTTAAAAATTTATTTTAGACAGAGAGGAAGGGGAAGAAAGGGGAGGGAGAGAGAGAAAAACATTGATTGGCTGCCTCCTGCAAGTGCTCTGACTGGTGATCAAACCCACAACCCAGGTATGTGCTCTGACCAGGAACTGAACTGGGGACATTTCGATGTACTGGATGATGCTCAACCAACTGAGCCACACAGGCCAGGGCCATAACTGTAACTTTTAACTTATATATTGGGTCTTTGGACATTTGTTACATTTATATATGTCTAAAATAATTAACAGTGCATGTCACAGTATAGCAGAAAAAAACATAGTATAAGTTTCTATATAGCACCTTATAACTTTTAAATAAATGTTTTTCTTTTTCTGATTGAGGCCATTCATTGGGCATTGTAAGGGAAAGGTTTTAAGGTCCAGACTCCGGGTGAGGAAATGTGTATACAGTGGGATATGTGCATGTTTATTTATGACAACTGAAAATAGCTAAGTCATCCGGAATGTTTTGCAGCTTTATAAGAAGCTGTGACCTGCATGGCAGTTTCTTGCCTGGAAATTGGCGGTAAATTTGTAGCTAGCAACACATAATCATATACATTCCAGGAGGTAGAGCTGTTTGTTTCTCATCCAGTCAGGTTGGATTACTTGGTCAACTCAAAAGAGTTTAAATGTGCCTTGAAGCAATATAGCAATTCAAACTTTTAACCTGTGATTGAACTCCACAGGACAAAGAGAAAAAGATACATGGATAATGTGCTTGTGGCATAAGGAAAACAGGGCAGTGAGCCACAGTGATTCAGTATTCAGTTGTGATGTACAATGCACAGGAAAACTTTAACCATAACTGTACGTGCCTGGTAGCATTACTGTTCAGCCCACTGAAACTGCTTATGCGAAGAAAAACAAACATTTCTTACTGGGCCCAAGTCCTTCCATCTCCCCAAAGCAGCCCTTTTTTGGATAAGAGACACTGGAAGGAAGCATATCCACAGATTTAGTTCTCAGCAGATCTCTGCTCAGTCCCCTTTACACTTTGTGTAATAAAATGTTGCATAAACTCTAATCTGGGTTGAGAAAATTTAATTCTTACAAAATCTTATAATGGGGAATGCATTATTTTCCTACTGCTGCTGTAATAAATTACCATAAATCTTTTATTAAGTTATTGTCTTACAGTTCTGGAGGTCACAGTATGAAATGGGTCTTATTCGCTAAAATCGAAGTGTTGGCTTGGCTGCATTCCTTCTGGAGGCTCTGGGGGAAAATGGGTTTCTTGACTTCTTCAGCTTTTAGAGACCACCCAGATTCCTTGGCAAGTGGTTCTTTCCCATCTTTAAGTCATGCAAAGGCAGGTCAAATCACTCTAGTCTTTGCTTTTTTTTTTTTTTTTTTTTGCCCTATTTTAATTTAATTAGTAATTCCAGTCTCTGCTTCTATTGTCACATCCCCTTTGACTTTGTCTCTCTTGTCTCCCTCTTCTCACTTAAAAGGACCCTTGAGATTACATTGAGTCCAACAGGATAATCTTCCCGTTTCAGAATAATGTCATAATATGCAAGCTTAAAATTAAAGCCCAGTTTTTTAATGACAAAAATAAACATAACCACTAGAAATGTCAAAAAATAGAATATTCTACCATGTGCTATCATGAGTTTACTGTCTGAAAACATCTAAGCAATGACACTTCATTACAGATTAAAATCTGATACAATTTATAGTAGTGTGTTCAATAAGTGGTAAGATAATAAGTGGTCAAAGAAGGAATTTACAACTTTGCATTAATGAAAGTGGAACACTTTTATTGAGGCGATCAGAATTGAGCCCAGTCTCATTGCAAAAACATATTATAAGAGTTAGTGTTTATAGAAAATTTATCACATGCTACTTTTGTTGAAACTCACAATAATCCTTAGAATAAAAAAAGTAAATGTGAGAGAAGAAAAAGGAGAGAGAGAGAGAGAGAGAGAGAGAGAGAGAGAGAGAGAGAGAGAGAGAAATTATTTAGCAATTTTCCCAAGAGTACGTAAGATATAGCTGAGATCTAGAAACTGGTGGTCTAACACCAGAAACCAAATCCTTAACCTCTATTCTATATTACTTACTAGTCTCTCTGTTCAAGATGTGGTAGGTTGAAAGGAGACAGGGAAACACCAAAGGTATGGAAGCTTTTAGTACAACAAAGTCAGAGCCCTCAATTTGAAAAGCATTGATATATATATATATATATATATATATATATATATATATATATATATTCGAGCCAGATTGCCAGTGTAGAGAAAATGTCCTAGCAAATGCCAAAGTTGTTCATTATTCTTAGGAGTTAGACTGCTGTATTTTGCACGCTGTGAAGTCTGGAGATTTTATAAGAAATCATGTATACTAGTTATCCAACTGGGAGTTAACAAAGACCAACATGCCAATGAAAAAACTATCTTAGACAAAGCGAAAGTGCACACCAGTGAGCTTTAAATGAAAGAATGTACAAGTCCTGCCAACCCATCAGGTGTAAGAAGAATAAGAAACCAGTATGAACCAAAAGTCAAAGTAAATGGGAACTTTGATTTCTTGAATATTAAACTCTCCTTGTCCACTGGTCCTTGGCCACTCATAGTTTTTTTTAGAATTAATTGTCAACTAGTTTTTCTTTATAGAAGTAGCAACTCCCTTGATTTTTAGTTTGATGTTAAAAGAGATTGTGAATCAAGTTCTAGTTCTAACACTTGTTAAATATGTGACTTTTGGAGAGATTGAGAAAACTCTCTGGACCAAGATCTAATGTTACATTCTAATCTTCAAGGTGAGAAAAGTGTATAAAGTATTTACAGGTATGATATATGTAACATGCTCAATATACTTTAAACATAATAGCAATCACTCATATTTTTTTATTTTCTTTGATCTTAAGCTCTTCAAAATTAATTAATGGTAACTGACCCACAGATAAATTTGGTATTAAGGAAAACATGTTTATTAAAAATAAATTCTAAGACTAGGATTCCAGCCCCAATAGTTAAATACACTGGTCAAAATACTAGTTTTCTTAAAGGAGTAGTATTTCCACTTCAATGATACTGTTGAAAATTTAATGAATTTTTCTAACAGTGTCTTCCTAAAACCTTAGCATAAATAATTTTCCCTTGCAACCTCTTTGTGACACAGATATAATATAGAAGATATTTTCTTGATTTTATAATTTAGCACTTTGAAAACATTTACATCAGGGTTCTAGAAAAGTTAATGAGAGGCAAGAATCAGAATTCAAATCTTCAGATTTTCAGCCCGGTATCATTCCACTTGGCTTGAACCTTGTGATTTTTTTCATGTTCAAATGTAGAAACAAGACCAATGGAGATTCAGGAAATCTCTAAAATATTTGCATGATTTGAATAATTTCAACAAAATTCCTTAATAACTTTCTCCCCAAAAGATAATTTGGCCATATGTAATAACTACCATATCATTATTATTTTAAAATGTACAAATTCAGGAACATCAGTCCAAGGTAGGAGATAGTATTGCTTTGAATTTAACAGTCTCTGAGATCAAGCTGCCCATATTTAAATATTGAACTTAGTTGCTTTAGGCAAGTTATTTAATCTGTCTAAATCTTAGTGTCCATGCTCAAAATCAGGGCTATCTTTCTTATAGGGTTGTTTTGAGGATTTAATTAAATGCTAAATATAAAGACCCAAACTAAGTGCTTAATAGATTTAGTTATTACTATTGTTAACATATTTATGATTAAACACAATTTCTCCAAAACAATAACTAAATTATTGCTTTAAAACACTTATTAGTTTTTATAACTGTGTTTTTAAAAGTGAAATTTGCTTTCAAAAATTAAATGTAATGCCAGATTTCACATTTATTTTATTGTTTATATTATAGTGCTGCTCCCAAACTTCCTCTGGAGTTTCATAGAGGAATGGTGCATGATCTCTCACCACAAGAGGTAGCCTAAGGTTCTAAATACAGAATTTCACAGTAGATAATGTAGATGTGATTTCTGAGAAATATGTATAAGAAAGAGTATTAACTTCAAGAATTCTATAATTGTGTAAGTGTGACTAGATATATACACATGAAAATATGGTAAATAGTGAATATGAATGACCACATTAAAAAATTGAATGAAATATTAAAATGATAATTATGTAACAGACATAATAAGACATTCAATAATTTTGTTAGAGAAGCTTCCAGAAAGAGGTGAGAAATTGATGATGAAAAATTGCTCAGAGACAAAATTGTGTATGGAATATTGGTGAATGGAAAGAAAAAAATCTGTCTGGCAGCAATGAATAAGTGCTTATTCATAGGAATAAACAAAAAATTGTTTTTACTTTCTATTAAAAAATTAGCTGTCATTAATCTGCCCAAATCTTACCAAACTTCAATATTTTATGCTGTGTGTTTTTTCATTGCTGATTTCCACTTTTTAAAAAAATGCCATAATCTAAAAGAGACATTGTCATCCTAGCTCCCTAGCCAAACTGGACCAGGAAGATTCTGTTTTCTAGGATTTCTGAATTTAGATAAATAGAAACTGCATTAGTTAATAACTGAGAAATCTTGCAGTCAATGTAGAGTCAAAGGCTACAACTGCTATTTGGTGTGGGGTCAGGCAAGGGGAATCAAATTCACCCGTGTTACAGTAGGACCAACAGAGTTTGTAGAAGAGAAATAAAAATAAGACAGATGCACCGAGGGCAGGAGGACAGAAATCAGCAGATATTAGAGTTCATGAAACTACAAAGAGAGAGAGACTGTTTCTGTTCTTTAGGACTTGGTTGTATATTTCCACTTTGTTTCAATTAATTTCTCTCTTTTCTAAACTAAAATAGAACTTATTAAAGTTATGTTTTAAAAAAATTGATGTAAAATTGACTACACTATCCTGTTACTTTCAGATATATATCATAGTAATTCAATTTTTTAAAATATATTTTATTGCCGAAACCGGTTTGGCTCAGTGGATAGAGCGTCAGCCTGCGGACTGAAGGGTCCCGGGTTCGATTCCGGTCAAGGGCATGTACCTGGGTTGTGGGCACTTCCCCAGTGGAGGATGTGCAGGAGGCAGCTGATCGATGTTTCTCTCTCATCGATGTTTCTGACTCTCTATCTCTCTCCCTTCCTCTCTGTAAAAAATCAATAAAATATATTAATATATATATTAATTAATTAATATATATATATATTTTATTGATTTTTCACAGAGAGGAAGGGAGAGAGATAGTTGGAAACATCAATGAGAGAGAAACATTGATCAGCTGCCTCCTGCATGCCCCCTACCGGGGATGTGCCTGCAACCAAGGCACATTCCTTGACTGGAATCAAACTTGGAACCCTTGAGTCCGCAGACTGACACTCTATCCACTGAGCCAAACCGGTCAGGGCAGTAATTCAATTTTTATATACATCATGAAATGATCCCCACAATAAATCTAGTTACCAGCTGTCACTATACAAATTTACTAAAATGCTATTGTTTATATTTCCTAAGCTGTATAGAACGTCTTCATGAGTTATTTACTTTATAGTTGGAACTTATATATCTTAATACCCTTCATCTATTTCACCCATCCCTAACACCTCCCTTTTCTGGTAACCAAAAGTTTGTTCTATGTATCTATGAGTTTATTTTTTCTTTTGTTTTGCTTGTTCAATTATTTTTGTTTGTTTATACATGTAACTAAAATCGTATACTATTTGTCTTTCTCTGTCTAAATTATTTCACTTAGCATATACCCTCTACAATGATCCATTTATGTTGTCACAAGTAGAAAGGTTTCATTCTCTTTAGTGGCTGAACAATAATTTCATTATATATATAAAACATCTTTATTTATTTATCTATCAATGGGCACATCTGAAAGGTATGATTGCTAGCCATATCTTGGTTATTGCAAATAATGATTCAATGAACATAGGGTGTACATATCTCTTCAGATTAGTGAGTTGCTTTCTTAGGATAAGTACCCAAAAGTGGAATTGCTGGATCTTATAATAGTTCTACTTTTAATATTTCTGAGAAAGCTCCATACTACTGTTTTTCACAGTGGCTAAACTAGTTTACATTCCCATCAACAGTGGATGACAGTTCCCTTTCTCCACATCCTCAACAATGTTTATTTATTTTTTTTGTCTTTTTTATTACAGCCATTCTGGCAGGTGAGAATGCATTTCCCTGATGTTCAGTGATGTTGAGCATTTTTTCATGCCTTTGTTGGCAACTGTAGGTCTTCTTTGTAAAAATGTCTATTCAAGTCCTCTGTCCATTTTAATCAGATTGCTATTGTGGTAGTAAGTAATATAAGTTTTTAATACATTTTGGATATTAACCTCTTATCAGATGTATAATTTGCAATTATTATCTATCTGTCACTAGGGTGCCTTTTAGTTTTGTTGAATTCCTTGCTGTAAAAAATTCAAATTACTTTTTCATACTAAACTACCTATTGCCTTAACACCTTCTATTTCTAAATTTCATTTAAAATTTAAGCTACTTGTAATTATTTATATAATTTGCATTGTTAGACATTTTTATATTGCTCAAACATTGGAAAATCTGTTATTTGTACCTCTTAAAATTTTAGAAATTCAAAATTATTACTGAGTTTTATTTTAATATTGTGAAAACTTCACAGAGACCATAAATTTAGTTTGTTATATATTATCATGATTTTTATTCCCAGGAATATAGAATTGGGGATTTAAACTATACTGCCCTAAAATACAGTAAGTGTAGACCAGGAACTCATTATTTGTATTTATATGTTACAAGGGGCCTGGTGTATGAAATTCATGCATGGGGGCATTTCCTCAGCCTGATCCGCACCCTCCCCAATCCAGAAGCCCTCAGGGGATGTCCTACTGATGGCTTAGGCCTGCTCTTCACAGGAAGCAGGCCTAAGCCACAATCTGGCCTCCTTCTGCAAGAGGCAACCTGGCTGTTCAGAGGAAGGTGCTGTCCCCATCACCCTGCTGCTGCTGCCACTGCTGACCACTGCAGCTGCCAAGATGTTTTCATCAACACGGACTCCAGTCCCTTCACCATGAAAAAATGACAACTTTCTTTAGGCATTTTCAAGATGTCTCTTTCATAGGATATGACATTTCTTTTTTTTTCTTTCTTTTGTTTTTTCCTCACCTGAGGATATTTTCCATTGATTTTTAGAGAGCATGGAAGAGAGAGGAAAAACAGAGAGAAGCTTCAATGTGAGCAGGACACTTCAATAGGCTGCCTCCTGCATGAGCCCTGACCTGGGCCCCGGCCAGGGAGGAGCCTGTAACCTAGGTACATGCCCTTGACCAGAATTGAACCCAGACCCTGACATCGGCAGGCCAAGGCTCTATCCACTGAGCAAAACTGGCTATGGCAGGATATGACATTTCTTAGCCCCTCCAGCAGCGGACCTTCATTTGTTCCCTCTAGGAGTGAGGTGGGAAAACCCTAGATCACCTTCTTGGATTCTTATTGTACAAGTTACCAAGAACACTGTGAGTGGTGTGCTGGGAGCTTAGCCAATGAGCAGTCAGAAAAGGTGTTTCCTCTGAAGCTCACATGCAGAGGCGGGACTGCCGGTGTGCCCCGGCTTGCAAGCCCTGGTCTCTGCCTGCCTGCTTGTTGCCGCTGTGGCTGTCAGGCAGGCACTGGTCTCTGGTCTCTGCAGGCCTACTCCACCCTGCTCTCTGCGGGCCTGCTCGCTGCACTGGTGGCTGGAAGGCCTTGCTCTCTGCAGGCCTGCACCATCCATGGCTTGCCTGACTGCGCAGCAGTCCCCTCCTGCCCACCTATGCACACAGCCTCCTCCTGAGCCGTTGTGACTTTATGTCGTCCAGGCTAATTTGCATGTTTTCCTTCTCTCTCTCTCTCTCTCTCTCTCTCTCTCTCTCTCTCTCTCTCTATATATATATATATATATATATATATATGTAACATAAAGGTATGCATAGATATAATGTAATAATTAATATTCAGAGTTGATTGTCCTTAAAACATAAAAACATCCAGGAATGGGTGTGACCTTTCAGAGTTTCAATTTTAGAATAAGTAAGCTGAGGTTGTATATTAAATATTATAAATTTCAACCCTTGAACAACTTGTTGTTTTGAGAATTAGTTGTTAATAGAATAGACCAACTCCTATTCTAGGCAAAACAACAACAACAAAAAACAAAAACAAAACAAAAACAGGGCATATAAGAAGAAACACTCAGCAAAAAACACTCTGCAGGCCTGCACCATCCATGGCTTGCCTGACTGCGCAGCAGTCCCCTCCTGCCCACCTATGCACACAGCCTCCTCCTGAGCCGTTGTGACTTTATGTCGTCCAGGCTAATTTGCATGTTTTCCTTCTCTCTCTCTCTCTCTCTCTCTCTCTCTCTCTCTCTCTCTCTATATATATATATATATATATATATATATATGTAACATAAAGGTATGCATAGATATAATGTAATAATTAATATTCAGAGTTGATTGTCCTTAAAACATAAAAACATCCAGGAATGGGTGTGACCTTTCAGAGTTTCAATTTTAGAATAAGTAAGCTGAGGTTGTATATTAAATATTATAAATTTCAACCCTTGAACAACTTGTTGTTTTGAGAATTAGTTGTTAATAGAATAGACCAACTCCTATTCTAGGCAAAACAACAACAACAAAAAACAAAAACAAAACAAAAACAGGGCATATAAGAAGAAACACTCAGCAAAAAATTTATTCAGTCTATCATCACAAAGTTATTTTGAGCAGGTGTGTTTATAATCATAAGAAACTGAGAAAATCAATCTTTAATGACATACTCCCATTTTCACCCCTGAGGTACATAGAGTTGGAATATAAAACATAGGAATTTTGGCAGAAAGAGGTCTTGTTGAAGCATCTTATGCACCTCCTGTGGACATTATCTCCCTATGATACTCTAGTCCCTTTATTTTATTATTGTTTTAAGGCAACTAAATATGCACTTACAGAGCTATAGAGTCTCTTGTGTGGAAGCAAAGTACATTATCAAGCAGCCACAGGTGTACACCATATGAAGTGGTAAAATGTGATTTGTGGAGATTTGATGACAAATCTGTCTCCACAGGCTCCATCCCAGGTTGTGCCCTCCATCTGTTTCACAGGTCTTTATCTGGTTGCATCTAAAGGAAATAAAACATCTTCATCTTAATATCTAAAGTAGTAATTTAAAGTTGCAAGTCTATAAAGGCAAAAGAGATTTATCACATTTACTGTGATTAAAATATTAATAGAAGCTATTAGTTATCAAATTAGTTTTAAAATACTATCTACTTATTCTATCACTAGAGGCCCAGTGCATAAAAATCCGTGTACTAGTTGGGTCCCTCAACCCAGCCTGTGCCCTCTCATATTCGGGGACTCCTCGGGTGATGTCCACCTGCCAGCTTATAAATAAGTGTATTTTTAATTTTCTATCTTGTCTCTTTGATAGAAACAACAATAATAGTAAACTTTTCTTTAAATAGTTAAGAAGGTTATTTTTTTATAATACAGCATATTTTTTGCCTTTATAATTTCATTGTGAAATTCTAATATTGTGGTAAATAAATAAATAATAAAAGTATGAATCAAAACATGTGATGATAGACAATGAATATGAAAGACAGTTTATCTTTATGGCTTGAAGTTTTGACTATATTCAATAATTAAGATTACTATTTGGACTTCTTTTATAGGCTTAACATAGAGGCAATTATAAGACTTACATTAACCAGGTGATGTCTTCTTCACTAAAATGTATCTGTAGTTTAATGATCCTTCTTCCCCAACTTACCCATAATTTATCACACTGAGTTAAACTTTATTTCCTAAAAGTATGTGGATTAATAGTTTAATACTCTGTATATGTACAGGCGGTATCTGATGAAACTCTTCTGGAGTTGGGTAAATGACAGTTAGATATAAAGGGCAGCCTAGTACTTTAAAACTGGACTTTGATACTGGCTCAAGAATCTTAATATCCAAAGGCTTGCTTAGCACATTAAAATGAATACAACTAATGTTTTTTAAATACTGTTTGTTTGTTTTTTACCAAAAAAAGGCCTTACTTTACCTTTCTTTAAAAATTAAAAACTTAATACTCTGTAAATGTTATTAATGTCCAAGGTTTATAAATTTATCTTAAAGACAATAATTGGAATGGGATAATAGAAATAGAAAAAAGAAAAATAAATGTCAGGAATAATAGAGAATCGAGGTATAATCCAAGTGTGTTTCTCTTATTCAGGGCCAAGTCAGGAGACAGAAACTGTATTAATAATATGAACAGGGAAATTTAATATTAGGACTTGTTAAGTGGTAAAAGGTGATTTCTGTATTTAATAAAGAAGATTTTAATGGATGTTGAAGTAGTAAATGTATAAAGATTTTGCTCTCTGTATGGCTGAAAGAGAATAAGAAAATAACTTAGAAACTTAGAACAGGGAACAGACTCAAAGTCTGGGATTTAGACCTCTTTAGAGAAGGTGAGGTAAGGGAGACTCTGACTGCTGTGGCAAGTAAATTTGCTGAAGGGCATAGGTCGATCCTCCAGGTGGTGGAGGAACTTGTGCAAGTGTGTGACCTGTAGCTGGTTCACAGCAGCAGCCCACTGGGTAGCAGAGAACCTCACCAGAGTATTCAGACTTCATCTGGTCCAGGAGAGAGCCTCTGACATGAACACTCCCAGGCCTCCACATTCCAATCCACCACTGTCAGACCAAAAACAACTCAACCCCTTCATCTTGCCTTAGTTGTGCAATCTCCTCCTAGTACCCTATCTTAACAAAACTTAGCATCAACATCAGTTGGCCAAGGAGTAATGTCCAGGTCTAGTAAGTATAACAACACAAAGGACGAACCGATTGATCTGTAGTTAACAGTTAACAAATCCATAACTGTCACATCTATACTAATAAAAGGGTAATATGCTAATTAGGGCAGACATCTTCCAGATGTCCTTCCAGACAAAGCCATAGCGGCTGCGAAGGCTGAGGCACAGGCAGTCGTGGGCCGCTGAGAAGGGCCGAAGCATAGCTGTTATGGGCCCAGGTTCAGGCCAGCAGTGGCAGCAGCAGAGGGGTAATGGGGGTGGCACCTTCCCCTGCTCTGCCAGGCCGCCTCCTACAGAGGGAGGCCAGACTGTGGCTTAGGCTGGGGGCGGAGGCAGAGGCAGTTAGGGGCAATCAGGCCAGCGGGAGTGGGGGGGGCAAGGTAGGAGCAATCAGGCTGGCAGGGGAGCAAGTTAGGGTCAATCAGGGCATCAGGGGGACAAGGTAGGGATGATTAGGCTGGCAAGCGGCAAGGTAGGGGCAATCAGGTTGGCAGGCAGAGGCAGTTACTTAAACCAGCAGTCGGACTTCCCCCGAGGGGTCCCAGATTAGAGAGGGTTCAGGCTGGGCTGATGGATGCACCCCCCCCCCCCCCCGCACGAATTTCATGCACCGGGCCCCTCTAGTTCCATTATAATGTCTACTCAAATTCCATACACACCTTTATAAGGATGTTTAAACTTCCACAAAACAACAATAAAAAATTTAATGTCCCCACCCAACAGATACAATTATTTTTTGTACAAGGGATAAAATTCTTATCCTCCCCCCCAATTGAGGGGACATGAATCCTTATTGTTATCCAGCTATATTAGTTACTGCTCAAATTCAGTCACCATTTTCCTGACTATAGGTTACCTGAGGAGAAAAATAAGTAAGGTCAACCTACAAGGCTTGTATATAAAGTAATAAATGAAAAGAAAGAAAAAAAAGGTAAAATGTATACAGAAAAAAGTATATACACCTAATAAGCAAAGAAAATGTATGCAGATTTACTACAGTCTTCACTTCTTTAATCATAAGGCTATAATTTATTTTTGCATAAGGCTATAATTTATTTATTTATTCTTCAGCTACCTCTTCCATACTGTATTTGCTTTCAGCCAATATATCAGTTTGTTGTTGTTCTTTACCAGTTATAATAACTCAAACCCTTCTTTTCTGAAGGACTTGAGTCCTTAATAGTTCTTTTTTCTTTGATTGCTCTAGTTTTCCAATTGCCTTTACTATTGTGCATTAAATTGTTAAGAAGTTGTCTTAAAATTGTTGAGTCCTCTGTGTTCCCAATGTGTAGAAGAAAAATAATTATCTGTTGGTTGTCACTATCAATCACCTTAGCCATTAGAATAAGTTTTTTGTGTGATAATTCAGTGGGTATGGAAAGCGGGATTTGTCAGGTATCAAGCTTGTTTTCTGATTCAATCCATTCAATGAATGTTGTTCTCTTATGAAAAAAGCATTCTCCACCTTGAAAACCAAGTCCATTTTACAAATATAAGTCAAAGTTTCCAGACAAAAAGCAAATCATATTTCAATGACTTACTATGAATAAGAGTGAAAGAAGCCACTCCCATGATCTCTCCTTGAATTTTTGATCCCAGGATTCTGACTATGGGGGATGAAAAGATCATGTAATGTTTTCTGACTTAGAGCATAAAATGCATCCTGTAAGGGAAACCCTCATACTTCTAATATTGTTTCCCAACTAATGCCATACTTTAGTTTTCAGTAAGCCATTGCATTAGTCCAACTAGTTCTTGCTAATGATGTGGTTGGTAAGTCCATTATTTCCATAGGCATATGCTAAAATCCACCTGAGCACAGGAGCAATAATCTGGGCCTGTGCCTTTCTTGAACACATATTCTGGTCTTCTGGACCCCCTTGAAATCTCAGTTTTATGGAGAACTCTTCTTTTTTTTTTAAATATATTTTATTGATTTTTTACAGAGAGGAAGGGAGAGAGAGATAGAGAGTTAGAAACATCGATGAGAGAGAAACATCGATCAGCTGCCTCCTGCACACTCCCTACTGGGGATGTGCCCGCAACCCAGGTACATGCCCTTGACCGGAATCGAACCTGGGACCTTTCAGTCCGCAAGCCGATGCTCTATCCACTGAGCCAAACCGGTTTAGGCAGAGAACTCTTCTTGAAGAACAACGGGTTCCAATAAGAACCAGATAAAGTCAGTATGAATATGATTTTCCTTCTTTTAAAAAGCATTAAAATTTATCACCTTCAAAAATAATATTTTCCTGATTTTGGATCTATCTATACTAATAAAAGGGTAATATGCTAATTAGACCAGGAGACCAGACATCTTCCAACTATCTGACTTCCTTCTGGACAAAGCCACGGTGGTGGGTGCCGAGGCAGAGGTGGTTAGGGGTGATCAGGTTGGCAGGGGAGGGCATTTGGGGGCCACGGGGCTGGCAGGGGAGCGGTTAGGTGGCAATCAAGCTGGTAGGCAGGCAAGCAGTTAGGAGCCAGTGGTCCCGGATAGTGAGAGGGATCCCAGATTGGAGAGGGTGCAGGCCAGACTGAGGGACCCCTGCCTTCGCTCCCCACCCCATGCACAAATTTCATGCATCGGGCCTCTAGCAGTATATAATGCCATAGTTATTTCCTTTAGCATAATTAATGTGAGCTTAAATTACTTTTGCACTTCATTTCATAAGCTCTACTTCTTGATGTTCAGTCTTTGAACGAAATTTGTATGTGATGGGTCTCATACCAAGTTATCTCTGATTGGCACAAAGAAGTATGACTTGGCTGTGTAATAAACATATTGTCAGTCCCTTGAAAGACACCAGCAGATAAGGTTCCTCAATTACAACTGAACAGGACATTCCAATTCAATAACTAGAATTTGGTCTTGAGTATTTATAATGTAAATACTACTATGCATAATAATTTTAGCTCTTTTGCATTTTATAGGTGGATGACAAGAATTTGGCAAGAATAATGTACTATAAGACACACACACAGTTTTCTTATATTGCACACATGCCTTTTTTATTGTATTCACTTCTATTTTTATTTCTGTTAGAAAATTAAACATTTTCAGGAATTGATGAAGGCCTAGCTATTCAAAAAGCAAAGTTCTGGATTATGTTTTACAGATTTATTCTATTAGGAATGATATTAAAATTAATTAATTTAAGTCTATTCCTGTGGCAACTTGTCTAAATCTAGTTATCCTAATCAATAGCAATGACAGTAGCACACAATAAACTATAAGCAATCTTTCTTTTTATGCAGCATGATTAAATACATTCTTGTGTGGGTTAGTGATACCAGTATTGCACTGGTTTTATATCTAAGTTTGTCTTTGGTATCTTGCCTCCCTAGATGTTAAAAGATATATAGGTAATATTATCTCATTATTTTATTATGACATGATTTTTTTGTTGAATTAGGTGATTTGTTTTTTTATGCTATAGAGACACGGACTGCGTCTCAGTAGTTTGACTTTGGGTTCCCAGGCATAGCTGCTGCACTGGTGAGATAACGGAGATCTGATTCATTGTGAGTTATTTAGACTTTGGATACCCATTGAACTAGTAACTCCAGTCAACAATCTCAAAAATGTTTGCCTGGGCATAATGATTACCAAGGAAAATGTAAGAAAATGTCGCTGAACTTTCACTTTAGTTCCATACAAATGTGACTCAGTAGCATCCTTACTTTAAGAGGATAAAACTTCTTAGTTTAAGAGGATAAAACATGAGTAGAAAAAAAAAGGCACAATGTTGACCAGTTATAAATGAGAAGCCTTTCAGATATTTTCTCCAGCCTAACCAGTTTGGCTCAGTGGATAGTGCTTTAGCCTGTGGCCAAGGAGCGTACCTTGGTTGCAGGCTCCTCCCTGGCCCAGGCCCTGGTCAGGGTACATGCAGGAGGCAACCAATTGATGTGTTTCTCTCACATTGATAGTTATAGTTCTCTCAGTTTTTCCTTCTCTCTTCCACTCTCGCTAAAAAACCATGAAAAAATATCTGAGGGTGAGGAGATTTTATATATATATAATTTATTTATTTGTATTTATTTATTTATTTATTTATTTATTTATTTATTTATTTATTGCGGATAGAGCATTTCCAGAGTAGGGGTAAATGTTACTAAAATGTTTTAAATATATTTTAAAGGGGGTATAATTTCAAAGTTTAGATTTAGGTTATTTTGGGAACCATGCTTTTGAGTTATCACTAAGTATTTACACATGCATCAAAGAAAAATGAAAAAGAAATAGTACATTCAATGACTAGACTAAAAAAAAACAAACAAACCTTGCCCAGCCAGTGTGGCTCAATAGTTGAGCGTCAACCTATGAACCAGGAGGTCACAGTTGATTCCCAGTCAGGGCACATGCCTGGATGGATGCTTGATCCTCAGTGTGGGGCGTGCAGGAGGCAGCCAATCAATGATTCTCTCTCATTATTGATGTTTCTATATCTTTCTCCCTCTCCCTTCCTCTCTAAAATCAATTAAATATATTTTAAAAAAACAACAACCCTTGGTAACACTAAGAAACAGAGACTTAAATTCCTAAAGCATTATCCTTTGGACAGCTGGGATAAACTGCACCTAAGTATCTGTATGTGACCTGTTAGTTAGTCTCCTTTCACCAGGTATACACTGTGATTTCTTTACTCTGTAGAAAGATCATGTGGCACAACTGGTAACACTAGGTTCTCCAATTGCAGTTGCCCTCTGGGAAAAAGGGCAGCAGAAGAAACACATAGAATATCCATTTTAAAAAAAGTGCTGTGTTAATTAACTATTGCCACATCAAAAACAGCACACAAACAAAGAAAATAAACAAACAAAAATCATGGCTTCATATCAAACAAATAAACAAAAAAGCATGCCTTCATAGCAAACTATCTGAAGAATAAGGGGCTCTGTCATGCACTTAAAGGCTAGATGTGGGTGGCGGACCAAGGCAGGGCTCAGATTGGCAGGCCACCTGATTTTGACTATGTTCCCTTATTAAACTGAGAGTAAGCCGGGGTTCATCTACTCCAGGCTGGGTTCAGACAGGCAGCTCTGCTTCTCACTGAATGTGTGGAAATTCTGGTCTGTTACCCATGTATCATACCCTCCTTGGATCAGACGACCAGCCAGTGCATGCTCCTCTCATAGCAATGACAAAAGCACAACATAACATATAGAAGCATCAAAAGATATGGATTCAGAAGTGACACACTGTCAGAGATCAGGACATGCAATTAGTCAAAGCAAAGCACATAAGGCCTACCCAAGTCAAGGGGCTAAGAAGGCTACTGCCCCCATGCTAAGACCATGACAAGCATAAAACCAAAATTTAATCTATCTGAATCAGAAATTGATAATTAGTGACAGGTAAAATAATACCTCTTTCCAGAAAATGAATCAAGATTTTTCTCAATGATTTAAACATATTGCTAACAATTTGTTGGCCTTTTAAAAAATGTACTCCAAGCATGTAGTATATTTTGCTTTTGGTGATTAGTAGACTTAATCAAAAGCCCTAATATGAATTCAATAATTCACAAATGATGTTGCCCTTCTTCTGTTTCAAAAACTGCTCTTTCAAAGGAGAGCTAATGACAAGACACAGAGCATATCAAGCTTAGCTCCTGCTGTGTTTTATTCATGACTCATGTGGAACTCAAAACAGTGAATTCACTGCTATTGAGACACAGCATTTGTATCACCAACAGCACTGAATTTGGCATTTAGTCATATCACTGTTAGCTTCAATGTACAGAATTTCCAGTGTTGCAGATCAATGCTTCTCCCTCTATCTTCTCATTCCCTTTCACATAACCTGCTAAGAAATGAATGTTATCTCATAGGCTCTTCAATCTGTGTCTGATATGCACTGGAGTAATAAGAAACCTTCAGAGAAGTTGTTATTCTTTTTCTATTTATAAATTACTTTTCAGAACTAGGTTCAACACTTACATTGAAAAAGGCTATGGGTTTTAAGAATGTGTTATTGAAGAGGGAAACAAATCCAAACTAAGGTGAACATATTCTATGTTTGAAAATAAAGTTTTATACTTTATTTTTCTTAGGAAAACAACTTATGGTATCAATGTAGGATAAAGAACTCTCATTTATCAATTGGTAGGTATATCCTTTTGCTAAAATGACACTAGTCAGCCACTTTTTTTCCTGAGTAATACAAAACCTATTACCTGAGAATTCATCATTTGTTGCTAACAACATAAGTTGTTAACAATCACTTCCTATATAATAAAAGCCTAGTATGCTAAGTGTCCAGTCATCTGTTCAACCAACCAAAGCATAATATGCTAATGATATGCTAAGGCCACTCAACTGCTCGCTATGACATGCACTGACAACCAGGAGGCGGAAGCTCTGACCGGTAGGTTAGCTTGCTGCTGGGGTCTGGCTAATAAGAACTGAGCGAGATGGGCCTGATATGCCCTGGAGCCCTCCTGCGGTCCCTCCCTGGCTGGCCAACCTCCCTTTCCCTTCCCGGCCCCAATCGTACACTGGTGGGGTCCCTCTGCCTGGCCTGCACCTTCTCAAAATCCAGGACCCCTTGGGGGATGTCAGAGAGCCAGCTTCGCCCAATCCTGCAGGCCAGGCTGAGGGAACCGACTGGTACATGAATTTGTGCATCGGGCTTCTAGTTATTAAATAAAGTTAATGTCTCTAATCAAATTGTAGATCAACTAAGCAGAGACAAGCTAGAAAGACCTCCACAGAAAATATTTATCTCTTTCCTTCAGTGGATAGACACAGAATCTGGCAATGCGGCATTATTTGCCTATCTTTATGCTTGTTTTATGTTACACAATTGTGTACTCATGAATCCATATTCTGTCATTAAATCTGGTAATAGGAATCTAACTTCATCAAGTTGAGAAAATGAGGCATTTGAATGGGTTTTCTTCATTCCTTCAGTACAATTATGTTGCACTTTGCTAGAGCCATAGTGATGATAACATGGATGGAAGAAATAGGAGGAAAGACTTCAAAGGAGAGGAGGAAAGAGACAAGAGAAGCACTAAGACAGAGGTACAATTAACATTGGTAAAATGACTGAAGGGCTATTTTTCCCTTTTAATTGTCTGTGTCAAATTTGTCCTGGCCTATCTATTAGAAGAAACACAAAAATGTTAATATCAGTTCTTTATCCCATCCCATCCACAACAAAGTCTCACAGGGTTTTCCCTAGTAATTCCTGCTTCTAGGAAGATCCAAATTCCATGCTATGTAGTTAGGTTATATATACAGAAAGTGTATGAGATTAAGTCTGAGTCAACAGATAAAAATATCAGTATTATCAGGCTATTCTTTCCACAGAATTATATGCTGTCCAGATACTTTATGCTAGCTCAACTGATTTACTACAACTCCATCTCCTCCTACCAAAATTTCAGTAGTGGACTACTCAATATAATATTTACATTGTATGTCATTAAAAACCACGTACGATAAATTGGGGAAAATATCTTCTAGAATAATCTATGGTAATATTATGAAAAACAAAAGAAAATATGAATCTATCATCCATATTAGCAGATAATGATGATCAAGAGTTGGACCTTGTTTTTATTTTATCTCTAAGATCCATTCAAGAAACACACACACACACACACACACACACACACACACACACACACATTGACTTTTTATCCTTTTGGACTTTCTACTGAAGTTAAAGTATTATACATTATTTGGTTCCAAGTAGATAGTTGTCTGTTACATACCATTGGTTGCTTATATGTGAGGAGATTTGCTTTAATTCCACATCTTTATCTTCATATCTATCAATACTGAACTGGTTAATGTTTCTAAGATGCTCATTTATTACATTATAGTCAGTTCATTTCACACTAACAGCAATACTATTCAATTTATCACTGTCTCTTCACGCTCTGTTCTATAGACGTGTTGACCTGAAAGGGAACATGTAAAATAGCGTGGTTGCAAGAAATGCAAGGTCATAATCAATATAATGACATGAACTTTGCCCTGGATTTCATTTACAATTTGCCTTCTGTTGTTCAAGCCCCATATCTGGTAAAATATCTAGAAAGAATCATGTGGCAACAAAACTATTATTACTTGAGGGAAGATATTTCACTATGTCATAATAGTAGTTTGAATATCTGCACAATCTCTCAGGGGATGCTCACCATCATTGCAGCATTGTCTTTATGTCACCATAATAATTTTATTCTGTCATTGAATGCAGTTCTGTAAAGTAAACCTTAAATGATCCCATTTTGTGAGCCCAACTTTTTTCAGTTTAAACTACTCTATCTGAGTAAAGGAGGGGCTAAATACTTAGGTAGAGAACATTGTCTTAGGCCTTAGATTTGAGTATAGTGTTTTTTATAACCAAAGTCAACCAGAATAAAAATAAACGCATGATTATTTTTAATGTAAATTATTTTTAAAGAAACAACCTCTATCAATTATATTATCAGACTTATAATGATTCATTAGTCATAAAACTAATAAGAAATAGTTCCTTGAAAAAAAATAAGCAAAAAATTATAATAATAAAGAAAACAAATGAACAAAGAAATGTGATTCAGACTATAAAGGTGATTAGAAAAAATATTTTGAGTAAGAAGCTATTAATTATAACTGATAACTTTAAGTTTAAAGGAAATTGAAAATATATCTGTAAAATTTCAAGTGAATGGTAAGAAGTATTTCCTAAAGTAGTGAGGAATAAAGTAAAACAGTTTTATCAACCATTTAAAAATGCAGGTTATTTCAATAAAATTTTTGAAGTGATGGAGAAAGTATCCACCATAACCAGATTTTAGGTATAGTGATGAGTTTGGGTAAAGAAGGGAAACAAATATACATATGAAGAAAAATATAAATTTAAATATATTAGTTTCCATTGTCCCAGGAGCTGTATCAGTAAAGATATTGCTAGGAGATATGTCTGATAGTTTGCTGCCTATGGATTCTTGTAATATTTTTGTGGTTTCAGGTCTTACATTTAAGTATTTTGTCCAGTTTGGGTTTATTTTTGTGTATGGTGTAAATTGGTGGTCTAGTTTCATATTTTTGCATGTATCTGTCCAATTTCCCCAACACCATTTATTGAAGAGACTGTCTTGACTCCATTGTATGCTCTTGCCTCCTTTGTCAAGTATTAATTGAGCAGAGTGGCTTGAGTCAATTTCTGGATTCTCTGTTCTGTTCCATGGTCTATATGTCTGTTCTTGTGCCAGATTATAGTTGTTTTAAATTCCCAGTTTGATCATTCCAATATCCCTGCCATGTGTGGTTTGTTGTATCATATTTGTTCTGTTTTTTTTTTCAAATTGTGTTCTTTGCCTTTGGGTACTGTTACCAGACTGTTTCTCTACTGAGGGCAGGCCCTCTCTTCCCTCAACGTGGGGACTTACACATGTCAGGCAAATGTCAGATTCTTGACTCACCAGGAAAAATTCCAAGGACACGTGGGAGTGAGAACAAAACATTTTTATTCAGGTAGATAAAAAGAATGCTGCTTTGAAAGAAGCTAAAAGTACATGTCTAAGTGGACATAGGCTAACTACCAAGTGAGCTGCATACATGGTTGCTTAGTTCTTAGGAATTTATGGGTTAGTTTTTGAATTTTGTGTCCACCTCCTGGTATGGAGGGGAACTTGTTCCGAATATGACCTGCATTCCAGAAGGGCCATGGTGCTTGTCCCCCTTGCCCATACCCACTTCTTTGTGTGGTGTTAATCAATTCTCATTATAATGATGGTAGAATGAGCTTTAGGGTGGGCCTCTGGTCACTTTTTTCTGCATCTTAGAATGATCTGGTTCTAGTCAGCCTTTGTTGTTGACCTCTGTGACCACCACAGGGGTTTTCCTGCCTTTGATCATGCTCAGAAGTGGAGGCTCTGGTGAGAGGATGTCAGCTCCTACTACCTCACTCCACTTGTCCTGGGTTTTCCCTAACTTTTTTCTATCCTGCTTCAGTATGCCTTGTAGTTGTATTTTTTTTCTTGGTAGTTAAATATGATGTACTGAGTATTACATTTTGTAGTCAATAGGTCTTTAGTAACTCAGTGGGAGGATATTAGGAGAGATAAATAGTTCTATAGCTCTATGATTAAGTCTCAATCTTTTACTGAGCCTAACTTGATTGTAAATTTCACAAGTGCTTCTCAATAGTTCCACCCCTTTTAGGGCAGAATGGCTAGAGTAGGCTAAAGTTGGGTATTTTCCTTCCCTCAGGTAAGCTTGGCACTGACAATACCCCAGCAGAATTGTTAATGCTCAGACTTGTTAGGCTTAGCCCCCAGCAATTTGCCAATTACAGTTCAGGTTTTTTTATTCCTGCAAATGTTTCTACTTCTGTGTCTCTGCCCCAGGAATTTCTGATATCCAGTATTCTCCTGTTGGTCTCTCCAGTCTTGCTGCCTGCAGTTTGTCCTGTATCCCTACGATTATGGATGTAAGAAGAGTTGTTGAATTTTAAGTTTGTTTCAAATTTTTGCTGGTGAATTCTTTATTCTGATGCAAATTTATGTGGCACATTTAGTAACTTATTCCGTTACTAAATTTTAGCTATGCACTTGGGAAAAAAGGCAGCAGAAGAAGCACATGAGAATAATCATGAAAAAGATTGCTGTATTAACTATTGCCACAACAAAAGCAGAACAAAAACCAACAAAATAAACAAGCAAAAAAACTCTCAAATATACAAACAAAGTGAAGAAACAAAAATATGCCTTTAGGAGGAAGTCACAATTTCCACACTTCCTTTATATCCAGAAAATGCCTTTTATAAAATTAATTTTTAGTTGTATGCTAGATATTGTGATGTTTGAGTCTCCTTAAAGAATGTTGTGTTTTTGCTCAGAGGAAGTTAGTATATTAATGCATCCAATTCATTGTTATAAAAATATTTGTTTTTAAGTTATCCTAAGGAAGATATCTAATAAAAAGGGAATATGCAAATTGACCATCACTCTGTAATGGTCAAGATGGCTAAGCCCACAGTGGAAGCAGAGATTCCATAACACAAGATGGCTGCACCGACAGCAGAGGTAGGATTCCATAACACAAGATGACTGTGCCCACAGCGGAGGCCGAGTTCCCATAACGAGCCTTAACATGCAATCAGCAGGGACCTGAGGCTGTGCCCTCCACCCTGGCACCAGGCTGGGGGACCTAAGGCCACGCCCCCCGCCCAGCAGGGCTTGACAAGGGTGTGGTCAGCCGGGTTTGGATCTAGCCCAATGGGAGTGAGGCCGGCCGGGTCTGGGTCTCGCAGGATTTCAAGGCACACGTGGTTGGGCGGGGACTTGACTCTGGTTGCTGTGGCGCACCCCAGACTCTGACAGGAGGAAGATTTTCATATACATTTTACTAATTTTCTTTCATCTCTGACACTTCTACTATAGAGAAAGGGCAAATAACAATATTAAAATATTTCCTCTAATTAATTCCCTTTTAATGTGCACGAATTTTGTGCACCGGTCACTAGTAAAGTATACAAAGCTAGACTAGCCCTCTCATAAAGCGTGTAGCAGATTAGGCTGGATATACGATACATTTTCTTTTTTTTTACTCAAATTATTTAGAACTCCTATGTCTCTCAGACCTAAATCACCTTTGGAGTTTCCATTCAACTCAGAGATCACCTGCAGAAATTTTCTGCCAGCCCTGTCGAGTCTAGGCCAGTGTAGGCTCAGCTTAGTATTTGTCCTTATAAATTTCCCAAATACTTTCTTTAAGTAGCTTCCTTGTCTTTGATACTCTTTCTTTCCAATTCCTACTGCCACAGCAGGCACACACTCCAGTTTCTGTTTCCCTTGCTCCTGAGAATCCTATGCTCTTAACTTCAACCTTCTTCACCTCAGTCTGATGGGCTCCCAGGCAGAAGCCAAGGTAACTCTAAATCTCATCTGGCATGTTTTCCCTGTATATGGAATCACAGCCTGGTACTGACGGTTGCACAATGTCTGAAAACTGGTGCCTCATATTTTATCTGGTATTAGAACTTTCTGTGAAAGTGATTTTTTTCATACTTACCATATCATGGTTAGAAGAATAATTATACTAACTCATTGATGCAAAACTTTTTTCTAATATTTATTATTGAAATTATCTAAAATAAAATATGATTTAAAGCATAATGCAATATAGCTAAAATTCTATAGTTGAAGATGTTATGAAGCATCTACAACTATGTCAAAATTACAGCAAGTCTTTTTATCTAAAGCAAAATATCACTTCCAAAGGCCCAATAAACAACAAAACAGGTCAATTTGAAAACTCTTTCTAGCAATATTTGTCTCAAGGTTTTACTGATATTATTTCTCAAGAAATCAATCTCTGTTAAAAGAGTTCATTTTTCATTGATTGATTTTTTTGAAACCCCTCTATTTAGGGGGGAAAAAAGGGTATTTCCAAAGAGCATTGTTGAAGTTTATATTAATGCAGGCACCTTCACATTCATATAGTCTCTTCATTTTATCAGAGAAATCTCTTGTTATGGTTAAATTATTGGTGCCAAGACCAATTTAAAAAGCTATTCCTGACATGAATGGATTTACTATGCAATAACCTTCTAAGTGAGATCATTTCAATATTATAAACCATGTAGAGGAGATCATAAAAACTCAAACTTGAAAAAGGATTAGTATTTATCCTCTAATTATTTTTTTAAATCTTGGTGAGTCCATGCCAACTCCCAACCAAAGTATAAATAGGCAGGACAAAAATGTCAGTCATATTCCTGGTTATCCATTTTTAAATCTCTACACAAGCAGGGATATAAATAAGATTTTCACTATTAATAATATAAAGCATTATATTAAGGTTAAACTAAGAATATATAAGCTGAATCTACTAAAAGTGTAACCCTGCAATTTTCAAATTATTTGGAAATGTGCTTTGTTACAAAGAAATATACCATCTCCTACATATTTAGAAAGCCCTAGTTGAATATGTAGGGGAGAAAAGTTTTTTTTCCCTTGAACCTTCTGAGTTCTAGACTAAGATCATTTGAAGTAAAACACAGATTAACAACAAAAAAGCAAAATTTTATTAAGATGTATACCTCATGCATACATGATAGACACCCAGACAAAATGAGCAGCTCTCACAGGTAGTCTTGAGGAGGAAACTGGTCTTGCAAGGCGTGTCAGGCTATAAAAACTGTGAACAATGCACTGACCTGGGGGGCGGGGGAGGGAAGGTCCTTATCACTGGCCCCAGCACAGATCATCAACACCTGGGGGCCTTCCTGTAACCCCAGGAAAGGGGGCAGAACCATATCTGCAAGACAAAGACCCCAGAAAGTTATAAAAAGCAAAGCCTCTGCATGTTACTTCACTCTGATTTGGAAATTATTCCCTGAGTCCCCTAGTGTTAATAAAGGCGTCCCTCCCTTTCTCTAGGAAGCTTGCTGGGTATTTCTTTGTTCTTCTGTAACAGTCTAAGCCACAACCTTAAATACCATCCTCAGCTAAAGACAAAGGGGTGGGTGTGAGGAGTGGGGAATTATGGCACCTTACCAGGGAAAGCAAGGCAAACAAGGTAAGGTTTGTCATGCAGATTTAAGTCTGTGCCTTCCCCATGGATAAGAATTTCTGGTGATTTAGAATCATTCTTCCTGGTACAGAGAGGGAGACACCATTAAAAATGGAGATGTTCTTTATAAATATAAATGTACCTTGTAAAAGGGTAACTTCTACCCTATTTTTAGAACTTCTCCTGAGTCTGCTACTTCTTAAGTGATCAGTTCAAAATAGTCCTTATGCCAATGCATATATTTTGGGGTGGCATATTCCACTACCTTTCAAATAGAACAAAACAAAATAATATTCATAAGTGCCTTAACTATCACATTCCATTAACATTACTAAGAAAAAGAGGAAAATTGAGACTATTATCAATCACACAGTACTAAATACTTTAATGGGTAAGCTCTTCTTCTGCCTATTCTTAGTATAAATAAAGGGGAGATATCCTACCTTTCAGTAGGTCCATTTCCCTCTCATTATCCTTTCAGCTTTTTAATTCAGAAGTTATTTATCTGTCATGTGTTATTTATTTATAAGAATTATAAAGCATTACAGCAGCACAGACACAATCCAATGTATGCATGGTGAAATTTCCTTGAAAAAAAGGTTTTCTTCTATGTTTAAACTTGCACCTAACTTGAGACTATTTGATAAAGTATTTAGGTAATTCCTTTTTTTTTTTTTTTTTTTTTTTTCTGTCAACACTTGATTTAGAAATATCTTGGATCACATTCTATGGCAATGCTGCTCTAGAAGGAAGTTGTTTATAATGTGTATGTAAGTTTGTTATAATAGACTTGTAATAACCAGTAACATACCGTGCCTCTGGGTTGAGAAAGAGCATAATGGGGATGCCACTGTAGTCTAGCTCTGAGTCCTAATTTTATGAATGGCTAAAATATTCCTTTGAAACATTTCTGCTATCTTTTCATGAATGACTGACTCTTTCTTATGTCAATGTAAGAAGTGTCCAAACCTGTAGAAAACGTTTGTGAATTGGTGCAATACTGATGACAATTACCAGGAAGCAAGATCTTAAATGCTCAGGCAATACCAGTTTTGCAGTTTCCTTTATGCATCTGGAATTCAGGAGGGAATGTAGGGAAGGTTACATGAAGGTGAGAGAAAGCAAGACAGGGATTGAATTACAAGGTCTTTAAGAAGATATGTGCTCTCTTGAGGGTGGTTTCTTCTGAGAGGTCTAAAAAAGAGTATTATGCTGGCATGTAAAGGTGTGTTAACCTGGATGTACAAGAACAATAAACAGGGCTTGTTAAGGCAAAGATAAACATTTTACTAAAGAAGTTATATGCCTGGGGCCTGACCACCCACCATGACCTGCCCGGTTAGGAATTTATGACCAGATCACCCTGTGAGGTTATTCTGGATTAGATTTACTACAGTGCCCCTTTTTGCACACCGAACACATGCAAGACTCAATTTAGGGCCTTAACTTAAAGGACAATGACTAAAAGTCTCACTTTTCCTCTAATAAATTTTCCATAAATTCCTGTTACATTCTTTATACCTTAGTTTTTCCAATACTAGAAATGTTCTTTGTTTGTTTGTTTGTTTGTTTGTTTGTTTTTTGCTAATCCTCAACTGAGGACATTTTTTCCCATTGTATGTCAAAGAGAGAGAGAGGAAAGGAGGGGGGAAGAGAGAGAGAAAGAGAACATCATGTAAGGGAGACACATCAACTGGTTGCTGCCTGCATATGCCCCAACCTAGGGCAGGGAGCAAACCACAACGCAGTGACCTAGCCTTGACTGGGGATCGAACCCGTGACCACTAAGACACAATGAACAGGGTCACAAATGTTGTTGATTGTTGGAATACACACAGTACACTTGAGAGAGTCAACAGGAATGTGTAATAGAGTCACCTGCTAGTTACTCCTGCTTATAATCATGACTGAAGGCTGATGAAAATAGGGGAGGCTAGTCAAGTCTCCCTATGTCATTGAAAGCATGCCTGCCAGGAATAAAAAGGGATCTTTTCAGGATTGCCCTCTAAATGGAAACATAAAAATGGAGAAAGAATTCCAAAACAGGGCAAAGAAAAGACAGAAATCATAAATGATGAAAATTATTACCAAGATTTTATAAAATACAATGAAAAGGCACTATGGTGCTTCCTTCTGCATAAAACTTTCTCTAAGTTACAATAAGTAGCTCTTTCTGAATTATCACAGCACATTTCTCTTCCTTTCACTAATCCCCGTTATGCTCATGGCATGCTTATTTTCATGTTCCTCACCCTGCTAGAATGTAATTTTTTTGCTTAAGTGCTGTGTTCATATTAATCTTTGTGCCCCCCTTCATATCACATGTGATAGAATTCAGTTCATTTTGTCTGGTATTAGGGAGCTGACCTGTCTCTCCTTGGTAAGTTCCCTTGCCTTGGATGAGTGATACTGCATTTGCTTCAATTTTCCCTTTTCAATCAACCTAGTCTTTTTTCTAATTTCCTCTTTCACTCCCTTTCTCTTTATATGCCTTAAGTGTATGATTCCATAAAGCTATTCCTCTATCTCTCTTTGCTTCCTTTAAAGAACACATTCCTTCCAAAATCAAATTTAGTTCCATTTCTTTGATTATAGGTATTTTGATAATGGCTTTCTACTTTATTCTTTTCCCCAATCACTTAGTGGCACTTCAAACAAGAATTTTATTTGTTTGTGTTATTTTATGCACTATTCTCTTGCCTGTCTCGCAAACACAGCAATCCAAAGCTAGTTCCTTATTTCCAGATGAGTGCCCGTTCTACCCTAGGTGCTACCTGGTCTAAGTTCCTGCTTAGTTCACAGTCCATTATTCACAGTCAAAACTCACACTCACTCACATATTTATTCCCTTAGTAAATGCTTTGTTCCAAACACTAACCAGAATCACAAAATCACGTAAGAATAAAAAGGCACTGTATATCAAGATAAAACTGCAATGTTTAATTATAATATAGTAAATGCTGTAAAGTAGACAGGTGGACAGAGTTATTGTAGTAAAGCAAGTCAATAGTGAGTCTGAATAAGTTAGTGTATAGTGAGAACAGAGTTCCTTTAATCCTACTGTGCCAGGCAAACTATCTCCCTAGCCACACAATCCTTATCTTCTATCTAACTTATTAACATGAATATTGATAACTGATAGACTCTATTTAGTGTTAACTAAATGTCAGTGCTCCCATAACTGCTTTAAAATGATCTCATTTAATATTCAAAACAGCTTGCATTTTAAGTGCCATCATTGCTATTCTATAGATGAGGGTTTGGGGATTAGAAATATTAAGTAACAGGTTCCAGGATCTCTCAGGTTTTCTTGAGCTAAATTAAAGAAAAAATCCAAATTTGTCTGACATCAAACCTTTGGTCCATATGCAATTTTGTCTCTCTGAGTGAAAAAAATCTACCTTATTGAGTTTCACAGGTTATTTTTTTATTAAAGATGAAATTACAGATATATGTCAAAGCAAAGTCCTTTATAGTTTAACTTGCAATAAACAAAAAGAATTAACCATGTATAAATTAAATAAAAATAAAGGATATCCACATCACTTGTATAAAAATATACTAAAATGCTATCTCAATTCAGTTCAAAATATTAAATAAGTAAATGTCTGGAACTGCACTGTTAAATATTTATGATTTTTTAAATGTTTCATATGAAGAAGCCACCATAAGTAATTGCTGATGATTAATGAAAAATTGTTTGTACCACCCAAGCTATAAGATATATTGTAGTCAGTACAAATGTTTCTCCACTTTATGCTTTTAATATTTAATAAGCAATGTCAGTAAAAACACAAGGAAATAAGAAATCATTTGGAAAGTAGAGACAACATCAATAGTCACTTTTTAAAGCTGATAAAGGAAATAATTAGAATGAAAATTTCCATTTTTGACATAGGGAAAGGAAAACTTCACTGATCATGACCATAGAAATAGTAAAAGAAACATTACTTGGTTAGAAATACCAGTGATCCATTATGTTTAGTTAATAATTGCTAACTATAAAAGATAACTTGTATGGTATAGAATTTTATGATAGCTTAGGGTGAATTGCCAAAGCTTAACCCCTAAGTAATCAATGGATTAAGGCTGTGTTAGATATGCAAACTCAAGATTATAGAAAAATAATTACTTTGATAAAGTAAATATAATACAATCTCAAGTAAGAACACTGGAATCAACTAAACTAACTTGAGTATTGATTTTATATGTAACGGTTGGAAAATGCACAAATGACTAAATTTGATATAGGATTAACAAAAACACAAAATAACACTTCAAACTAAAACAAAAGAATATATTTGAGCTATGGCAAGTTTTGTGCAAAGTAGTTAAATATAAAAATATAATATTTGTATTGCCCTCTTCCAGAGATTCTCCTTATTTTCAAAATATTTACCTAGGAAAAAATATCATATGTAAACAGATTTTTTTTCTACATTTGGACAAAGATCATATGATCAGAAATCACATTTAATTGATAAAATTCCAGTTATAAGTAATGACACTTGACATTCTCTTTTGTAAGAAGATTTTAAAATATTAAAAACTAGAGGCCCCGTGCACAAAAATTTGTGCATTTTGGGGGGGGGGGTCCCCTCAGCGCGGCCTGTGCCCTCTTGCAGTCTGGGACCCTTCGGGGGATGACCACCTGCTGGCTTAGGCCTGCTCCCTGGGGCATTAAGCCTAAGATGGCAATCAGACATCCCTCTGGCAGCACGGCAGCCCTCGGGGGATGTCCACTTGCCAGCGGCGAGCAGGCCAAAACTGCAGTCAGACATCCTTCGTGCTGCTGAGGAGGCAGGAGAGGCTCCCTCCACCACCACTATCCTGGCAGCCATCAGCCTGACGTGTGGCTGAGCAGAGCTCCCCCATGTGGGAGCACATTGACCACCAGAGGGTAGCTCCTGCATTGAGCGTCTGCCCCTGGTGGTCAGTGTGTGTCATAATGACCAGTCGTTCTGCTGTTAGGGTCAGTTTGTATATAACCCTTTTATTATATAGAATAGAGGCATGGTGCACGGGTGGGGGCCAGCTGGTTTGCCCTGAAGGGTGTCCCGGATCAAGGTGGGGGTCCCACTTGGGTGCCTGGCCAGAGTGGATGATGGGCTGATGGCTGTTTGCAGCTGGTCACACCCCCTTCAGGGTGGGGGTCCCCACTGGGGTGCCTGGCCAGCCTGGGTGAGGGGCTGATGTCTGTTTTCAGGCTGGTCACACACCCTTTAGGGTGGGAGTCCCACTGGGGTGCCTGGCCAGTCTGGGTGAGGGGCTGAGGGCCGTTTTCAGGCTGGCCAGCGACTGAAGCTCCCAGCCTCTCCTTTTTCCTTTTCTTTTCAAATTCTGGGATTTATTTACCTTCTATCATTGAAACATTGTTGCCGTCACTGGCACTCCCAGCTCTGAGGCCGTGGCTGGCTGAAAGCAGGTATTCGGGGTTTGTTTAGCTTCTATAATTGAAACATTGTTGCTTCTGGAGCTCAGAGCCGGGCCGCAGCAGGCGGGGAACCTTGGCTTCCTCCATCACTGGAGCGAGGAAGCCTCCTGCTCGCTTCAGCTGCGTGGCTGCCGGCCGCCATTTTTGTTGGCAGCTAATTTGCATATTGCCCTGATTAGCCAATGGGAAGCGTAGTGGAGGTAAGGTTAATTACCCTTTTGTCTTTTATTAGATAGGATAGGTTGAGATTCTCTTCACTATAATATCAGTTTCTAAAAGGACATGATTTGTGATGAGAAGACTAGTTTAGTCTATAGCTTTTCAAGTTGTAGCATTGAAAAAAACACACAAAGATTTTAAATAAGCTTTCAAGTTCATGTGGTAAATCGGTTACTGCACTTGTATCACAGTTTAAACTTTTTGACTCTTAGTGATTGATCTTTCCATTACACATAGTACACTTTGTTTTAAGACCTGAGAATCTGAAGGCATAGGAAGGTATATTTATAGATATCTGTGACAAACTCATGAGGATTTTTCTCTCATAAAAGACATTTATAATTTGTATTGTGAGAATATTACTTTAAATAGAGTAATATAAGAATATGTGTGTGTGGGGGGGGAGGTTGGTGGTTAATGGGGGGGGGGATGAGGACACATTTGTAATACCTTAACTAATAATAATAATAATAAAAAAAATGAATAAAGGCGTTATCTAGTGACTTAAAAAAAAGAATTTGAATATTGTCTTTATTCAAATGCAATGAAATATATCTGTACTTGATCTCTTCTGGTGCTCTCTTTGTAAAAGATACCAATTGATTCATCCATGCAATACACTTGACCTTTAATAGATTATCATTTCCTATTTACAATAAGTGCTCTAATATGTGGCTTTGCTGATAATTATTTCAAAGTGTAAAAATTTAAATGACATTGAATATTTAATAAAGAAAACATATTCCGGTTTGTAGTTACTACTTTAAGAAATATTATTATGCCTAATTTAATGAAAATGCATATGATACTATTGGGAGAAAGTTTTGTGTGTGTTGTTATTTTCACAGTATTTTGTATGTGAGATTATGAATAGCTATCAAGCTTTCTTCTGAATTTTTTCTTTCATTGTGCCCTTTCCATTGAGAATGAGTACTGGTGACTTTGTGGATATTGGCATAACTTGCAAAAACAAGTTCTAGCATGGAGGAATTCCCCCTTTGACCTTCAGCTTCTCTCAGCCCTGCTGTGATATGCAGGTCTTGCTCTAAAAAGTTCATAACTGCATTTTGATTTCGATTGGAAAATATATTCATCAAAAGTATAACAGTTCATAAAGCAATCATCTTACTGAAGAAGACAAATTTATTTCCTATGGCAGGTTGTAAAAGGGAAATAGTTTCCCTCATCTGCAAAATGCCACACAACATACAGACAAATCTTCGCCTATATTTCTTCTTAATAGTATAATGTTTATTTTCTTTTGTATTTTTAAAATTTATTTTATGTTTTCATACCTCCCTGTTCTTTTATGTATCTTATGTTGGCTGTTTTTTTGTTTGTTTGTTTTTCAGTAAGCCTTAGATATTAATCACCATAGTAAGAAACTTTTGAACATTTCTTGTTCTTTTTATATTTTAACAATTAGAAACAAGAAGAAAACCAAAAGATAACTGTAAGTAGGCTTTCAAAGTAGGAAATATAATAACAAATAAATCTTCCAAATATAGCCTTGGCTTCCTATCTCTTGGTCAGCTTATGCTAACTGTATTTTCAAGACCTTATGGCTAAACATGTCCATTCACTTCTAAAGGTCATACATACCAATCTGAGGTACAATAAAATCTCACAATATCTACTACTCTCTTATAATAACTTCAAGGATTTCAGAAGAGATCAGAAAATAACTCTAGCTGAATCATTCTAGGAAGGTAATTGGCTTATTTTGTAAATTTGAAACAAAATTTCATCAAAAGTAATACCAAACTCAACTCATTTGGTCAAAATACTGCGATATTTATAGAAGATTTAAAAAAAATTAGGAGGAACTGTACAGATAATAAATTTACAAATGGTGTTTATTTAATTAAAAAGCATATTTAATAGATATACACATATATATTAGACTAGAGACCCGGTGCATGGACTCCAGCACTGGTGAGTGTTGTGGCCAGCAGGGATCAGCCCACTGTTGGAGCGTCACTCATCCAAGTCAGCCGGGCCACAGTGGACCCGCCCTCTGAGAGGCTGCTCCCACTGTGGGAGTGCCACTCATCTCTGTCAGCTGAGCAGTGCTCCCACTGTGGGAGTGCACTGACCACCAGGGGGAAGCTCCTGTGTTGAGCATCTGCCCACTGGTAATCAGTGCATGTCATAGTGACTGGATGTGTTGTTCTGGTCATGTACTTTGAAAGGAACTGTGGGCTGCGAGGCTGCAGTAGGCATAGGGGTGGGTCTTGGCCCATCCTCCAAGCCCCCACCCAGTCCCTCCTGCTGGGGCCCCTGGTCCTAGCTGCAGGTGGTCCTGCTCCCACCGCTGCCACTCCCACACGCTGATGGCACCAGACCCTGCTTGCACCTGCTGAAGGTATGGAGTGATTGGGGCCGGTGCCAGCAGCGGGTGTGAGAAAAGCCAGCACAATTAGTGGTTGTGAGTGGCAGCTGCTACACTGATTGTGGAGCAGGGGGAGGTGGAGAAGCCCTCAGAGGTGATCAGGGCTGGCAGATGCTTCTCACACCCACTTATGGCGCTGAGCAATTGGGACCGGCACTGGGCACTGGCAGTGGGTGCAAGCAGGGCTGTCGCTGGCAGTGGGTGCAAGAGGTGGCTGTTGGCCCTGATCAACCCTCAGGAACAGGGGGAGGTGGAGAAGCCCTCAGGGGCAATTGGGGCCAGCAGCCACTAATTGCACCTGCTGATGGTAATGAGCGATTGGGGCTGGCGCCGGGCACCAGCAGTGAGTATGAGCAGTGGCTCTGGCACCAGCAGTGGGGGAGAGCACCAGGCGGGACCGTGGCGGAAGCGGGAGCAAAGAATTTTCAGTAACCACCATAGGCTCGCCTCGATGACAGAAACTGGCACCCTGCCTTGGTCTGGAGACCCCACTCACCTGCTCCACCATCCTGCCACGGTTGACACCTGCCATGTCCTGTGCACGCCACCTGGTGGTCAGTTCACTTCAGAGCGACCGGTTGTTTTATTGTTTGGTTGTTTTGGTTGTTTCGGTCTATTTGCATATTAGCCTTTTATTACATAGGACTAGAGACCTGGTGCAAAAAAATTAGTGCACTTGGGGTGAGGGGTCCCTCAGCCCGGCCTGTGCCCTCTCGCAGTCTGGGACCCCTCGGGGGATGACCACTTGCTGGCTTAGGCCTGCTCCCCTGGGGATTGGGCCTAAGATAGCAATCAGACATCCCTCTGGCAGCTCAGCAGCCCTCGGGGGATGCTCACTTGCCAGCGGGGAGCAGACCTTAGCACTGCAGAGGAGGCAGGAGAGGCTCCCACCACCACTGCTGTACTGACAGCCATCAGCCTGTCTTGTGGCTGAGCAGAGCTCCGTCCCCCTGTGAGAGTGCATTGACCACCAGAGGGCGCCTCCTGCATTGAGCATCTGCCCCCTGGTGGTCAGTGTGTGTCATAGTGACCAGTCATTCCCAGTCTTTCTGCTGTTAGGCTTAGTTTGCATATTACCATTTTACTATATAGGATAGAGGCCTGGTGCATGGGTGGGGGCCGGCTGGTTTGCCCTGAACTGTGTCCCGAATTAGGGTGGGGGTCCCGCTTGGGTGCCTGGCCAGCTTGGATGATGGGATGATGGCTGTTTGCAGCTGGTCACACCCCCTTCAGGGTGGGGGTCCCCACTGGGGTGCTGGGCCAGTCAGGGTGAGGGCCTGAGGGCCATTTTCAGGCTGGAGGGTGACTGAAGCTCCCAGCCTCTCCCTTTTTTTCTTTTTTTTATTCTGGGATTTATTTACCTTCTATAGCTGTCACTGGAGCTGAGAGTTGGCTCCAGCTCTGAGGCCCAGCTCCAGCTCTGAGGCCATTGCCGGCTGAAAGCAGGTATCTGAGTTTGTTTAGCTTCTACAATTGAAACTCTGTTGCCATCACTGGCTGCTCTAAGCTCTGAGGCCCTGCTGGCTGAAAGCAGGTACCTCCAGCTTATTTAGCTTCTATAATTGCAACATTGTTGCATCCGGAGCTCAGAGCTGAGCTGCGGCAGGTGGGGAACCTTTGCTTCTTCCATCGCCAGGGCAACAAAGCCTCATGTTTGCTTCAGCTGCTGGCTGCTGGCCGCCATCTTGGTTGGCAGTTAATTTGCATATCTTGCTGATTAGCCAATGGGAAGGGTAGCGAAGTTACGGTTAATTACCATGTTTCTCTATTATTAGAAAGGATGATCAAAGCCTAATATCCTAAGTGTCCTCTTTTCCAGACAGCCATTCAACCAATCAAAGAGTAATATGCTAATGATATGCTAAGGGCACTCAACTGCTCGCTATGACGTGCACTGACCACCAGGGGGCAGATGCTCTGACTAATAGGTTAGCTTGCTGCTGGTGTCCAGCTGATTGGGACTGAGCAAGACAGGCCGGGCACACCCTGGAGCTCTCCTGCAGCCCCTCCCCAGCTGGCCAACCTCCCGTATCCCTCCCTGGACCCAATCGTGCACCAGTGGGGTCCCTCAGCCTGGCCTGTGCTCTCTCACAATCCAGGAACCATCGGGGGATGTCTGAGAGCCAGTTTCAGCCAGATCCCGCAGGCCAGGCCAAGAGACCCCACTGGTGCATGAATTCGTGCAGTGGGCCTCTAGTCCTGCATAATAAAAGGCTAATATGCAAATAGACCAAATGGTGGAACAACTGAACAACTAGTTGCTATGATGTGCGCTGACCACTGGGGTCATGCGCAGAGCATGGTGGGTGTCTGCAGCAGGCGGCAGAGCATGGAATACGGTGGGCGTCAGCCATGGCAGGATGGTGTAGCAGGTGAGCGGGGGCGCCAGACCAAGGTGGGGCACTGGTTGCTGTCATTGGGGCAAGCCTCTGGTAGTTACTGAAAATTCTTTGCTCCTGTGCACCGCGGTCCCGCCCAGCGCTCGCACCTGCTGCCGGCCCCAATCACTCAGTGCTGTCCGTCGGCGTGAGCAGTGGCTGCCAGCCCTGATTGCCCCTCAGGGCTTCTCCACCTCCCCTGCTCCTGAGGGGTGATAGGGGTGGGCGGCCACCACTCGCTCTCGCTGCCAGCGATGGCCCACTTGCACTTCTGGCCAGCACCAGAACCATTGCGTCAATGCTTCTCTCTCCTCCCTCTTTTTTTTTTTCTCTTTCTCCCCTTGCTCCCTCCCTTTCACTCTCTTTAAAAATTAATGGGAAAATAAAATCCTCACTCCTCTAGTGAGAATTAAATAATAATAACATGTATATGTTATAACAATGACTTAAAAAAATATTACAAGTTTGCCCACCAATCAACTTTAGGAATACAATATTACAGTTTTGATAAACTCATAGAAAAGCTTCTCAGATTACATTTCTCTCATAGACTCAAAAACTTACTAAAGCCCTTGACGGATGGCTTTTTTAGTTGGAGTGTCATTCTGTGCACTAAAAAAAGGTTGTGAGCTCATTCCCAGTCAGGACACATGCCTGGGTTGTGTGGTCAATTCCTCCTGTTGGCATGTGTGCAGGGGGCAGTTTATCGATGCTTCTCTCTTGTCAATCTCTCTCTCTCTCTCTCTCTCTCTCTCTCTCTCTCTCTCTCTCTCTCTCTCTCTCTTTCCTCTCTCTCTCTCAATATCAGTAAACATACCCTCCAGGGGTGATTTAAAATTAACATTAATTTAGGATCTAATGGAATATTTTGTCTCTAGCTTAGTATTTATATTCTTATGTAAGCAAATTTGCTTTAGTTGAGTCTTAAACTTTGTAGATTTAAAACATGCACATCTAAGCAACTTTAATACTTTTAGTAATTTATTGTTTTAATAAAGTTCTCTGCTTTCTGTGTTCTCTTTAATTCCTCTTTATAAATTTTCATACTCTTACTTAGTGGCTGACCTTTTGAAGTGAGAATTCTTTGGATATTATTTTTATTAGTTTACTGAAACATTTTACTTAAAAATTGCACCTTGATATCATCAATTAATATAATTTCTTCCCTTCTGCCAGTTGTGATCCAATATCCATTTCACTGAATTTTCTCAGCAGTCCTGCACGCACTGCTATGTTTTTCTCATGCAATCATTATGAAAAACATGCACCCATCTCCGTAAAAGTTTTACTGTCAGTGTTTTCTCCTGAGATTTTCACTCACTTTTCTACATTTTAAATGTTTGTATAACATTTCAACATACATAATAAGAAATTGACCAATCAGAATGGAAAATACAGATGATAACAAAGCATTCCACGTGTGTAATATATAAATTATGCATCGCATATATTCATGCTCATAGATCATACCAGGAAAGCTACTGTGTAAGGATTCCACAAGTGAGGATAGTAAATATGCTGTGAGTATTCAGGAACTTTTCAAAACCTCTGAATTTTATGAGGGAACTCTGACAACTAAGCACGTGTTGTGTGCTTACTAGGACCTACTAGGACCTAGGTACAACATTCCTGCTGTGAGCAAATAGAAAACTTAGGATTTGGGTTTCAATAACATTCTCCTTGATTTCAGAGTACAAAAATACACACCATCTCCAAAGAAAACCACCACATATGGTCTTCATTTAATTTGTGCACTAAGACATCCAAGGTCAACATATTAACACCAGCAATCATTGGATGTCATTGAAAGGTGTACTTTCAGAAGCATTAGAAATTAAAAAATAATGTTTTGGCTTCACTCAAAAAGAAATAAAGCAAGAACTGATTGAATGTTCCCATTTATTTAAACACTTTTCATTTGATTTCCTAAGATAAAATGATTACTATTTAGCTTAATCCTAAAAATATTTAAAATTAATTAAGAAGTAAATACTTTCACCTTATAATTAGTGAATAAAATCAAATCCAAGTGCAATGCTTTATTTTGGCTTTTGATGATTCTAATAATACAACTTTATTTTTCTTTCCCACCTTCTCTGCCATCGCTGTACAGTATTAAACTCTGAATCCAGCCAGGTAGAATTCCACAAAGACTTTCTAAACTAAGAATTGGCACACTGTAGTACACTGGCCCAGGTATTATCTATGTATAGTCCTCCAGCAGCGAGAACATTTTATATGCTTGGGGGAATAAAAAGAAGGAAAATATATTGACAGAAGCTATATGTGGCAGGGTATAGACTTAAATATTTATTTCCTGGTCCTTTGCCTGACATGCGTATCTTGCATATGTTTTTGATTCTCCTTTCTAAGAAACTGTGGTTCTCTCCAGAATCTGCCAAGCTCTAATCCCAGTCTTACTTTAAGACCAATCTCCATTCTTCATCTTCAATAATGAATAAAGTATAAACTGCATATATTTGATTCTATTTCTCTAGTTGCTAGTACTATAAAATAGCACTATAGTATTATGTTCACCTGTTCAGATATAATAGTTTTGATTCTCCAAATAAATTGTAAGTTCCTCAAAGGCTAAGACTTTGCCTTCAGCTAAGCAAACAGCAAGAATTTCTTGAATACTTATTTGTGAGTATTCACTTACTGCCTTTTAAAACCATGCCTTTGCAATCAGCATATAAGCTTATTTTATGAATATTTAAACCTCTTCTTTTGCTACATAAGGACTAAAAACATCCTATTTCTAGTCTAAATACACCCCAAAATGCTAAATATATCTCAAGGAAATATTAAATCCATCATCTCTCTCTGAAGAAGATATTAAGTATAAATTAATGTTTATGCAGAAGTTATCAATTCAAGATTTTAACTTAGAAGATAGTTTTTTTTTAAATATGTATTAATAGAGATAAGACATGGCATTGATAATTGAAATAAGTAATCCCCATTTCATTCCCAATAGTTACTATTGCATTGGGATTTTTAAAAAATTTCAAGTCATATCTTCTTTATAACATTTTGTGGATGGTGATATGAAATAAGATTACATTCTTTACTTGCATTTCATCTATCATGTCAAGAGATATGTGAAGCAAGCAAAAAGGCTTGAAATACCTTTTTTAACATTTAAATATTTGATATTCATTGTTGAAAGGCAAAATAGCATTAAGTTGTTAAGAGTAAAGGTTTTGAAGCTAAACAGCCTGGCTCCGAATCCTGTTTCCTTACTTAGTGGCTATGTAGGCCAGGGAATTACTTACCATATCTGGGCATCAGTTTCTTTTTCTGTATGTTGAGGATAATATTTTTTTAAAATATGTTTTATTGATTTTTTTTTCAGAGAGGAAGAGAGAGGGATAGAGAGTGAGAAACATCGATGATAGAGAAACATTAATCAGCTTCCTCCTGCACACACCCTACTGGGGATGTGCTCGCAACCAAGTACATGCCCTTGACCAGAATCTACCCTGGGACCCTTGAGTCCGCAGGCTGACGCTCTATCCACTGAGCCAAACCAGTTACGGTGAGGATAATATTAAAACCTACATTACAAGATGGTTATAAGGATTAAATAAATTAACATATGTATAATTCTTAAAGCAGTCTGTCATATATTAAGTGTTTAAAAGATAAAATGATAATCAAATGTAACATACATATTCAAAAATAATATTTCACTAATGCTTTATTGCATAACATAAACAGTATTTTTAAAAATCCAAATAATTAATTCACTCATTTGGAATAGCAAGAAATTGGCAAAACAATCCTATTATAACTTCTGTTTTTTGTTGTTGATTTTTACCATGTAAGGTAAACATTTTGCTGAACATTACTCTTACAAGCTAAATTATTTTTACTTTTATAAAACTTGAGTAATAAAGGGCAAAAAGGAGAAATGATCAAGTGGATGTTTATTAATTGTATTGGATAGATAGACCATTTATGATCTTTGGTGTTAATTCAGATACTATCCCCTTAATTAACATTAACTAGTTGCATATATTTTAGCAAAATAATTAATCTTCCATGAGTTGTTTCCCATCTGATTGTGGAGAATATGAACTACCCAGAATGGTGGATAAGAACAAATAAACAAACAAAAACATGGACATACAAACCAGAAGATGTGAATTGTAAGTCTTGCCTATGCAGAACTGATACAGTGAGAAGTGTTAGACTAAGTTGTAAAGAGTCTATGAAGAAGTTTCTCAGAGGTAGGCCTAACAGTAGAGATAAAGGAATCTATATCTATATATATATAAACAGGTAATATGAAAATTAGCTGGGCGTAACAACTGGCTCAGAAGGAGGCTGCAGCACAACCACTAAGGAGGAGCTGCGCATGCAGATGAGGGGGAGGGAACTGCGTGCTGCCCCCAGCCCCAGTGGACAAACACCAGGTGTGGGGGCTTGCTCCGAGCGGCGGTGGTGTGGCTTGGAACATGCCCACTGTGGGTGGTGGCAGAGGCCAGAGCGAAGCATTCATGGTCCCAGATGTCTGACAGTGGCAGGAGCAAAGCAGCCTGGGTCCCAGGTGCCTGGCAGCAGCCAGAGTGAAGCAGCCCAGGTCCTAGGTGCTGGAGGAAAGCTGGTGCCAGCAGCCTAGTCTTGCATGAATCTTCATACTTCGAGCCTCTAGTCCTATCTAATAAAGAGGGAATATGAAAATTGACCTTCATGCCATCACAAAGATGGTGTCACCCATAGCCACAAGATGGCTGCACCCAGTCCCCTCAGGCCCGCTGGAGTCCCCCAGTCATTTCAGCCCAGCTTGGGGGCAGCAGATGCATGGTGTGGCTGGACCCACTCTCAGTCCCTCAGCTGCCCAGGGCCAGCCCGAGGAGCAGGCAAGCCTCGGATGTCGGCTGCCCAGCCACCCAGGGCCGGCTCAAGGAGCAGGCAAGCCTCAGATGGCAGCTGCCCAGCTGATGCCCAAGGTGCAGGCAAGCCTTGGATGTTGGCCACCCAGGGCCACCCAGGGCCTCCAAGGGCCGCCCGAGGCTCAGGTAACCAGGGCCTGCCGAGGCTTGCGCTGCCGGCAGTGGCAGCAGCAGAGGTGTGATTGGGGCATCGCCTTCCCCTGATCGCCGGCTTGCCTCCCGCCCTTGTGGTTTTCCAGACTGTGAGAGGGGGCAGGCCGGGCTGAGGGATACCCCCTCCAGTGTATGAATTTTCATGCACCAAGCCTCTAGTTAAGCATAATTGCCATCAATTTTTCTTAAGAAATCTAAGAGAATTTAAGAATGTTTTCCTCATAGTTAAGCAGTATGTATCATGCAAAAAAGGTAGTAAAACTCAGTTATATAGTAACCATAATGGCCACCACTAGGAAAAACAAAATCAGAGGTTTTTAGAAAAGGAGCTACTTGAAATGAATATTGCTGGTCACTTCCAAGGAGTAGAGCTTAAAATAGAAGATGAAAAACTAAACACAGAAATAAGTGAAACGCAAGGTCATGTCCATTTTCTGATAAACAAATATTAATGCCAAGATTCTTCAATCCTTTGTTAATTTATTCATGCATACCTTTTTATAACAAAAAATTTGAATTGCAATTTATTTCTTACTAGAGGCCCAGTGCACGAATTTGTGCACCAGTGGGGTCCCTCAGCTTGGTCTGCGGGATCGGGCCAAAACCATCTCTCCAACATCCCCAGAGGGGTCCCGGATTGCGAGGGGGCACAGGCCAGGCTAAGGGTCCCCATTGGTGCACGTTTGGGGCCGGGAGGGACGTGGGAGGTTGGCCAGCTGGAGAGGGACCACGGGAGGGCTCCAGGGCATGTCTGGCCCATCTTGCCCAGTCCCGATCAGCCGGACCCCAGCAGCAAGCTTACCTATGAGTTGGAGCATCTGCAACCTGGTAGTCAGTGCACATCATAGTGACTGTTTGACTGGTCGACTGTCTGCCCTCTGGTGGTCAGTGCATATCATAGTGAGCGGTTGAGCAGCCTTAGAGTATCATTAGCATATTACGCTTTGATTGGTTGAACGGCTGACCGGATGACTGGACACTTATTATATTAGGCTTTTATTATATAGGATGCCTAGTTTTGTTTTTTTCTCAGATAGGTCTCTTTTTTGTTTGTTTGCAAGCTATTATTGGTTTGGAAACACTATATATCACTGAAATCTCTGCCAATAAAAAAATTTTCTTTAATATTGCTTCTGTATTTAGAATTAGTTCAATTTTGTCTAAATTCTCTTGTTTGGTTTCTTTATCTTGATTCTCCTGTTTTCATCATGTATAGGAATGAAATACTATTAATAGAATAGGCAATCAGTGAAAAATTATTAACAGTTATCAACTAACAGAATTTCTGATAGACAGGTTGGAGGATCAACATTTGCAAAAGTAAGGAGAGATTTACTTTGAAGATGAAGCAATTTAAAATATTTTTCTACTTGGAAAGACTACCTTTTTAGCTTTTCTTTAACCTCTTTGAGAATTGTTTTTAATTTGGCTCTGCTACCCCCTCATGACCCAGCAGGATAGGTATTTGCTTTTCTTAGTGAATTGCCTATTTCAATTAGCCTGAGAACACAAATCATTGTTGATGTGGACTCTCCTTAGAAAGAGAAAGGGAGAGTTTGACTGATTTTAAAACTTTTGGGGCTGATCTAGGAACTTCCACAATTAACACAAGTTTCTCAGGATGTAGCTTCATCTGTTTCTTCAACATAAATCTGATACAATTTTTTTTCTATGGTTAAGGAGTTCCTCGGATTTTATGATAGCTGGCTTTTATTTCCTCAGGCCTTTTATGTTTTCATATGATTGTTAGAGTTTGGGTAGGTGAAGAGATGATTAAATTCATGGTTGGCTATCTTAAACTAAAAGTACAAATCTTAAATTGAGACTACACTGGCAATAATTGTATAAATTGTTAGAAAAGCTAATATTAGAAGCTGGTAAGTCAAAAGACTATTGTATAAATCTATTTAAGGGACAGTAATGACCTGAACTAAGGCAAGAATATTAGGAATAGAAATTAACAGCTGCATTTGGAAGATCACTGGAAGAAAACCACCAGGGTCAGATGATTATTTTGAAGAAAAATATGAAGGGAAAGAGAAAATCAGGTTTTACTTTCCAAGTTACCTGCAGTGGTTATCTATAAGGGAAATAATCTAGAAATAGAATACAAAGTTAGAATAAAGCATGAGTAGGATAACTTGCTTGTAGAGAAAAATAAGAGTTAATTTTTGGAATTTCTTCAGTTCTGTGTGATTTTAGACATATAGATGTTGCTGTCCAGAGGTAGTGGAATCTATACTAATAAAAGAGAAACATGCAAATTAACCATCACTCCACCACTCCACTACACCCACAAGCTACACCCACCAGCCAATCAGGAGCGAGTATGCAAATTAACCCAACTAAGATGGCAGCGGCCACAGAGCTGGAGTGAGCAGGAGGCTTGGGTTGCCACAGCGATGGAGGAAGCCAAGCTTCCCACCTTCTCTGGCCCACCCTGGGCTCCTCACAAGGCTATAAAGTTTCAATTATAGAAGATAAATAAATCCCAGATACCTGCTTCCAGCCCACCGAAAAAAAAGAAAAAAAGGAGAGGCTGAGAGCTTGGGTTGCCAGAGGGTGTGTCCAGCCTGAAAACGTCCCTCAGCCCCTCACCCAGGCTGGCCAGGCACCCCAGCAGGGCCCCCACCCTGATCCGGGATACCCTTCAGGGCAAACCAGCTGGCCCCTACCAGTGCTCTAGGCCTCTATCATACTATATAATAAAAGGGTAATATGCAAATTGACCCTAACAGCAGAACGACTGGGAATGACTGTTCACTATGACACACACTGACCACCAGGGGGCAGAAGCTCAATGCAGGAGCTGCCCCCTGGTGGTCAGTGCGCTCCCACAGGGGGAATTCTGCTCAGCCACAAGCCAGGCTGATGGCTTCCAGCACAGCGGTGGTGGCAGGAGCCTCTCCAGCCTCCTTAGCAGCACTAAGGATGTCCGACTGCAGCTTAGGCCTGCTTCCCGCTGGCAAGTGGACATCCCCCGAGGGCTCCCAGGCTGCCAGAACAATGTCTGACTGCCAGCTTAGGCCCATTCCCCCAGGGAGTGGGCCTAAGCCAGCTGGTGGACATCCCCTAGGGGTCCCAGACTGTGAGAGGGCACAGGCCAGGCTGCGGGACCCCCCTGAGTAAACAAATTTTTGTGCACCGGGCCTCTAGTATGTAATAAACTCTGATACAGTGATTATAAGAGATGTGAGTTTTAGCAAACACACACACACACACACACACACACACACACACACACACACACACCAAAAAAAAACAAAACAAAACACAAAAACGTAAATAGACACACATAAGGATCCTATGCAGGCTAGGGAATTGGGCATGATTTCTATGAGCCATTTTCAGCTCACCCACATTGGGATTATTAGCTAGAATTCTATGGAATTATCCTGGGACTTTGTTGTATATAAATTATTAGCACTAAAAGAGGTAGCAGAATACTTCCTGAGAGGAAAGCTGAAAGTGATTTCTTGACTTCAAACATCATAAAATAGTTTTGCCTGTTTAAACTTTATGCAAATGACAACATACATTTTTCTATTATTTCTGGTTTCTTTCACTCAAGAATATATTTGTGAAATTTATCCCTGTGGTTATATGTGATTGTAATGTATTCATTTCAATATTAAACCGTGTAAGAATAAAACAATCCATTGTTTTTTTGTGCACTTTGGGGTAATATTCCAGTTTTTAAATATCATGAATAGTGGTATAAAAATTGTACATGTTGTGTATAAATATCTGTGCACATTTCTTCTGAATATTAAACTAAATGCGGTAATGCTAAGCCATGGGGTATGTTCATATTCCGTTTTAGTTATTATTTCCAAAGAATTTTCTGATTTGGCTGAAATTTATTAAAATCAGCAATGTATGAGATATTCAACTGTTTCACCTCATCACCAATTCAGAGAACCATTTCATCAAGGGTGATTCTTCCCCATTACAAAGACAAGACACTTTTCAATACTCTACCCAATGAGATTGCTATGGTAGGAATCGGCACCATCCCTGGGATCTTGAAAGCTTCAAATACTGTTCCTTCTATTCTTTGGGGATGGTTCTTTACCTCAATTCAGGACATTTCCTCATGAGTATGCAGAGTGTGCTGCTGAATCCTCCAATAAGATGCTGTACAGATCTCCATATTTCTCTCCATCTGCAGGTCTCTCTTCTCAGGTACTCTGTCCTGTGAAGTCTAGACACCTGCATACCTTGATATCCTGGACACTCACTCTTTAATCTCTATTTAGTTTCCAATATAATACTGGACTCATCTATTTCTTCTTACAGTTTTTTTCAGCCTTTGCATAACATATTTTGACATTCTATGTCTAGGTGCCTCACATTAAGGATTGTTATATTTTCTTGAAGAATTGTTCTATTTATCATTATGGAATAACCTTCTCTCTTAATCCCTGATAACTTCCCTTTGTTGTGAAATTTGTTCTGTCTAAAATTAAAATATCAGCTTTTGCCTTCTTTTGATTCTTTTTAGGGGGGTGACTCTTTTTTCTACCCAATTGCTTTTCATCTATGTGTCTTTAACTTGTTTAAAGTAGGTTTCTTGTACACAACATGTAGTTGAGTATTAATCTCTTACCTGCTCTGACAATCTCTGTCTCTGAATTAATGTATTTAGACCATTGATATTTAAAATGATATACCTACCATATTTGTTAATGTTTTTCCCTCATTTATTTCCTTTGTTCTTACCTCCTAGTTAGTCTTACTTTGTTTCCCTGCCTTTTTAGGTTTTAATTATACATTTTACATGGTCCAATTTTCTCTCCTATTTCAGCATATCCACTACACTAGAGCACTCTTTTCTTCAAAAAAAAATTTAGTGGTTTCCCTAGGGTTTTCAATATACATTTCCAACTAATACAAGTCTGCTTTTAAATAGCTCTATACTGCTTCACAGGTAGTGCACATACATTATAATAATAATATATTCCTAATTCCTCCCTTCTATTTCTTATATTATTGCTATCATTCCCTTAACTTACATATAAGCATATATATATGCAATAACTTATATATAAAATAAAATTATTATTTGCTTTTGCTATTTTGAACAATCTATTGTCTGTCTTTTATATCAAGTAGGATTAATACAAATATAATTTTTAATTTTACCTAATTTTCCAATGCTCTGGCTTTCTAACCTATATCATTTTACTTCTCCCTGAAGAACTTTCACCTTTTCTTGCAATACAGATCTACTGTCAATAAATTACTTGAATATTATTTTTTGTCTGAGAAAATAATTTTTTTTCATATTTGAAGAATAACTTAGCAGAATGCTGAATTCTAGATTGCTGCCTGAAGTTTTGTTCTTCTCTCTGTTTATAGATAGAAATGCTTAGGAGCACTCTCCTGGGCCTGGGTGACCCTTTCAGGACCACTGTTGTGACTGGACCAGTCCTTTTGGTTTTTATTATGACTGTGAGACAACTTCAGCAATAACCATCAGGAAACTTAGAAAGAGATGAGTTGTATTACTGACAAGTCTTGGATGGTATACAGCATGACTGGAGCCACACAGCAAGGTTGCTGGTAGAGAAAAGAAAAAGATATCAGAACTGGAGTTCTGCACTAATTGGGGTGAGGGTGGGGTGTCCAGATATTCACAGGTCAACTCGCTATTAGTGAATTTAAACCATAAGAGTGGGAATTAAAGCACAAGAAGGGAAGGGGGATGCTCCCAAAAGGTTAGTGATCTAAATCAAGCAAAAATCTTTAAATTAAGAAACTTCAAGGGAGGTAGCCTGGCTCTTCATTTAATCACATGATGATGTCTTAATTAAAGCTTAAATCAGGCACTTGTAAAAAAAAAACCTATTATCAATGCTTATACAACAACTGATGTTCAGAGTCTTAAAAACTATGGTAGCACATAGTTTGTCCAATTTCTTAGTTTCAAGCAGCAGAATAAACCAAGACCCATTTGGCCAGAAGGAAAACACTGATATATTGCATATTCATCATCAATAATTTCAATGTGTTATAATAATACTTTAACTTTAAATATTTTAAATTACAGTTGACAAATAATATTGTATTAGTTTCAGTTATAAAACCCAGTTATTAGACATCATATAACTTATTAAATGATGATCTGGTAAATATAATAGGCATTTGACACTGTACATAGCTCTTATAATATTATTGACTGTATTTCCTATTCTGTATTTTATAACCCCATGATTATTCTGTAATGACAAATTTATATTTCTTAACCCTTTCACTTTTTTAACCCATCAGGTCAAACCCTTCCCATCAGGCAACCACCAAATGTTCTCTGTATCTATGAGTCTACTACTGTTCTGCTCATTCATTTATTTTGTTTTCAAATTTCACATATAAGTGAAACAATATGGTGTTTGTCTTCCTCTGTCTGACTTATTTTACTCTGCACAATGCTCTCTATATCCATCCATCTTGTTGCAAATGGCAAGATTTCATAGTTTTTATGGCTGAGTCATATTCCATTGTATATATGTATAATTTCTTCTTTATCCATTCATCGATTGATGGACACTTAGGTCGCTTCTATATCGTGGCTATTGTAAATAATATTACAATGAACATGTGGATGCATATGTCTTTTCAATTTAATGATTTGGATTTCTTTGGATAAATACCTACAAGAAGAATTGCTGGGTCCTTTTTGTTTCTTGTTATATAGTCTTTGTTTTGAAGTCTATTTTCTCTGGTAAAAGTATTGCCACCTAGATCTTTTTCCATCTCTTTACTTTCAGTCTCTGTGTGATTTTCCTATCTGAAACGAGTCTCCTATAGACAGCATGTTTTGTTATCCATTCAGCTTCCGTATGTCTTTTGATTGAAGCATTTAATCAATTTGAATTTAAAGTAATTATTGAGAGATATGTATTTATTGCCATTTGGTTATTCATATTTTTTTATCCTTTTTTTTTTTCACCTCTTCTCCTTAAAGATCACCCTTTAACACTTCATGTAATCCTAGTTTGGTGCTAATGGACTCCTTGATCCTTTTCTTGTCTGGGAAGCTCTTTATCTGTCCTTTGACTCTAAATGATAGTTTTCTTGTGTAGAATAATTTTTATTGTAGGTCCTTTCTTTCCATCACTTTGACTATTTCTTGCCAATACCCTCTGGTTTGTAATGTTTCTGTTGAGATATCAGCTGATAGTCTTATGGGAGATCCCTTGTAGATAATACTTTTAAGATATACTCTTTGTCTTTAACCTTTGCTCATTTAAAAAAAATATTTTATTGATTTTTTACATAGAGGAAGGGAGAGAGATAGAGAGTTAGAAACATCAATGAGAGAGAAACATCGATCAGCTGCCTCCTACACACCCCCTACAGGGGATGTGCCCACAACCAAGATACATGCCCTTGACTGGAATCAAACCTGGGACCCTTCAGTCTGCAGGCTAACGCTCTATCCACTGAGCCAAACCGGTTAGGACAGTGGTTGGCAAGCTGCGGCCCACAAAATACCACGTGCGAGCATGCACATACAGCACGTTGAAACTTCGTGGCCACACTCAAGGGGCCAAAGAGCCGCATGTGGCTCGCGAGCCGCAGTTTGCTGACCACTGGGTTGGGGCAACCTTTGCCCATTTTAATTATGATGTATCCTGGAGAGAGCCTCTTTGGGTTCATCTGGTTTGGGTCTGTCTGTGCTTCCTGGATTTGTACCTGTATTTCCTTCACCAGGTTAAGGAAATTTTCCATGATCATTTTTTCACATAGGTTATCAATTCCTTGTTCTCTCTCTTCTCTTTCTGGCACACCCATGATACAAAAGTGGGTAGGCTTAAAGTTGTCCCAGAGGCTCCTTATACTATTCCCCTCCCTTTTTTTTTACTCTTTTGATTGGGTGTTTTCTGCTTCCTTGTCTTCCAAATCTCAGATTTGATTCTCTGCTTCATCTTCTCTACAGTTGGTTACCTGTAATGTATTCTTCATTTCAACTAATGTATTTGTCATTTCTGACTGGTTATTGTTTAGTTCCTTTTCTTGAGTTCTGTTCTTTAACTGGGACATGTTTCTTTGTTTCATCATTTTGGCTGCCTACCTGTGTTTGTTTCTATGTATTAGGAATATCTGCTATCTGTTCCTGGCTTGGTGACATGGCCTTATGTAATAGGTGTCCTGTAGGGTCCAGTGGGGCAGCCTTCTCATTCACCAGAGCTGGGCATTCCAGGTTCCTGCTCTGTGTGGACTATGTACACCCTCCTGTCATAGTTAAGACTTGATTGTTGTTTGTACCTCAGTAGGAGTATTAATCCCCAGGCAGATTGGCTGCAAGAACTGACTGCAACCACTGACTACTGTGCAGAATCAGTTGTTCAGTGTCTGACCACATAGAGCAGGACTTACTTCAGCTGGTCTCTGGTATTCATTGAGTTGGCCCCTTAAGTGTGTCCCCTTTTGAGGAAGTTCCTATCATTATAAAGTTGACCTTGTATTAGTGAGGATTCTCTTAAGAAACAACACATAGGATATATGTATGTATGCATATATGATTAATATTGAGAAATCGTCTCATATGAATATGGTCATTGAGAAGTTCCATGATCTGCCACCTCCAAGAAAGCTGGTGGTGTAATTCAGTCTCAGGGGACTTGATGGTGTAAATCCTAGTCCAAGGACCTGAGAAGATGTGATGAGGTGGCTCAACTCAAACAAATAGGTAGGAAGCAAAAAGAGGAAATTCTTCCTTTCTCTGCCCTTTTGTTCTATTCAGGCCTTCAATGGGGTGTACGATGCACAGCCACAATGGGGAAGTCAAGTACTGTACTGAGTTCACCAACTCAAATCTTAATTTCATCCAGGACAACCTTAAAGACACCTAGAGATTACGTGTGACCAGAAATTAAACACACAATGATGCAGTCAAATTGACATATAAAAGTAATCATTACATCATTCTTTATTTGTTGTAACATTTCTTTCATTATATTTTACTTTGTCCAATATTTTACTTGAACCAATAGTCTACTTTCTCTAGTATTACACTACTACTATGGTTAATTTATCAGATTACTGTTTCTTTCATTTTCTTCTTGGTTTAGCTTGAATTAATCATATATGTTTGTGCTTTTCCACAAGATATTTTTAATTATATATTAGTTTGTTATTAGTGTTATCTTAAAATTATGACTTGAATGATTGCTATACAACATATATATATATAATAGATATATATTATATATATAATATTTTTCACTTTTACCACTCCCTGACAATGCTAGAATATTAGAGCCTTTAAAAATATTTACTTCCTTTCTCTTTTTTTATTATGTCTGTTCATATATATTTTAAAGGATACAAGATATTAAAATAATTGTTTTAGATATTCAATATTCATTTATATTTACTCACCTTTACCTTTTCCATGTTAAGAAAATCTTTTCTTTCTTCCCTTTATTTTCTTTTTCTTTTTTCTTACTGGAAGAACTCCGTTAGCATTTCTTTCAGTAAAATTAGACTAGAGGAAAATTCTGTTTTTGCTCCCTAGAAGAGTTTTATTTTGTTTTGAAGGGAATATTTTGCTGGGTATGTAATTCTAGATTGATGCCTTTCTTGGAAAAGTTTTTTAGGTTATTAAGACTTTCTAGTTGTTGTCAGATATGATTTTGACCTGTCCACCCCAAGCTTTCTCATCTTACTTGTAACTGGAAATTTGAGTGCATGATTTTATCTTCCATTTATATGCTCAATGGAAGAAAATGCAGTCTTTTCTTTTTGCAATCTAATCAACCAATACCCTTTTCATAATTATTTTCATCTGAAAGCAAAATTATCACTTTTACTTTTCAGACACACTATTATATTATTAGTACTAAAACTGGATTTTTCAACTATAATTTCTACCTGCTTACTTGTCTATGTATGAATGCTAATAATTATACTTTTTACTTCATATTTGGCGAGCTTCTAAAGCAATTAATTAAATTTGTAAATTTCTCAATTTATTCCTTTGTGTCTTTTAATTTTGCATTAATATTTATACATGAATGTATGTAGCAATTATTTCTTTATAATTAGGACTTATTTTATCTGATATGTTTATTCTAACCACATTATTTAAATAATATAATATTTTCATTAAAATTATTTCTAAGTACTTCACAATTATTTTCCTGGGGCTATGAATAAATATTTTATTCATAGGTTTTTAAGTGGTTATTATTGATGAATAAGAAAATGTTTAAAATTTATTTATAAACCCATCAATTTTATTCAGCTTTTGCTGATTGTCTTGGGTTTTATAGGTATATTATTATTTTTTGATTTGAAATATAGTTTACATTTATTTATTTTGATATAACATGATTAAGCATACAAGTATTCATACCAGGTATTCAAATATACAAAAATAATAACTTTATTATTTTAAGTTTTTTGAACCTCATCTTTACTTCTATTATGAGCCTCCATTCCTCCAAGATATAAAAACTGAAACCAAAGCAATGTTGGTGCGTTCTACACTGTTCCAAGAGGACTTAAATAATGTCAAAATTTCATTAAGATGTAGGTTGAGAAACACTGGAGTTTACAACCTTGCTAGATGTTTTTGTACATTGACATCACTTAGAAAGCAAAGCCTCTGCCTCTGTTTGTTTTACAGTACAATGCATATTGCTGCTGAGTTAACCTGGTTCCCACCAGCAATTTCTGTAGATCCAGAAAACATTCTGATTTTTCAGTGCGACTCTTGGGCATATTGAAATCATCAGTTCTTAACCAATACTGGGGTCAGAAAATTCAGTGAACTTAAGGTTCCTTTATATTAGAAACTATTTATTTCATAAAATGTTGATATAATCACCAGTGCAGCCAAGGAATAATGCAAAAATGTCTTTGACTCTGAGATTCCAGAAAATTATCTTAGAGTTTTGCCTCTTCTACCACTAATGTGTTCTGTTTCTCAGAGACCAATGATGTTCCCCTCCTCAGAATAAGAAACCACTATATATTCTTTTAAAAATACATATTTTTTATTGATTTCAGAGAGGAAGAGAGAGGGAGAGAGAGATAGAAACATCAATGATGAGAGGGGATCATTGATCGGCTGCCTCCTGCATGCCCCACACTGGGGATCAATCCCACAACTTGGGCATGTGCCCTGACCAGGAATCGAAGCGTGACCTCCAGATTCATAGGTTGATGCTTAACTACTGAGCCATTCCAGCCAGGGTAGGTGTGCTTTTAGAAGTGGCATAGAAGAATTATGATTATCATCATTATCATCATCATCATCATCATTATTTATTGAGCACTTACTTTGCTCCAGAATTTTTAAGTACTATGCAAGTATAAACATAAAATCTGAGAATTATTTATTATAATTAAATTTTACATATTTAATGTATGCTAATAATTAGTAGGCTAATACATTTGTTGATAACATATATTTATATCTTTTCATATGGCCTTATGTTCTACATTTTTCTGCCTGGTCATTGAGAAGTATGCTCTCTATTAGTTCAATCTCTTTGTATATGAAAACCCTGCCTTTACCTAGAGTATTTCTATAATTAGACTATTCTAATTCTTCTCTGCATAAAAGGTAATTTAGAAGAATTGGACTTTAGTTACTTTAATGACTACAGATTTCAATTAATTTTTGTTAATAGAAGTTATTTGGATCCAAGTATTTTTTACTATGTATTTAATTTTGGCAATTACAGTTTGTCCCTTTATGTGAAATAAATTTTTAGATTTTCCTGACTTATGCCATTTCACTGTTTAGTAAAAGCATTATTATTTTTTGACCATACTATTTTATTCTTGAAATTGTAATTTAGTCCAAGAGTCAGGTGAAGCACTATTTCAATAAGTTTGTTTTGTTATGCAAAAATTAATTTTTGTAGCGTTTTCTGAAAAACTATACTTCAGCATTTTTAAATTTTGAGTTAGTCACTTTCAAACTGACAACACTCTTCTGACTTTGAGTATTTACTACTACGGGGGGGCATTTTTGTATTTATTATCTCTTTTGTGATTTTTTATTTATTTTTTCTCTCAAATATGAGCATAATTTTTAACCTTGCATTCTGAGTCAGAGAGCCAGTTTTGATCATCACATGCCAGTGGCCACCTGCACCTGTACAATGACAGCCACCTAGTCACCTGGGAAAGCCCCAGAATGCAGCCTACTAAAGCAGGGCCACAGCGTCCATTCCTGCATTGCCAGGAGCAAGGGTCCTGGCACCAACTGCTAAGAGGGCAGTGGGATGGGGGCCACTGAAAGTATTTGCCTTCTTGCCTGTGGCTTGCACCTAGCCTGCTCCTGCTTAGGCACCTAAAGTGCTACTTTGGGGAAGCTCTTTTGTGTGCTCTGGAGCCCTGATGGCCACTGTGTACCGACAGGTGATAAGGATGACGTGGTCATTGTGTGGTACTTCACCGATGGGCAGGTGGTAGCCTGTGACTGTCCCCATTCATTATTGGTTGGCCTGGGTAATACCAGACAGGGAAGAAGTGGTGGCAAGGACAGCCAGGACTAACCCAGAGGCCTGATCCGCCACGGCCTACTGGCCCCAGCCTAGGTGTTGCTGGTAGAGCCCCTGAAGTGCACCAAGCTGGCCCAGGGCCAGCCCTGTTCTCCTCATCTGAGAGGACTGCATTGCCACCGCCTGCTGGGAGGGCCTCATCCGCAGCTGGGCCTGGTGGGGCAAGGCCTTCACAGATGAGGAGACAAGGCCCAGGCAGAAAACACCCTGCAAGTCGGTGGTAGATGGCATCTCTTCACAACCAGGTAACTCCCCAAGGGGCACAGCTGTGAAGTCATGAATGTTGGGATTCCCCACCCCATACCTCAGCCTCTTAACCCTAATCCTCCCTGCTGACCACACTGCTCAATTTATGAACAAGACTAACCATGACCCAGGAACTTCTACAGTCTCCACTCTGGGGTGTGGGCAGAGGATTCCCTAGACAGGCCCTGACAGACATTAGGACTATGCACCGGAAATGTGGCCTCAGCTTGTCCCCATCCACTGCCACTCTTTACTCCCCCTGCATCAGTGCTACCGTCTTCCTCAGTCCCAGCATATGACTGGTCACTCCTGGGGGACAATATCCCCCAAAGACCCAGCTCTCCGCCATATGCATCTCTCTGTTCAGTGGACAGAGCAGGGGTGGTCTACACTTGTTACTACTGCCTGTGCTTTCAAAGAGCAGAGAATTATGGAAAGTCTTTCTGGACCCTCCCTGTTCTCCACAGCCTCTTACTTATAGTAAAGTTCCATGTTTTTAGAAATTATATTCTTGCTACAAATTTTCTCTGACTCTTCAGATGTGCCCTGTCCTTATGCTTCAGTTTCTCACACATGCTTACCTTTTTAGGCACTTGCCAACAGATTGTTTGATGTAGCTTCAGAAGAGCTCAGATTCTGTTTGGCTGCTTATAATATCTACTTTGCAGCTAAATAGAAGCTGGATGTGAACAGGTCATATGCATATTTATAATATTTGGGAGCTACTCACATAGACTCCATAGTGCTGGGGACAGGTCTCCTAACACACCCCTAATATTCTCTATACCACTGGATTATATGAAAAACAAAAAATAAAACAAACAAAAAACTATAGTATTCTAGAACTATTCCAATAAATCTTTTCCCTCTTGTCTACAACTATTACTTATAGCAAACAAATGATTATATTCATCCTGAACTTTACCCTACTCATAATCTGACATACAATAGATTGTCAGTGCCCCCATGATATCTCTGCACCTCTCACTCCTATCAAAATATAACACCCAAATCAATTTTTCTACCAATAAATACAGTTGCCCACCCCAACCCTGCCAGCTCTTCTCCTTGCTTCTTCTTATCCCTTTCTGTAATTTATCCTCTACATCAAAGGCAGGATATATTTCCCTAAATTGTAAATCCATGTATGTCATTGCTGATTATCCTTCATAGGCCCATCTAGTAACCTAGTAAACTAATAAAAAATAAGGCACAGGAAATGAAAAACGATGATTAACTTAGTCTCATCTTTTCTTCCCAAGTAATAGGTGTGTACATATTTACATGAAAGATTTACTTATCTCTTAGCATTTACACTGTTTACACTACAGTGATAGTGCCAAGAAGTGGATAGGTTTGGAGTATTAAGGCCTATAATCTCCATTAATCTGTCAATTACAATCCCCCCAAATATACAAGCTTTGTAAATAAGAGTAATTGCTTTGCTCAAAACAAATCTTATAATCCCCTACTTCAAATCAGACTGACAACCTGAGATAACTCACAACATGGGATTGTTAAATTCCACAAAATTGGAGCTCATAGCCAGTACCAATGTTTACTAATAACCTAAGAATTTGAAAAATAACAGTAAATGTGCAACGGATGAAGAAGTATGGAGAAGTGCAAACTTCCCACAGAGCTCCCAGGTTTGTCTCTTGCTGTGTTAGGATGTACTCTAGTGTGGTTTTAACATCTGTGGTCCCAAAGTGATGCATCTAGGTCACCATTCACACAAAAGGGTGCTCTTTTGTAATATCTACAAGTTATTCCTTCATAATTACAGTTTATAATACATTTCTCAAGGAGTTTCATAATAGATCCTAAAACACTATGTTTATTTTCCACAGGAAATCCTGAACAGGCTAAGCATTTTGAATAAGCATTTCTCCCACTACCAAATTACAGCATTTGGGCTATAATTAGCATGCTTGCAAAGTGATTTTTCCTTCTTTGCAGCATACCCACAGTTAAAGAGAGACAATGCAGTCCTGTTTCCCCCATTTTCTTTCCACACAACAGTCTCCTGATCCTATAAAATAAAGAGCTAATACGCAAATGGTTGTCATGCTCTAACGACTCAGACAGGCCACACTGGGGAGAGAGGAATGGGGACCAGCAATGCTCAAATGAGCTCACGAGATAAAATGGGGACCAGGCAGGCTGCAGCCCAGGAGAGGGACAAGCTGTCCACCCTACAGTCCTGTGCATCAGTGGCTGTGCCTGCACCTGCGCCTGAGGCCCGGGAGAGGGACAAGCCGCCCGCCCTGCAGTCCCGGGTGCCTGCGTCTGGCCAGAGGGAGGGAAGCCAGGTTCTAGATGCCTGTGACCAGCTGGAGGAAGGAATCCTGGGTCCCGGGTGTGGGGGGAAGCAGAGGCAGTTAGGGGCGATCAGGCCAGCAGGGGAGCAATTAGGGGTGATCATGCATGCAGGCAGGCAGGCAAGCAGGCAAGTGGTAAGGGCCAGCAGTTCCAGATTGCGAGAGGCAGTCAGACATCCCCTGAGGGGTCCCAGATTGAAGAGGGTGCAGGCCAGGCTGAGGGACCACCCCCTTCCATGCACGAATATCATGCACCGGGCCTCTAGTATAAAGATATGTCATAGCATTTGTGGTTGGTTATAGCTGATGGTTTACCTGTCTATATCACTCCCATTGGTATGATACATGAAATTCTACAGCATATCATTTTGTATAGGTAGATGCTTTATAAATGTATAATTGGTTGATCATCTATAATAATAAAAGCTTGATATGCTAATTAGACTGGACAGCCAAATAATCTTTCAGACGTCCTTCTGGATGACCTTTTGGACAAAGCTGGGGCTAACAGGGCTGAGGCAAGCCCCATGGTTGTGAGGGCTGAGCCTCTTGCATGAATTTAGTGCATCAGGTCTCTAGTCACTATTATAAAATTTAACTAGCAACAGAGGCTAAATCTAGACCATGGTATTTCTGATTTTTAAAGAGAAATCTGCTCTTATTCCAGGACTACTTTGCATTTATTCAGCATAGAGTAAAAGTGATAATAAAAATTATAATTTCATTGATCATTTGATTGTCAATTATATTCACATATTATACAAGAGAAACACCTAAATTAGAGAGGGCAGCTACCTCTAAAATCTTGTATTTATATGAAAACAATTTAAAAATCTACATTTTAATATCAGTGTATTTTCTTTGTCGTAACACTTAGTGGCCTTATGTACTAATGTTCTTATGTAGTGGGCTTGTGTTCCTAATTTATCATGTGAATTTCTGTACTAATGATAATGTCTATGGAGATTTTGTCATTTTCCATCAATTGAACTATCAGCTGTTAAAGTGTGTATACATTTTTTGGGATATCCAGTATATTCAATTTTGTAGCATAATGGCTATGGTAGATAATTGAGGGTTTTTTTGTTTGTTTGTTTGTTTGTTTTTTTTTAACAACTTGTGTTAACAAATGAATAGTTGGTCATCAAGAATTCAGACTTATTTCTAGCTTATAGATAAGCTAACTAGAGAATAATCCAATGATAGTATTTTTTGTCATCATGGTCTACTATTTCTCCAAGTGACTTTTTCTTAAAGTCTTTTTTTCCTTACATTTGAATATTTCCAGAACCTTAATAAGTGTACAACATGGGAAGGCATATCTGAGAAATACAGAGGATTGGATAATTAAAATATCTTGACTCCAACCTTTTTTATCTGCATTTATTAAATATCACATTCCTTTCTCTTATATTATGTATTTTAATATTTTAGTACCAGTAATCCACTGAGACACCTTTCACACTAAGTTATCTATAACAGCTTTGAACACATGCACTTTAAGATTACTTTCCTCTCTACATACACAATAAAAATTAATATTTTTCTAGTGAGGAGACTTTTACTCCTACATGTTGGAATACACTTTTATATTTATTATCCATGAAATCAGAGTGAGTTTTAAACTAGATAAGACATGTTATTCACTTCTTAATTAAAAATATATTTATATATTTTTTATTTTCTATGTTCATATTGCAGAATATATATAAAATCACATCTTATTCAGTTATGTTATGATTACTAAATTCTTATAAATAAATGTCCATTTAGTTTATTTCATCACTTAATATATATTACAATGGGATCACAACAGGTCTCCATGGTGTTCTCAGTTTATAATAATTTTTTAAAAATCCCCACTCAGGATATATATATATATATATATATATATATATATATATATATAATTTTCCCCATTGATTTTTAGAAAGAGTGGAAGGGAGGGAGGGCAAGGGAGAGAGTGAAAGAGATAAAGAGAGAGAGAGATATTAGTTGCCTCCTGTATGCATCCAGACCAGGGTTAGAGATCAAACCTGCAATCCAGGTATGTTCCCTTGACCAGGAATCGAACCTGCAACCCTTTGATGCATGAGCCAATGCTCTAACCAATGAGAAACATGGGCCAGGGCAGATTATAATAATTTTAATGTAATTTTTTGATTCCTAAATTTGACAGAACGCTCCTTACAGTATCATAGCCACACTAAACTGTAGAAAGCCTGATATATGCTATTTCCATAGAATCTGTCTCATATACACCAATCTTTACTGAGACATAAGACATTTCTGCCCATTATGAACCAGGGATTATAGTTGGTGATTGCTCACTGACATCAATGAGACAGTGCTCCCAGAAGCCATTTTGGTTTTCTTGGTTTCTTTTGTGTGGACAGAAAAATCTAATTTAAAATCTAGAAGTAAATGAGTCCTTGTCATTTTATTTCCTGATTCATCATCTTATATTAGATAGACTTAGAGTTATATTCAAAATGATATTATGTAACCCGATGAAGCACAGCAAAATCTGTCATATCCTAACATAATAACATATGATGTATTGGAAATCATTTAAAGCAATCACTCCATTTCAGGTTGGATACCTACTACTGATTCATGTGGATTTTTATCCTGAATTAATTTTGGTAAGAGTGAAATAATGCTATTAAAATGAAAATTATACTCACATCTTTATAGTTGATTGAATATTTTCATGTATTTACTGTAGCTTTATTAGTCCCCTGAATGGATATAGATACCCACATTAATAGAAGTATTTTGTATATATTTTTGTCATATTTTCTTCTTGTTTGCTGTACATCCTTCTTTATTTTCATTTTTTATAGTCATTTAAATGAACCTTGCAAAAATTTAGTAGAGAGAACAATGGAGATATGGATCCTATATAAATATTATTTTGGGATACGTATTTTTTAACTGTTGCAATGTTATTAGATTTAAGATGGTATGAAGGAACATATTACATCCAAAGTAATGGCAAACTTATGGTAAAATAATAAACACCTTTAAAAAGTAAAAAGCTGTGGGATACAATTCTCCTGGCTGATTTTATGTAAATTCACTTACTATAAACAATTTAAAAATAAATAAGATGTTAATTTCTTTAATTATGTAACTGAAAATCAGCAACATTTTTAGACCTGGTATTTTCCATGTGAAATGAAAGTACAAAAGAGTGTGCAAAGGATAGTGATATTCCTCAAAGATTGTTGTTGTTGTTTTTTTAGAGTTTATAATTTGTTTTGATTTTTTCTTTTTGTTATTTTTTTCTTTTTCCTAGGTAAAGGTAAAAGGCAGAAGACTGTTGATGGCAGAATATGAAATAGTTCCAGATGAAGATACTTGAATTCCTGGAACAACAATGAAAAGTAGCAGGTCCATGTCAATTTCATTCTTATTCTCACTTTCTGTTGTGTGTTTTTTTTTTAACTTTATAGATAAGTAGGCATAAAAAATAAGCATTTAACTTAGAGTAGAACTGTGACTATTTGGGAGTATATACCTAGAATATAAAAGTTTCCCATTTCTTCTAAAATAGAAACTATGAGTTTTTTGTTTGTTTTATTTATAAATACCCTGGTCTTTATACATTATTCCTTATATAAGCAAATGGTACTATCTAAATCAATAGATAGATAGTATGAAACGAGTTTAACTTTTCCTGAGTCATATCATTATTATCAACATTTATGGGCCCACCGTAAGTAAGCTTTTTAGCATAAGCTATCAAGTGTGGTGGTGTTGAGGGCAATAGTGAATAATATGAGCTCTTATCATTTTGGAAATTCCAAGGGTTTAGAGGTTCCCTCCCAGAAACAAGGAAGAGAGGCCAGCCCATTTTTTTTTTATTATTATACAACAAATATTTAGTAGCTTTCACAACTTGGGAAAGCAATTTAGCTTTTGCCCCTCAGTTCCATCATTTTAATATGCAAATATTGGTACTTAAGTCAAAGAATTATTATAAAATTTAGATAAACAGATGTGTATGATATGTAGTTAATATATGTAAAACATTTAGAATGGTACATGACACATATGAGCCCTATTAAAATGTTAATAATTCTACTAATAATTCTATTTATTACTTAGTAATAATGATTATTATATCCTAAAGTGAAGCTCTCCTTTTCTAGAATAAGATAACATCAAAATTTCGCCTTTAAAGCAAGTGAAGTTGGTTAAATTAAATACCTTGGAATATATATATATATATATATCAGTAAACAGTAAAAACAGTAAAAAGAATCCCAAACCAATGTCAAAACATCCTAATAAATTATACCACAGAGGAAAGATCTTACATTTGCAGCAGGTGTTTGGCTTTGAAGATTCTTTAATGCTATCATTTCACTCGAGGTTACTTGTTGTGGTTTTGTTTAGAGACAAATGGTAAGGGTATTATTAACACTTGTATTTTTTTTACTGAAGTAAATAATTGTCAAAATTTTCAGCCAAGTAGATCTCATTCAAAAGGTACTATTATTGTGATCTTTGTTTTATAAAGTAACATTTTATTTTCTCTCAGTTTTAGATTTAATATCTTTTTATATAGTTAACTTTGAAGATGTTGCATAAATATGAAAACATTTTCGTGAATGAATAACCAAATTATTATGCTGAATTAAAAATACTAAGTGTTTGTTTATATGTTAACAGCAGAAAACATACACTGTAGAACATGCTTTGCCTTGTCATTAAGATATTATTAGCATGGGAGGCGGGTGGGGTGGGGAGAGTTCAGTAGGTAAGTCTAGTGAAGAAACTATTACAAAAAAGGAGAATTAATTCTAGTTTTAAATTTTTAAGTTTCATGGAAGTCTTCAATCAGCTTTACCCTGGTAAAATCTCTTAATGTCATTATATTTTTCGCATTTCCCAAATTATTCTTTCCTTATTAAGTTTGAACAACTTGTTGCCTTCCTCTCCCCCTGAAATGTGAGATTCTAAAGCTTTTTACAATGCTTTTCCCTTATAATGGGGAACATTTTATCAACTATGCTAACTTTGGATTATTTCTATCATTTTCAAAATTTGTACTTTTTGAAATATTTTATCATTTCAAGTGTTCAGAAAATGTTGTTGTTTTTTTTTATTTTCATTGTTATGGAAAACTAACTCTCATTGTGAAAAAATTCTTGAGTAACACACATTGCAGCAAACTTAAGAGCTAGAAGTTAGCCATAGCTGGTTTGGCTCAATGGACAGAGCAACAGCCTATGGACTGAATGGTCCCAGGTTTGATTCCCATCAAGGGCAGATGTCCAGGTTGTGGGCTCCACCCCCAGTGGGGAGCATGAAGGAGGCAGCTGATCAATTGTTCTTTCTCATCATTGATGTTTCTATGTCTCTTTTACTCTCCCTTCCCCTCTGAAATCAATAATATATATATCTATATATATATATATCTATATATATATATATATATATATATATATATATAGTGAGCAAGAGCAGTTTGGAGCCTGTAACTCACCAGAATGACTGTTTTGTTATTGGTTGTTTTTAAATGAGATCTGGAGTTTTTCTTAAAATCTAAATTATCATTTTGGCTTTTATGTTATATCATTTTAATTCATTTTTATTTTAACATTTTAAAGAGGATATGGAAGTAACCAACAAACAATATGCTTTCAAATAACTCATACCATTTTATTAAAATACACATGAAAACACAAACAGGCTCAAGAGATTTAACTGCCCAGGAATATAAGCATATTGGGCAATTATATAACAGAAACCATAAGAGAATTTTATTCAGTGAAGTTGAAGTTGTTAGCTCCATCAGGAAGAAACTGATGGAACCTAAACAACTTTCTGTAGAAAGTGTTGTCTTCCTCCTTTCACATATCATCATTTTATTAAAGAGGTGGGGCTTTTCACAAATATTCACAATTAGTTCCCAAGGTTATTAGAACATTTTCACCCTGCCCATTACTCATCCATTCTTTTTTTTTAATATGTATTTTATTGATTTTTTTACAGAGAGGAAGGGAGAGGGATAGAGAGTTTGAAACACCAATGAGAGAGAAACATTGATCAGCTGCCTTCTGCACACCTCCCACTGGGAATGTGCCCGCAATAAAGGTACATGCCCCTGACCGGTATCGAACCTGCCACCTTTCAGTCCACAGGCCAATGCTCTATCCAGTGAGGACTACTCATCCATTCTTACTTCTTTTGTTTAACAAATATATTAGTATAAATCTTAGAAATGTTACCTCGGCAAATGTGAAAGTGAATGTTGAGTGAAGATGCACAGTGGGGATGTCAGGAAAAATAAAGTGCTAACCCCTGAATTGGATTATCAGAGAGGCATGTTTTTTCCCTACATTCATTCTCTGATAATATTGAAACACCAGGCACAAGCTACTTGAAATTATAGGCCTTATAATGTCATGCAAATGGAAAGTATCTACTTAAGTCATCATATTCGCAGGAACTAATTGATTTTTAAAAAAGCAAAAACAAAAAACTTGGCTGGAGGTTATGCATACAATTGAGCCTCTACTTGAAGATCTCAGAGAAGGATTCTAATGATAAACAAACAGGGGAAAAAAACACCAGAAAATTCCACTTCTTTCTAGAGCCATAAATCGGAGATCTGAATAAGTCTACTCTCATTTAAGGATTATAACACCCACAATATATTCTTAACTAAAAGGACACAACACAACTTCCAAGTAGAGATAAAAAAAAAGCTTACCTTTCACAAATGTAAAATGTAGAAATTTGAAATAATTAGCAATTTTAAAATGAATAATTTATAGACTAAATAATAGTGAATCACATCTTGGAGCACATTTTGGAATCAAAAGCTCTGTATGGATGTGGTAGAGCACCAACAGACTGTCTCTTCAGAAGGGAGGCACTAATCTATTATCCCCCGCCTCTCCCCAGTTTCTAGGAATGTCTACTGATAGCCCATAGCTAAATCGGTACCCAAGCTCCTGTCCAAAGAATATACTATTCTGAAGGATGCACCACCTCTGAGGAGGCAACAAATATCCAATGACTAATCCATGTAGGGACAAAGATTCATTCCACTTGCTTCAACTGTATCAACTCTGAAGGGTCTTCCCAGCTTTAGACCTCCCTGTTGGATCAAATGAGGCCATAGCAACTTGTCACTTGCGTATTTTGCTTCCTTCATTTCATTGCAGATGCTGTTTCTAAGTGCTCTCCCCATTAAACTTCATGAAAACAAATCTCTCTCTCTCACAGTCTATTTCCACAGGAACCAGGCCTATAACCATTGTTGACAGAAGAGGTCCCAGGAAACACACAATAGAATGTTTTTTTGTTTGTTTGTTTTGTTATTTTTTGTTTTGTTTTTTGGTGGTGGTGGTGGTGGGGGGGGACTGAATTACTCCCTGGTTGCCAGCTAGATTAATGACACAATTCTTAGAAGTTTTAATTCTTATGTTGGAATGGCATACAAGGGAAAGTGAATATGCCTGGAAGTAAATTGTATCAAGATCCAGAATTATGAGAAAAGTTATTATAGAGACTATAGAATCAGTTAGTTTTTGCCAGGGGCAAAAGGTGATTTAGTGAAAGAAAATAAAATACTGAGGCTGATTTTTCATCAATTAAGGGCTAAGTATAAAGCCAAAGGGCCTCGAGGTTTGGCAACATAAAAAGAGGCTTATTTCCTCTGACTTGAGGGCAGAAAAGTAGAGTACTAATATAAAGACTTTATCATAAGGGCAGCATATCTCTACAGTTGATTGAATTATCAGGCCTGCAAGCCATGTAGAAAAAAATGGAATTGGATCATGGTATAGGTCAATAACCTAGAAAATCTTGAACAACCACTTTCCTTTAACCCTAGTTTGAGCAAGTACCCTACACCTCACTGCTAATCTGCACAGCTCTGCTTCCTTAAAAAATAATAAAGTGGTATTCCTTTTATCCAAGAAAGTGCTCATGAATATGGGAGCAATTTCCTTGGGGTATATTTTTTATCAATGTGGAAAAAACTCCAAGTGCCAGCATTAGAAGAGATCAAAGAATTCAGAAATGGTCATGAAGTCAAAATAATTTTGTGTAGCATATTAAAGCTCACCAGATACCATCCTCCCCAGAATGGGCACTAAATTATCAACTAGACAAAATGACTCAGCTAGTTTATATCAGCCAACTTCTGTCACAGCCACCTGAATGGAACAATAGGCACATGAATGGCTTAGCAATGTGGTAGAATGGTAGCTATTCTTGGACCCAATGGGCTTCCACTCACTGGTTGCCTATCTACTTCCTGGTATATGTCCAATTTCCTATTGACAGACTGACATTAAACCCTTAAATTCTATCTAGGATTAATTTTGAGATACAAGATGATAGCGGAGTAGGTGGGAGCTACACTCACCTCCTCCTAAGAACAAACTGGAATTACATCTAAAAAATAGAACAATCAACCTGAATGATGAACTCAAGTTGAAGAGAACTTTAATAACCAAAAATTTAGAGAAGCCACATCGAGATTGGTAGGAAGGGTGGAAACACAAAGAGTGCTGGCCCTGCTCCCACGGGTGGTGGCTGAGATTCCGGAGGTATATCTCAGTGTAAGAGTTTCCCCCTGAGAAGAGTGGCATCTCAATCCCAAGCTGAGCTCCCTAGCCCAGAGCACAGAGCACCAGAGATGGGAAGAGGCACACACATAACACCACATAACACGTTGCTGTGAAAATCAGAGGGGATTCTATCTGCTAGGGATAGAGGAAAGCATGCTACAGACAGAGGAGCCCTCTTAAAGAGCCAACACACAAAATCTGATTCACAGCCACTTACCCTGGGATCTGGCAGAAGGAAGACAGAGCTACCTAGTCTCCTTAGGAAAGACGGGTTTGTGGCTCTGGGGAAAGAGCTGAAGGGACAGCCACCAGGATTCCTGTGCTGAATCACTCTTCCCACAATGCAGACACCATCTTTCTTGGGTGGAGTACTCCCCTCAATATAGCATAAGCCTGGGGTGAATCAATAGACCCACTCACTGGACTCCTTGCCACCCGACACTGTGGAGCTTGCGCCCTGCTGAGCTTTAGCTGCCTGGGCTGGGGAGTAGAGGTCTGGGCAGATTCAAGGGGTATCATTGACTGAGTGATGTGGCTTTGGGGCAGAAGCAATTTTTCCCAGTTTTCTGCAAACCTGACTGGCACCTCCCCATAACGTAAAATCCACTAACTCCACTCTCCAGGCTGCTTGTGGGCCTATGCTCCCAACTCCTGGTGGCTTCGCCCTGCTGTCCTCTGGACAGAATTTTGGAGAGACTGATTTGTGTGGCTCTGGGGCAAGAACCACTTCTCCCATCCTCACTAAAGCCTGGCCGGCACCCAGGAGATACACTAACCTCATCCTCACAACTTGGAAGCCCTGCCCAGCTGAGCTCCAGCTCTTAGCAAAATCTGGGACAACATGAGTTGTGTGGCTCTAGGACAGGACCATTTTTCCTTAGAAAATATAGTGATTAATTATTGTTCCTGAATTAGCTATAATTTAAATTATTCTAATAACTATTCTAATTTTTTTTGAATGCTGGCTTATAGGGAAATGATGATTAATTTACCTGTATACCTTCCGACAGTCCATTCAGAACAGTTATCTGGGATGTGATAAGGTGTGGTTCTTACTGTATACATTTTGAAGAATTACTGTAATGAATTTAAACATGTATTGTCATTCCAATTTTTATTCCCAATACACTGATAAAAATGTCACACTTGCTTTGCTACTTTCTATTTTTTTTTAATTTATTTGAGAACATATGTGGTGATGATGTGAGACTGTAATATGCTGTTATATAATGTGGAGGCAACATCTTATTATTATCCCTAAATATTGCTGAATTTAGTAAGTGGTAGAACTTCTTTTTATAAAATACTGATAATTTTGTAAATGATTCTGGCTACAAAAACAAATGCAATTATGTACAAATCCAAAAACAGCAGTGAATTTTAAGATTTGAAAAAAACCAGTCATTATCCGTTTCTCTTTTCTGAATATATCCTTGCTCATAAGCCAAAGAAAGAAATAAATTATTTTAAATAGGAAAAAGTTGAAGCAGTCTATAAGAGAAGTAAGAAGATTAATTGGGTGTTTGATTTATTAGAAACACTAATCACCAGTAGTGGTTTATGCAACTTTGTGAGAGCTACACACTCTGTTAAAAAAAAACATTGTTGCTTTAGCGTATTTGAAGGAAGCAGAAGCAGAGGCTTTGCTAATCCAACAGATGGAGAAGAATGACAAATGAAGGATTAAATCAATGATATTAACATTAAACATATCTCCTGTCAATCACAAAAACTTCTATGATATAAAACACTAACACTGAGAATTAGAGCTATAGGGATATATGGACAATCACAGACAACACAAAGAGAGTTGTAGATTTTTGAACATGTATTTTCCAGATTTCTATGCAACACTTTGGAAATACTGTATTCAGTAGGATGATAGAGGGGAATTATTTCATTCCCCTCATTGCTTCTCAGAGCATCATTTTGTAGTTTTTAAAGAAGCATGATCATCTTTCCAAAGTTAAACACTGATTACATGCTGATGAAGAAATGCCTTCCCCAGGTAAGTAATACTAGTTTCATTTGATGGGATTGTGTAATGTGTCATAAGTCACTGGGCTCTTTAAGGAATTAATTAGTTTACTGTTTCTATAAATATATTCATGCTGGCAGGTATTGTATTAGCCTTATGTCATGTTGACTGCCCTAATTCAACTGCAAAACCACCTACAAAAAAGTGTAATTATTTATTGTATTGAGAAGAGAAAAAGAGATAATCCTCTTTCCACTTCCAATTGACTTGCAACCATATAGTTTGATATTTTAATTATTTGATGTTTATTTAATCAAACAGATCAATTATTTTAAGCATTATATTGAATTTATTCTTATCATAAATATCTATAATAAAATGTTCCTTATTTAAGGTTGTTAATGTTATAATTTCTCAACATTATATTTTGTAAGATAGAACTCTAAGTTGAATTTAGATTACTTGTTTAGTTTATATTTGCACAAATATGAACATAGCTTTTAACTATGTATGATACTAAGATCATTAACATGCTTGGTAAGATATAGTATATTAATAAAATTTTGAATATTTAAATATATGTTACTTTGGATTTTCCTTATATTTGAATTCATGGGAATCCAACTTAATATGTTCTCTGGAAAGTACATAGAAAGATAGAAAGGCAGGTGGAGGGAGGACTTAAAATAGCTATGTCAGTCCATTTTAATGAGCGTATGCTTGTAGCAATAGATAGATTAATAAAACTTGAAATAGCACAGGAGGTTAAACATTGATTGACTTGATTAAAGGTTTCCAAAATGTTGACTAAGAAGGGAAATGCATTGTTCAGATTTCCCAATAAATGAGAAATGATAGCAGTCTTGAAATTTTTGAAGAAATTAAATATTAATTGAAAGCCAATGAAAAGCAATAATAAAATATTGAGAAGTTAACATATGTTTACATATTTGAGTACAAAAGGTGTCCAAATCCAAAATGCATTTGTTCTACTGTTATTAATCAATGTCCTACATATAATGTAAGTTTTTCAATTTCAACAACTTTCCACCAAGGTGTTGCCTGGTACCCTGGCATATGATACCATAAAAAACAAACAAACAAACAAAAAACACACTTGTCGAGATGGAACAGGAGGATAATTTATATCCTGCTACTATAAACAACTTCTGCTGGCCCAATGAGAATAAAACAAACTTACTGTGAAAGAGGATGACTGATATTTTAAGCCAGCAATATTATCCACTTGATTGATTTTCAGTTATATGTAAATTAGAGGCCCGGTGCATGAAAATTCATGCACTGGAGCAGGAGGGTGGGTCCCTCAGCCTAGCCTGCCCCTCTCACAGTCTGGGAGCCCCCAGGGGATCTCCTAAGCCATAGTCTGTCCTCCCTCTGTAGGAGGTGACCTGGCTGATCAGGGGAAGGCACCACCCTCATCATCCTGCTGCTGCTGCCACTGCCAGCCACTGTGGCTGCATGCCCTTGGCCCTTGCAACCCCCGTGGCTTTGTCTGGAAGAACATCTGGAAGGAATCCGGAGGGACTTTCAGCTGTCTGATCTAATTAGCATATTATGCTTTTATTATTATTGATAGAGAAAAGAATACTTTAACATACTACCCGGAACAAATAATCCAAATCCCAAACTATCAACATTTTAACAGTTTTATTTCATCTAATCTTCTAATCAGAAATTGTTTTACTTTTTATTATGTATATGTATATATACTATATATTTATATATGTTTTGTTCAGAGATTTTTGAAGCAAAACAAGATGTCATGGTTTTTAACATTTGAAAATACACCAACATAATTCAACACATGAACAGAACAAAGAAGAAAAGTCATAGGATCATCTCAATGGATGCAGACAAAAGTATCTGCAAAATTTAATGCCATATTGAATTGACTAAAGTCCAGCCTAAGAAAGTAATCATGGAGCCCCGAATAACAAAACAAACAACAACAACAAAATAAAACTACAAAAAACAAATGGAGTAATAACATATTATTGAAATCAATGAAAGAGGTAGAATTAGTTGCTGAAAAACGAAGATAAATTATCTTTTGAAAAGATGGTTTTGCTGTCAAATTCTGCCAAATATTTAAGGACAGATAACTCTATTCCACAATTCCTGGGAATAGAAACAGAAAGAAAACTGTGGAACAAATTACATGAAGTAAGTATAATATTGGGAAAAAAAACTAAAAAGTAGAATAAAATAAAATTATAATTAACTTTAATATGTATATAAATGGAAAAAATCATAAGTAAAATATGTTAAGCAAGTTCACCTGCCTATCAAATTGACAGTATACCACATGAAATACTGTTTGTCAGAGACATAGAAAGATAGTGTCACATGAGAAGATTTCTTATTTTAATTCACAATAATGTTATCCTAATGAAATACAATGTCTGAATATCTAGAAACTTATTTGAAGCAAAGACTCTAAAAATTTCTGTAGAGGAAACCATACAACATCTTCATGAAAAGGACATACAAAGATTTATTTAACAGTATACAAAAATAGTGATAATAAAAGGAAACATAATATATTGGATTATATAAAGACTAAGAACTAAACATCACAAGACTTTCAACACAGTGAAAATGCAAGCCACAAAGTAAGAGAAGTTAATTGCAGACATGATTACCAAAGAGATTTATATATAAAAGAACTTCTACAAATGTAAGAAAAAAAGCAAACAAACAAAAAAACAGAAAATGATCAAAAGTAATAAAAGGCAGTTTTTTTTAAAAAAATTATATAGCCAAAAATATATAAAAATTAATTCAACTGTGTAGGAAATGCAAATTAAAACAGTAATCTGAAATTAAAACAGTAATTGTTGTTATATTAGCAGAAGAGCTAAAATGAAAAAGACACAAAACTACTACAACTATGAAACAAACAAGACTAACATGACTTCCAGAGGTTCTAGTCAAGATGGCAGGATAGGTAAATGCAGTACTTGCATTCTCCCACAACCACATCAAAATTAAAACTAAACTACAGCACAGCCATCATTCAGAACATCCTGAAATATAGTTGAACAAAAGTCCTAAAACTGAAAATATAAAGAAGAAGCCATGCGAAGACTGGTAGGAGGGACAGAAACACTGAATGGGCTGGTCCCATACTCAGGTGTGGCAGATAAAACTCAGAAAAGGTATCTTGGCTTCAGTGTTCCATCCTGAGGAATGAGGGATCCCAGCCCCACACCAGGCCACCCAACCCAGGTTTCCAATGCCAGGAAAAGAAGTCCCCATAATTTCTGGCTATAAAAACTAGTGGAGATTGCGGCTAAGTGAGACAGATGGCTGCTGGAGTCACAGGCATTCCTCTTAAAGGTCCTAAAAACAACTCACTCCCTCTTAGCTCCAGTTCTGGGGCAGCAGCTGGAAAAGCACCAGGGACATATGGGGAGGAACTGAATTGTCTGGCATCAGGGCAAGAGCTGGAGAGGCAGCATTCTCTCAGACAGAAGTGCTAACAGGGTCATTCTTCCTTTTCTAAGCCTTCCCTTTATAGAGTCAGCACCATGAGACTGGACATCATGTGTGAGACTGTTACCCTGCCTAACACTGTTCACCTCACCTCAGTGATTCCCTGAGACCTTGCCTCACCAACTTGCAGGCCCAATCAAGATGTTTCCAGTGACTTTTCCATACACATGACCTGTCTTGGCTCATGCCTCAGACTTTCCTAAAATCTCTCAAACAAGCAACATCTGCCCTCAGCATGCTCAATACTAGTGCCTCAAGCCAGGTACTAGTAGCAGCTGGCTTCTGTTCACAGCTTGGACTCTCCTGGGAATTGAATTTCATTTTGTAGCGTGTGCCAGGTGGCCCTGAACAGCAGACAGGTGGCAGCTGACCTTGGCCTGCAACTCCCTGGAGACCCCAGAGCCAGTGCACCCAGTGGACAGCTGCAGACCATGTCAGAGTATCACCAAACTTTCTCTATAGGAGACAAAATTAGGAGGTTGACTCAGTGGGTACCAGAGTCCTGCTCCATGGGATCATCCACTGCACAGATGATTATCCTTGGTTGTTGGTTAGTGGTCACAACTAGTCCTCACAGACAATAAACTTGAGGATAAATTCCTTCTATTCAGGTATGAACAATAATCAAGGCTCAACTAAAACAGGAGAGTGTACACAGCCCACACAGAGAGGAACCTGGAGTACTCAGTTCTGGTGAATGGGGAGGCTATGCCACTGGAACTTACAGGACACCTACTATATAAGGCTGCCGGGGTTCATGTCCCAGCATCAAGAAGGGTTCAGGAATCTGGAAAAGGCTGTGCAAAGAGGACAGAACTCCAGAGACTAATAAAGAGTCCGGAGACGAGTTATAATTTTGAAAGGCATTGGGGGTCAGAGGACCTTCAGCTAAAGGAACTGAAGAGTGCCTCCTTGTCTAGGACCCTTGTTTTTATTAACACAATTTGTCCTAAGGCAAGGTGGAGATAATACACTTCAGAGGGTAAGGTTTCAAAGTGTACAGAAGCATTGTCAGTTTGGGGAATAGTCTACAGCTGTTCAGGTGTTTGGCCAGTAGGAGTCAATAACATGTAGATTAAGATGCCCTTTAACTGTCTGGCAGCCACAATCAGTTTCCTATTCAGGTTTGGGGAAATGCCTTTAGCCATTCCTAACAGGTGACTACATGTGTGACTCAACCCTGTTGAGTCCCCAAGTTTCATCAACCTTTTGATGAAACTCTTAAATTATGACATGCTGGAATTGGTTCCCAGCATAAGGCCACTCTACTAAGCCAGGGAGACATAGTGGCTCTACCTAATATATAGAAACAAACACAGGGAGGCAGCCAAGATGAAGAAACAAAGAAACAGCTATAATAATAAAAGCATAATATGCTAATTAGACCAGCCATCCTTCCTGACAACCTTCCAGGTAAAGCTGGGGCTGCGAAGAAAGCCTGGGTCCAGGTGCCAGAGGGAAGCTGGTGCCGGTAGCTGGGAAAGGGAAGGCCTACTTTTGCATGAATTTCATGCATCAGGCCTCTAGTATCCTAATAAAAGACTAGAACACACCCAAGAAAAGAACTAAACAAAATGGAGACAAGCAATGTACTAGATGCAGTGCATTCAAAATACTAGTTATAACAATACTTAATGAAGTTAGATGAAGAGTAGATGAACTTAGTGAGAACTTGAACAAAGAAATAGGAAGCATAATTGCAAAGATAAAAAACATAAAAAGAGAATCAGTCAGAAATGATGAATACATTTGTTGAATTGAAGAATTCATTATAGGGAATCAACAGTGGAGAAGATGAAGCAAACAGTCAAATCAGATATTTGGAAGATAAGGAAGCATAAAACATACAATCAGAAAGAAAAAAAAAATAAGAAAATAGAATATAGTATAAGGAGCATCATGTGAATGCCAGAACAAGAAAAAAATGAGATTAATTGAAAACCTATGTAAAAAAATAATAATGGAAAACTTCCCTAACCTGGTGAAGGAAATAGACATACAAGTCCAGGAAGCACAGAGAGTACCAAACAAGATGAACCCAAAGAGACCCACACCAAGACAGATCGTAATAAAAATGGCAGCGGTTAAAGACAAAGGGATAATCTTAAAAGCAGCCAGAAAAAAAGCAGGTACCTATAAATGAGCTCCTATAAGACTGTTGGGCAATTTCTCAATACAGACTTTGCAGGACAGGAGAAATTAGCAAGAAATATTAAACATGATGAAAAGCAAGGACCTACGCCAAAATTAATTTACCCAGAGGAGCTGTTTTTTTAGACTTGAAGGACAGTTAAAAAAGTATCTCAGATAAGAAAAAGCTAAAGGAATTCATTACCACCAAAAGAGTACTACAAAAAATGTTAAAGAATCTTCTTTAAGAAGAGAAAAAAAAAGATAAAAACATGAATAACTGTCAACAAATACATATCTATCAACAATTACTTTAAATGCAAGTGGATTAAATTCTCCAATCAAAAGACACATGGAAGCTGAATGGATAACAAAATAAGACCCTTACTTATGTTGTCTAAAGGGGACTCATTTCAGATTGAAAACAGATTAAAAGTAAAGGGATGGGAAAGGATTTCATGAAAATGGAAACAAACAACAAAACTAGGGTAGCAATACTAACACCAGACAAAATGGACTTTAAAACAAAGGTTATATAACAAAGAAGGACTCAGTAATTTCACTTATAGGTATTTATCTGATGAAACCCCAAACACTAAGCCATGTATATGTATATTCAATGCAGCATTACTTACAATAGCTAATATGTGGAAGCAACCTAACTGTTCATCAATAGATAAATGGATAAAAATGTATTGTATATATGCAATGGAATATGACTCAGCCATAAAAAAAGTGAAATCTGCAACACATGAATGGACATAGCGGGTAGTATGCTGAGTCAAATAAGCCAGAGAGAGTAAGACCAATGACATATGACTTCACTTATATGTGCAATACAAAAAAAATAAAATGAACAAACAAGCAGAACAGACTCATAGATACAGAAAACATTTTGATGATTGCCAAATGGGAGGGGAGATGAGGGAATGAGTAAAAAGGTGAAGGAAATAAAAAGCACAAATTGGTAGTTACAGGGTAGTCTTGGGATGTAAAGTACAGCATAGGGAATATAGTCAATAATATTGTAAAAGTTTGGATGGTGTCAGTGGGTACAAGATTTAGAATGATCACTTAGTAAGTTATATAATGTCTAACCACTGGGCTGTGCATCTGAAAGTAATATAATATTGTATGTATGTCAGCTGCAATTGAAAAATAAAAAACAATATTATTTAGAAGTAAATAATTTTTATATTCTCAAAGCAACAGAGCTATATGGAAGTCACATGCCAAATAATGTATAAGATCATCATTGTAAAAACACTTTAAATTCCATTATAATAGTTTAAAGATGACTTGGATTGAGAGAGGTATCTTTAGTGTTAATCCATCCTGATTTTAAAAAATAATTAGCAAATGTCAACGTAACAATTCTAAAATTCTGGCAAACATATGTAGTTTATGAATATCTAAGGCAGTTTTACAAAATACTAACAAAGAGTAAGGCATTTTACTAAACCATATTATTTAAAATACTGAATTACCAACAGCCCTGAGACTTGTTACACGACTCTCAATATGTGGTTCCCAGAGAGCAGCAGCAACATCTCTTGGAACTTGTTAGATTTGCAGAGACCCAGATCTGGTGAATCAGAAACTCTGGTGTTGCATTCCAGCAATCCGTGTTCAGCAAGCTGTGGTGTCTTTGTAATGTGTGAACGTGACTAGGTTGGAGTAATTTCCCAGCATACTCTTTCCTGTCAGTGATTTCAGAGAGTCATAACAGAGATTATTGTACCAGTTGTGGAAGGTGGACTTCAACTAGCAGCTGTTTTATAGCTCACACATCTTGCCACTGACCTATTGGCTCACCTATTGGCCTGAGGCAGTAACTGGATTTAAAACTGCTTTCACTTCCCTGGATCATGCTTCCACTTCTCCAGCTCTAGGCAAGCTATGTGTGTGTTTAGTACCCACTCCATTATGGTGAAAGGCAACAAGAACAGACATGGGTTTCAACCCCTCCTTATGACACCCTGGTTGTACTTGGGTACCCAGTTCTTATTCTCTCCTACTTTACATACAACTTTATTCTGATCACCTGTTTGTAGACTTCAAGCTTCAATATCAAACCAGCTTAGACAATTTATAAGGCCACATTCCTGTGCTAGTTACTTAAATTATAATCTTAAGTAAACTGTTCTTATTAGAATATTGTGTCTCTGTGAATAGAGAGCTACAGTTGTGATGCCTACTATTGGAATGAAGCATATTCTGAAAGCTCGATTAAATAGTGCATTGCTCAAAAATATGGTACAAAAAAACAGATTTTAAAAGTTTTGTAAGCCACTTACAGCAATTTATTTTTTTTTATTTTTAAATAAAAAATTATATGAGAGCCCTGGCCATTTTGCTCAGTGATTAGATCAGCTGATTCCCAGTCAAGGGCAAGTACCTTGGTTGCAGGCTCTATTCTCCACCCTGGCATATGTGGGAGGCAACCGATCGATGTGTCTGTCTCATATTGATGTTTCTCTCTCTCTCTTTGCTCCCTCCCCTCGACTCTCTATAAAAAAATAAATCAATGGGAAAAATATCCTCAGGAGAGGATTAAAAAGATTATATTAGAATTACAAGTTCTTTGTGTTCTCAAATTCTAGTTAGGAAAACTAAAAGCCAATTTATTTTAAGTTGAATCTGAGTATTATTCATGTAAATTTGAAAATCTACACATTCTGTGACTTGTTAAACTTAATTATTACTTGAAATTATTTATGATTTAAAAAATTGTTTCAGGTTAACCTCAAGACTCTTTATTTTTATTCTGCATTCCAAAAAGTACATATTTTATTGTTTTCTATTCAGAATAATAGTTCAGTTTTTTCCAAAATACATGTTTTGTTTGTTTGTTTGCTTGCTTGCTTTTTTAGGATCCTTGATTCTGTAATACTAGAGTTAAATGATAATTTTTAATAAAATACCATAGTTTAAAATATAATTTTATGATAGGTTGTTAAATCTATTTCACTACCACTGTTTCCTTTTCCTAGTTTAATCTTTCACTCTTCATTATTTATCACATTATTATTGTTTGTTAAAGTTTAAATTCTTTTATTTCACATTTATGCATTGCTCTGATGAGAAGAAAATAGATGAATGAGAACTAAAGAGAAGTATGTATATATACATACATACATATGGATTTCCATAAATATAATATTACATGTGTCTATATAAAACATGTGTCTATATATTACATGTGTCCATAAAAGGAAATGATATGGTTATTATTTCATGGGACTATGGCTCCAGACATATGAACTATGTTCTGAGTTGCTTCTCCATGGTGCTTTAAACTAACAATAGGGACCAGTTTACAGGATGGGAGTTCATTTAGTCCATATTAATCTCACAGTTACAAGTGAGGAAAATCAAAATAATAAGGTGAATCAAAAGGAGTTGTATCAAAATAATAAAGTGAATCAAGAGGAGTTGTTGATTTTTCTCTTCTTTCCTCTAATTATTCTCAATTACAAGTTTGGCAAGCCTCCTTTTATTCTCCAACAGAACAGGTTTGCTGGGTATTCATACATAATTGGATTTTTTGTCAGTATCTCCAGTGGTCTTAAAACACATGACGTCTCTCATCAGGACACTACTTTTGTGTCTCTACCTAATGTGTGGAAGCCCATGCAGTATAGAGCAGTAGTTATTTTAAGCTCCTCCTGGTTTATGAATCATACATATGATCCTCAATAGCTATTGCTCCCTGTCCTTCAAGCAATGAAGTGAAGGAGATGGGTGTGTCTACCAGTGACATTATTAAGATATATATGGCTCAGTAGTTCTCTAGCTAATAAGATGGGCACAGCATAACTGCCAGCTAAAATCAAATTGAAATAACACAGTGTACCCATCTTATTTTCCAGATGCTGGCTAGGACTTGCAATGGAATTAAATCATATTAAAGGAATTTGTGCCTTGCAAGCTGAGACCAGAACTCAGACAGTCTGACTTCAGCTCTGCTTACCACTTCACCTATTGTATTACTTCTTTTACTTTGATGGAGGTGAAAAACAACAATGACCACAAACAAAACAACCAATGACAAACAAAACAAAAACTGTTTTGAGTGAAGAAGGGACAGGGCTTTTTAATAAATAGTTATTTGTTTAAATTTATTCACTTTAAATTCACTCATTCGCAACAGCTAAATTACTTATTTGTATCTTACCTAATAATAGACACACATGTTAATTAGCCATCCCTCCGCTACTCTCACCAACCAATCAGGAGAGTATGCAAATTAACCCAACAAATATGACGATTAATTTGCATACTTAGGGCAAAGCGGTGGAGCGAAGACTGAAGGCTCCATCCTGAGCCGCAAAGACTGAAGGCTCCATCTGGAGCGAAGGCCTGGGTCCCGGTGCCGAAGGAAAACTGGTGCCGGCAGCCAGGGGAAGGGAAGGCCTATTGCACAAATCTGTTTGTGCAATGGGCCTCTAGTGTAATTATAACTGTCATCATCTTACATATTATTGGTGAGAAAGAAAGGAAGCTATGTCTTCTCTTTAAAAGGCACACACACCATTCTAAGTTCCATTCTGTTCTTACTTTTCCCATTACAATGAAGAAAACAACCTCATTCCATATGAAAAATATCAAATAAAAAAGAAGGCACAAAATTGGTTTCTGAAACCCAGCACCTGTATCTCTAGTCATTCTCTAAAAATATTTCCATGTTATTAGGAGAGATGAAGTCTTGAATGCTTTTGATTAAAATAAAAAAAAATCAAGTTATAAGTATTATTAAAAATTTAAGATATAATGACCACATCTTTTAAATCTTGTCGAGAAGACTCATGTGGACATTTTAGATGACACAAAACAGTACTATTTTGTGCATTCAGAGATAAACATCATGGAACAGGAGCCAGAGATGGACATACTTCCACCACTCTCTCATTTTCTTCACTTCCTCAGTTCTAATGACAGTAACATTTGTCCTATTCTTCAAATTTACCAAGCAGGTATATGCTTTTAACTTAAAATTCCTTTTGTCTAAAATTCACATTTCTTAAATATCACTTTAGTTTTCCTCTTTAATTCATCAGGCCTTGATTTAAATATCAGATTATCAGAACATCTACACTGTTCATCCTGTACAAGGCAAATTCTTCCCTTTTCTATCTTTATTACCTAGCTTTACTTCCTTCATAGTAGTTATTTTCTCCCAATTGTATTAGTACCATTCAATAGGTGAGGAATTGAATGAATAACAGGTAATAAATGCTATCATCTACATGACTGTATTCATTATGCATGTTTACCTACATGTTACTATGTAGGACTACATAAACAAAATAGATAATGTTAGAGCGTGTTTGAAGAGATTTTAAAAGGACAGTTGGATGCCATTCTGTTATCTACTTATTTCTTCAAATACCCATGAAAGAAGCAACCCCAAAATTCAAAGTCTTTCCAGACTCAGTCCTTCCTGCGTCTTCTTGGTCAAATACTGAGACTTTCTGCCTTATATTGCATGTTTTATTAAAAGATTGAAGCTCTCGACAGAACCTGGCTGGAGAACCTGACTAGAGAACCTGGCTATGCTGATCAACTGAACGCTGTCTCTGTGTCTCTCCTTCTTCGCCGACTCCGTCCACACCTTTGGGAACCCCTGGACCTGCTAGGGCAGGACCCCAACAAGAGGAAACCACTGTCCTCACTCACAAGGAACTTTACTCCTCCTAACCCACAGCCCCCCCCCCCCCCCCACACACACACACAAACACTCTGTGTGCTTAGTCCCTCCTTCTCCCCACAAGCCCGTCAACACTAAGTGACCCCTGACCCTGGAGACCAAGAATGGGAGACCCTGTCACCAACCTCTCGCTGGTCTCCCTGCCTCCAGTCTCACTCCCCGGGTCTGTCCCTTGCCTGGCCGCAGGAGGAGCTTACCATCCCCTGGCTTTGAGCAGGCCTCTCCCCTGCTCTAAGCCCTGCCCTGGTCCCCCATTGGCTGCAGGGGAAAAGTCAGGATATTTCATCCTCACCCCAGGGCCCTGCCACCCTCTGCATCCTCATCTTCTTTTCTCACACTTTATACACCGACCAAGCCTTGGTGCACACTGTCCTTCCTCCCTGGACTGCCCTTGCTCCTGCTCCTTTGCCGATTCCTACTTGTCATTTCGCTGTCTTTTCAGAGATTCATTCCCGTCGGCAGCCGTCCCTGACCTTCCTCTTTGGAGCTCCCTTAGGACCTCGTACTTCATGCTTTGCCCGCCGTGAGTTTCTGGGTTTGTGACATCTCTTTCTAGACCAGGACAACAAGTTGGGTCTGACTCAGCACTGAGTCCCTGGCATCACCCCGCTCAGAAGGACAGGTTATACATGTTCTCTGGTGTCCCTCCCTGTGGCTCTGTCTCTTCCTGTCCCTGCTCTGTCCTGCTCTCTCTCTGCCATTTAACCAAGTTTCCTGAGACCTTGTCATGGGCAGGTCCCTCTGCCTGGAATGCTGTTCTCCACTCTGTTAGCCTGGAGACCTCCTACTCATCCCTCAGGACCCAAACCTACTTCATCCTCCATGAAGTCACCCCCAGTGTCCCGATGTCCCAATGCCCCAACTCTCCAGGCAGAGGTTTCTTCTCCACCTTCCAGCACAAGCACCCTCCTGTTCATGCCTGATCTCTCTCAGGGCTGTGTCCACCAGGGCTCCAGTCTCTGTCCCCATCAGACCTAGCATTCTTCACAGGTAGGGCTCTCCATATCACCCAGTGCAGAAGAATGAATTGCAAGTGTTTGTTGACTCTCTAGTGAGATGACTTCTGCCTCTGTCTCTCTATTTGCATGAGCTGGTCCCTCTGTCTATAATGCCATTCCCTTTTCTTTCCACATGACGTGCATTAAGACCTGTCACCAGGTTCTCCTCCCTCTAGCCCCAGCCCCAATGTGTCCCTTCCCCAACACTAGTCTCTCTTGTCCCCGCACATCCCTTCACCGTAGGCCTGTGGCTGTCTGAGCAAGGACCTGCCTCTCCCATCAGACTGGGACTCACCTCCGTGGCCCCAGTGCCCGGGAACACAGAAGGCTCTCAGTGAAGGCTGGACACCGATGAGGATAAATCCACATTTGGTCAGGCTGTTCCCCTACTACCTTCAGCTGCATTTCAGATACACGTGTCTGAAGCGGCCGCCTTGGGTAAATGGGAGCTTGGAGGTGAAGGGCTCCCTCCCCAGGACCGCAGTGTCTTCTCCGCCACTGTGTTGCACACAGTGTGACTTTTGACCAGGGAACCCATCACAAAGCGAATGAAGTGTGGCCGTGAGCTCATGCCATGGGTTTCACTGCTCTCGCCTCCTACCCCATCGCCTACAGTGATGGCGAACCTATGACAAGCATGTCAGAGGTGACACGCGAACTCATTTTTTTGGTTTATTTTTCTTTTTTAAATGGTATTTAAATATATAAAATAAATATCAAATATATATATATAGATAGATAGATAGATATAGATATAGATATAGATATAGATATAGATATAGATATAGATATAGATATAGATATAGATATAGATATATAAAAGAGTAGGTGGTGGTCTATCGCGGGGGCTGTTGGCTCCAGACAAATAAACATGGAGTCCATCTTCCACAAAAAAAAAAAAAAAAAAAAAAAAAAAAAAAATGCCCTAACCGGTTTGGGTCAGTGGATAGAGCGTCGGCCTGTGTACTGAAAGGTCCCAGGTTCGATTCCGGTCATGGGCATGTACCTTGGTTGCAGGCACATCCCCAGTATGGGGTGTGCAGGAGGCAGCTGATCGATGTTTCTGTCATCGATGTTTCTCTCTATCCCTCTCCTTTCCTCTCTGTAAAAAATCAATAAAATATATTAAAAAAAAAAAAAAGATTGAAGCTCTCCAAATATTAAATGTAACTTTTCATTGGAGAGGTTGAGGAGGCTTCTGGTACAGGGGCTGGACTGAGTAAGTAGATTTATAACTATTTTTTCTCCAGTTCCCACTGAATTAACAGTGCTTATTAAAAAAAAAAAAGTAGCCATGGCCTGGCCAGTGTGACTCAGTGGTTGAACATCAACCTATGAACCAGGAGGTCATGGTCCAATTCACAGTCAGGGCGCATGCCTGGGTTGCCAGCAGAAGGCAGCCAATCCATGATTCTCTCTCATCATTGATGTTTCTATCTCTCTCTTCCTCTCCCTTCCTTTCTGAAATCAATAAAAATGTATATATTTTTCTAAAAAAGAAAGTATCTATAATTGTGTAAAAACCTGTAGAAAGAACACACAAAGAAAAGCAATATTGATCTGGCCGGTGGGCTCAGTTAGTAGGGTGTGCTTCAGAAGGTTACTGGTTCGATTCTCTGTCACGGCACATGCCTGATTGCAGGCTCTGTCCCCAATAGGAGACGTGCAGGAGGCAACCAATCAATGTTGTGCTGTTACGTAGATGTTCCTCATTTCTCCCACCCTCTCTCTTCCAAAATCAATAATCTATTATATGAAAAAATAAAATAAAAGTACACTGGTTGTATATTTTGTAGTTTAAAAAAAGCAATATTGCTAAAAAAATTGTTAGAATAGTGATAAATTAGTATTGTTAATTAGAAAAAAGCTCTAAATTCAGAGTGAAGAGTTAGGCTGTACATAAATGAGAATAGCAGTGGCTTTCTAAAAATGTCACATTCAACACTATTTTTTTATTATGTGCTTTCTGTAGAAATGTATGCACATACACACATTTACTTTTTATATATGTATGTGTATGTAAAATAAAAAATGTTTTTTAAATAATAAAATTAAATAGTCTAATACTTTTTAAAAACCATAGTTCATCATCTTGCCCTTAAAACCAGGATTATGAGTTCTATTTTATAGATCATGGGATTATAGATAACAACTAAGTATGGTTAATTCAAGGACTATATTTTGGTGTTCAATTTATTTCTCTGCTTTCTCTCTATTTGGTGTTGTTAATTGATATGATTTCACCATACTTACAGAGCTCCATTCCCAAAGGAAGGGCTTATTTGGAAAGACACATAATACAATACCAGAGGAACCCCAGGCCTGTATTTATCTACCTAGTGTAGACTTACACTTACAAATATAATTGGGTTGTCAAGTATCACTGAACATTTTAGGAAAATCAACAGAAAGTCAATTCAAGATGAAAACACACAATCGATCCCAGAATAATTAAATCAAGAAAGAGAAGATCATTTTTTTTTTTTAAAATTTCAAGTTACATCACTAGAATATGGGAAAAAAAGTCATTCAAAGTACAAGAAAATACTGCTATAATAATGAAATACCACATCATAGAATAGTTTTAGCAATAAGAATATAATTTCTAAAATAAAAAAAGAAAAGTTAAAAAAAATTAATGCAAGAAAATTATATGAGTAAGACATTTGACTTTTACAATGATAAAGTGAAAGCATATCCATGACCACTTAAAGAGAAGAAGGGAAAATAAATGGAAATCAGTAACACACCACATAATAAAAAAAAAGACCCACAACAACAAAAAACAAAACTGAAATATGTTCTACTTTAGAACAACTGTTGAACTGTGAATATGAAATGTGTTTACTCTGACACTTAGAACATTCTCAACACAGTTTTTCAAGAATTTCTCTGCAGAATATTTGTTTCTGATCTAGAAATAATTTATGACATTGCTTCCAGTTACAATTAAATTATAGTTAAAACATAGGTGGTTTGTTTGTTTACTGATTATATATACACATGTGAATATCTCAGCTATGAAAATATTCTAACACTAGAGGCCCAGTGCACAAAATTCATGCATGGGTGTGGGAGGTTCCCTAAGCCCAGCTTGCACCCTCTGCAATCCCCCTCAGGGTATGTCTGACTACCAGTTTAGGCCCTGGGATTGGGCCTAAACCAGCAGCTGGACATCCCTCTTACAATCCTGGACTGCTGGCTCCTAATCACTCACCTGCCTGCCTGCCTGATCACCCCTAACTACCCCCCCCACCCTGCTGGCCAGAACACCCATCACTGCCTCTGCATGCCGGCTTGGTCACCCCTAACTGCCCCCCCCCCCCGCAAGCCTGGGAGCCCCCAACTGCACCCCACCAGCCTAGTTGCCCCTCACTGCCCCTGCTGCCAGCCTAATCACCCTGGTCACCCCTAACTTGCCACCCTGCCAGCCTGGTTGCCTCTCACAGCCCTCCTGCTGGCCTGGTTGCCCCACACAGCCTGTTGTTCAGTCGTTTGGTCTTCCCTCACAAAACCCCTCTGCCACCCTGGTCATAGGCCACCATCTTGTGAGGGTGTGAGGGTTAATTTGCATATTACCTCTTTATTATATAGGATAATGTGTACAGATGGAAACTGAACAATAGAGTGGCAAGAGTGATGTTTGTCCTATTATGCATAAATAAGGCTTAGGATAATGTTTTTAAAATGAGAAATAAGAAAATGGAGATTTAATATACATTTTAGAATTATAAAGACAAAATAATTGAGAACTAAATTAGTTTAAAAGTATTGGGAAGAGCAATGGCCAGTCTGGCTCAGTTGGTGGGAGCCATTGTCCCATGTACTGAAAGGTCATAGGTTCAATTCTTGGTCAGGGCACATACCTAGGTTGTGGGGCTTATACTGGAGGCAACCTATCAAATTTTCTCTGTCACATTGATGTTTCTCTCTATTTCTCTTCCTTCTTCCCTCACTAAAATTATTAGAAAAAAAAGTATTGGGAAGAGAATAAAATATAAATGTAAGATCAATGAAGTAAATTCTCAAACTTCAAATAGGAGAGTTAATAAACAATATATAAAATTAATAAACCAATAAAGTATCCACTTGAAAACCCAAAACTAGAAAAGGTTAAAAGTGTTTAACTTGTAAATTAGGACTGAGAGCTAGATGTGAGCTCATTGGTGGTAAAATTTACTATTTTCTCATTTCATTATTTTACTCTTCTGAAACACTTTGAATATTTTTGAAAATTACATTCTTGTGTACACTTTATAATAATTTTAAAAATGATGTGACCCATGACAATATTATGGAGGGTCATGAGAGACAAAATATAATTGCCATTCCATATTGTTTGCATAGTTTTAATTTTAAGAAAGGAGGACATTATCCAATAATATTTTTAGCATTTAAAATATAATATTCCATATCAATATATAAATGATTGTACCTTCTGTTTCACAATTGATCTATTTCCACTAACAGTTCCAATATCAAAATACTCCTGTGTGTCTTCAACCTACTACCATACTTCATATTTGATTTCTAGGACAAATAGCTTCCCTATAGAACTTTAAAGAATAGAGTGCATAAGTGAAATACAATAATGTTGCAGGAGTGAGAGAAGCAGGAAATGCTCTATGTTTAAATCCTACTGTGTGCAATTCCTTAATAGGCAGTTAGTAAAAATTTCAGGAATAATGCTGCCCTAGTCTTAGCCTCTTTATCTTTTTTTTCTTTCAGTATAAATTCTACAATAAAAAAATGTCATCTTTGGGAAACCAAAGTCTAATCAAGAATCATTATCAGTTGCCTTCCTTCTCATTAGTCGTGCCAGTGTCACACAAGTGAATAGCTCTCAGTCTTACAGAGAATCAGCTTGCTGCTCCAATTATAATATCATAGATATTTCTGGAGTTTGAAACAAAAGATGTTATCTAAATATTTGAAAAACTAATCTTACTTTTAGTCTAAAATAGTTACTACACTTACTACAAAGGAGAGGAAAACCTAAAGTTCAGAAATCAAATTAGGATGGCCATTTGATATCAATTATATTCTGTAAAATAAAGCTCAATTTAATAATAATGGTATATCCTTTTTATAAAAAAAAAATTCTTTGAAACTTGGAGCATGCCCTATGCAACATACACAAGGTTTGGGTTATAAATCAAGAGGTTGTGTTCACGTGCAATCTGCATCAAAATCATGTGATGCAACTTTACACTCTTCACTTTTCTTACTATGTCCCTCAGTTCATTGCTCTGGAAAACAAAATAAAAATTAACTAATGCATATGCATGATTTGGGAAAAGAGTAATATGAAATGACAAATAATTATTTTCTTTTTTAATAATCCTAGACCCACTAAAAAACCCTAGAGGAAATCATAATTAAAATTTCCAAGATAGAAATGTGCCCATGTAAGGTGAAATGATGTAAAATATTTATAGCTCTGTATGTGGATGTATGAAATATAGATGTGAATTCTGATGGTCCAGACTGAAGAAGCACAGAAGAGTGTGCATTTATAAAGCCTCCTACCTTTTATCTTATCTGCCCAACTCCTGATTTTGTTTTTGTATTTAATTCTCTTATGGTTGCTTTTATTATTATAAAATAGAGGCCCGGTGTATGAAAATTCATGCATTGTGTGTGTGTGTGTGTGGGGGGGGGGGGGGGCTGTCTCTCAGTCACACCTGAACCCTCTGGCAGCCCGGAAGTCCTTGGGGGATGTCCAAGTTATGGCTCCCGTGGGGGGAGCGGGCCTAAGCAGTAAGTCGGACATCCTTAGTGCTGCCGAGGAAGCAGGAGAGGCTACTGCCACTGCTGCTGCACTTACAGCCATCAGCCTGGCTTGTGGCTGAGCAGAGCTACCCTGTGAGAGCACACTGATCATCAGGGGGCAGCTCCTGCTTTGAGGGTGTGTGTCAGAGCAACAGGTTGTTCCTGGTTGTTCCCCCATTAGGGTCAATTTGCATATCAACCTTTCATTATATAGGATCATTTTCCTTCCCCTTTCCACCTCCTGATTTTCACTAGTTATATTTTTTTGTATTATCATAATTTATAAGACTTGCATTAACTTTTAGTATTAGAGTGTAAAAGTAGGACTCCATTTGATTGTGTAGCATATGCTGCACTTCCCAACCCTAGGCAAATCCCTCCAACCCATCTAGCTCACCTGCTGCCGCAGTGGAACAGTTCTTTGTCTGCTGAAGGCTTCTCTCCTCAGCAGCCTGCATTTCTCTGCTTTTATTCTTGAGAGCTTTCTCTTGAGACACGGAGACTCACTCTGCCCAAATATGAAGTGCTGGGATTTATCATCCCAGGAGCAACCTTAGCTAATGAAAAGTGGGCATTGGCAGATAAATTATCCAAGGAATTTAGCTTAAAAAACAACAACTCTGTGATGTGCTCTATACCATTCTTCTGAGGATCTCCAGTGGGATTAACTTCCAGGTGCTCATAACAGTCAACTTTTTTATTTTTAATCCTCACTGAGAATATTTTTTCCATTGATTTTTGGAGAGAGTGGGAAAGAGGGGAAGGAGGAAGGGAGGGAGGGAGAAGGAGAGGGAGGGGGAGAGAGAGAGAGAGAGAAAGAGAGAGAGAGAGAGAAACATTGATGTGAGAGACACATTGATTGGTTGCCTCCACTTGTGCCCCGATTGGGGACCAGGGATTGAACCTGCAACCTAAGTACATGCCCTTGACTGGATGGGTGCATAGGTCAACACTCTAACTACTGAGCCACACTGGCCAAGGCAACAGTGACTTTTTTAAAGTATTTTTTGTTGTTGTTGTTGTTGTTATTGATTTCAGAGAGGAAGGGAGAGAGAGATAGAAACATCAATGATGAGACAGAATCATTGATTGGCTGCCTCCTGCACACCCCCAGTGGGGACCAAGCCTGCAAGTCTGGCATGTGCCCTTGACTGGAATCGAACCTGAGACCCTTCAGTCCACAGGCCGACGCTCTATCTACTGAGCCAAACCGGCTAGGGCTACAGTGACCTTTTTATTAAATCTTCCTTGACTGTTTTCTTTCACTGTCACTTTTCCAACTCTCTCATTTGCTCTTCCTGGGATCAAGTACCACATAAACTGCATTCAACCAAAGTTTTGTGTCAGGGTCTATTTTCTAAGATGCTTACCTGAGAAAGCTTTATTAAAATTTATCTTTAAATTAATTCTAAATATTGAAAACAAAGTACACATGAAGAAATACAAAAATAGTATAGATGAAACATTACTTACTGTCTATTAGTAGAATTATAGATTAAGAAATAACAGCTTTTGATTAAAATAAATATGTTCAAAAGATAAGTTTTTAACAAAAAAAAATGTTATGAATCCCTTTAACATAGCTCTCAAGTTTCCTTCAAGTTTTCCAGCACCTGTGAATTTTTTGTATGTCAACTAATAAAACCAGGAAGTAAGATATACCAGTCTGCTTATACAGGGCATTTTTATGATTTCCTTCCTTTTTTTGTTGTTTTTTTGTTTGTTTGTTTGTTTGTTGTTGTTGTTGTTGTTTTGTTTTCATTTAGTTATTTTGAGGCACAAAGGTACAATGATTTAGTTCTTCCGAAGAACTATATGCAATTATATATGTGATCTTTAAATGTGTTATTTAAATTAGATTTGGAAACAACTATTCAGACCTGTTCCAATGAGTTTAATTCTTATTATTTATAAGGAAAACCCCAAGATGTCTTTTGACTTAAAGGGAAAGGGTGGGGGGGAGAATTAGATGTAAAACATGACAGGTAGCTACAGACATGGTTCTACTCTCACAATTTATAGAGCAACATAACCAGGCATTTGTTATCCCATTTGCGGTAAATACAGAGAAAAACAGCAGGTTGTGAGCCATCTTATGACTCACTGTCCCATGTGTTGGTGCCAGGGACAGATTTTAATCTGAACACACTTTACCAGTAGAGGGGTACATGGAGACTTATCTTACCCGCTTCTGTTTATTTGAGGAAAGGCCCAGTAGCCTGGCTTTTGTGCTTACAAGTGTCACATAATTTTCCATACAGCAGTAATATGTATAGAAAGATGCATAGGTTCTGTAAAAGGGAAAGTTAAAGTACTTTCTGGATCCATTATTTTGTAAAAGTTTTAATAAAGAATAACTTATTTTCTTCACATTTTATGTAAATTACAAGTCAACAGTAAATGCCATTGCATTTTTAACCACACGGGGCCTGGGAGCCCAGCACATTAACCTAGGGTTGGCCCTATAATTCACAAGGACAACAATCCATACCCAGTGACTCTCTCCTTTGAATATTAGTAGCGTATGGAACTGATGATATAGCAGTATATAAGTCTTTTTATTATAAACATATGTGTGCTTGTTTTATACACTTACGAGATAAAGTCTTTGGGGTCAGATGTTGGACTGGCTTGAATTTCTGAGCCTTAACATAGTTGCCAATTCACATTATTAGCAGCAAATCCTTAGAGAGGATTTAAACCTTTTACTGTCCTGCTCTTTGGCTTGTTTTTTCTCCCCATGGTTGGTAATATTCCCCCCAGATTCAAAAACATCAGTGACTTCTTCCTATTCCAATCAGTTGAGAAAGAAGCTTTAAAAATATGCTGGTGCCCTGGCCCTAACCTAGACTGATTAAAATAGAAATTCTGGATGTATATCCTAGATACATTTTTTTCAGAGCTCCACAGCTTATTGTAATGTACAATCAGAATCAGGAATTGATAATATGGACAATGATATATGATGCTCTTTAGGGATTTTATTGTTTGCTTTCTTCCTCTTTGTCTGAAGAATCTCTTCCACAAACAACTTCTAAACGTATCTTTCACTGATAGTGGAAAGTCTTCATACTGCCTTTTCTCTATTTCAGACCTTATAAATAAATAACTGAAATATTTGATATTTTCTTTCTTTGAGTTTACATTATAGATATATTGACAGTTAAATCTAGGACACCCCATTTACAAAAATATGTTGGTATTTATTTTAGAGTGAGGAAGGGAGAGATAAAAATATTAATGATGAGAGGGAATCATCCATTGCCTGCCCCCTGCATGACCCCTACTAGGGATCGAGCCCACAACCTGGGCATGTGTCTTGACTGGGAATTGAACCATGACCTCCTGGTTCATGGGTCAAAGCTCAACCACTGAGCACACTAGCTGGTCTAGGACACCCTATTTTTTATCTGAATTAATTCTGGCTTTACAGGAACATAGATATAAGAAGCAAGTAAGGCTTAGAGAAAATAGATGACATCCAAATTCACAAAACTTGTAATTGGCAGAAACATAATTGAAACTAAGTGTACCTTCTTTTATTCCTATGAAATACTTTAAACATCTATATAACAATGTAGAGAAAAATAATGTAATTATAGTTACCATTTATTTTAATAAAGCTAGTATATATGACCATACTTGATTCAATTTTAAAGTAAGTACAATATTACATATATCATTAAAAGTCTTGTAAGACTCTCTCATAATTCCATTCACAGCCCTTTCTTCCTCCATCACTACTGACTGGTACCAGATCTCTTAAATGTGGTGTTTATTATTTCAGGCCGTATTACTACTAAAATAATTTGTATCCTTTTAATTCGTAATTATTTTTATATCGTCTCTTTTTAAATTTGCCTCTGACTTTATTTATACGCTTAAGCCTATAGTATTTTAACATATTTACCTCCAAATTAAACAGCACTCACTATGTTTGCTTTTCTTTTTTATATTATCTTAAACAAAGAAGTTATCTCATGTGAAATGTTTAATTAAATTTACATCATCACTTTTCAGTATAAGCTAAATATTAAATTGCTGTTGTATTGCATCCTAACAAATCTTGATTCTCATATTTCAACTATTTCAAAAACAGTAAAAGAGTTATTTCTTATATAAGTAATTTCATATGTCTCACCTGTCATTTTCTTCTTTGTTCTGTAATGTTCTATTATCGATTCAATTAAGTTTAAAATTTAAAATGGCCTGAAACTAATATAATATTGTATGGTAATTTTAATTTCAAAAAAATTAAAAATGGCCTTTAACAATGCCTGATACTACTTCTCACCCTTTTATTCATTCCTTTTCTATTTCTTCCCACTGTTCTGAATGCTCTTTCTGTTACATGCAAGGTAACATTTTGGTCATACTGGTTTATTCCACTCCCCATGCTTCTGTTGATACTATCACAGTTATCTGATTTATACTCTCATATTATCTCCGAATAAAAATATTTTATTCACTGCTGTGTTATTTTAAGAAAAATGACAAACAAATAATTTGGAAATTCAGTCTGATTTTATATTTGGGAGGATATTTATCTAAACTAATCTTTCAATGTTGCAATGGACTAAGTTAGCCAGCCTTGAGTAACATACCACTAACTCTGAATTCTGCTTTGCTTTATGTGCTTATATTATACTCCAGGATATATTTCTTCTTCTTCAAAGAATTGATAATGTGTATAAACTTACTAATTAGTCAGCAGATGGTAATCCGTTACTAACTAAAACTAGCCTCCTATCAAATCCAGTACTAAATTCTACATGTACTAAACGACAAAATATTGACACATATACTCAGACCTCCAAGTACTTAACCTAGCATTCACGATATTTGATTTTTTTTTCTCTTTAGTTACCGTCAATGTAAAAGATAAGATAGGTTTTTCAATTAAGAAAACAGGAGTAACAATCATATCCTAAGTTACTCCTACTGCCACAATTGTGTAATATTTCTGGAATGAAGAATCTGAAAAGTAAAGCATAAAGCTAAATATTATTATCAGTGAATATAAGCTTTCATGCATTTCTGGGTTTCTCTAGGCAAATGTTGAACTATTGAATTACTTTATTTGAAAAATAGAAATATTATTTTAGCTTACAGACAATCTAAACGAAAAGAACTGTATGTTTTTTCTAATCCTGTGATTTCTCTGTTTACTGTGGCACTTAACTTTGCAGACATCAAAAACAAAATTATTTCTAGAAATTGAAACAAATTATATCATAGGAAAGACTTATTACATTCCAGTGGTAGGATAATGTGTTGGGGCCCAGTAGGGACTGGGTATCAATGCTTGAGGGATGAGTCTTGTGTGCAGAATGAGGATCTATATGCAGTGCTGCTGTTTCTAATTGAGAAGTAGTATCCCAGGCATTAGGGTCTCAGTTGTCAAGGGAAAATGACTGTGTCTTATTTATTAAGCAATAAGATTACAAGAGGTAAAATTAATATTGAGGCTGTTGGCAGCACTGGGTTGGATCACATTGTTTTTCTGCTCTACTTATTTGTCAAATTAGCCAGGAGGCCACTACCAGCTCCAGGAGGAAAATGATGTATATGCTTCAAAAAGGAGACACTAGGGACCAGGAAGGCCCTGTCTTGTTTGTCCAAGCAGTATTCATGTAATTGGATCTGGGGTCTGACCACACTAATGCACTTAATGACAGGAGGCGATGGAGGCCCTCTGTACTGGCCTGCTGAGTTGATCAGATCAAGAAAGCTGCTGGTCAGCTTTCTGAGTGACTCAGAGACAAAATTAGGTTATTGAAAAAATTTTGCCATCTAATATAAAGACAGAAAGAAATATGCTATTGTTTGAAAGAAAAATAATACGAAGTATGTTAAGAGGATGCCTTAAATTACATATAATTTTCAACTGATTGTTTTGCTAAGTAAATATACTCTCTTTTTAAAATTTTTGAAGTATACTTATTTTTTTACTGTTGGGTAAATTTTTTCATACTCTGTTTCCCTGATTTTTTTTTTTTTGTGTGTCTTTTCAGTGAGACAGCGTAGCAAAGTTGTGGTATAAGGTCACAACCAGAGATCCTAGACTTATATATCACATATAGTAGCCCCTATCTCCTTATCAAAGGTGTTTAGTTTCTCTGTGTAAGAGTCTTTATCTTTAAAATGAGGATTATAGAATTTTTGCATTAAATATGTCTTATTGAATGCTTGACCTTAGTAAATGCTTGGTAACATTTAAGGCACAAAGTATAAGCTCAATTCACACATATGTAAACATTATTATTAGTACATCATTATTAGAAAAATTATATATCAGACTTGATTTTGTCACATGTAACTTTTTTTAAAAGGATCTATTTGAAGAAGTTGGGTAAAAAAATAGGGGAGGGTATTCATGCAAGTAGATGGGTCCAGTGGCATCTTCTGAGCTACTGGTTCAGCAGCAATAGTTGCCATTGGTTAAGAGCAGTGCCATTTCTTTGTACAGTATTCTCTACGTAATTTCTATTTGCCCCACTGGTGTTACCGCCTTTCACACCTCTATATTATCTAATGACTTCATTCTATCTTTCTGTTTTCCCTTGAAACCTACCTTGAGAAATTTAAACCATCCTAAGTAGATATGACTGAGGATGATTTAAAAATATCACAATGTTACTGAACTTTTAAGAGTGCAAACAGTGTGAAACTGAGAGGTTGCAATTAAGAAGAGGAAGTCAGGTGTCAGTTAGAGGATCTCACAAATTCTGGAGGTATAGGACTGCTCTTCCTCCACTCCCTGCTCCTGTCTGGCCTACCACTGCAACGTACCCGCTAATTAAGCAGCTTTGTGTGAGCAGACTAGAAGTCACTCCTATGCTACAGTGTGACTAGTTGGCTGACTCTCAAGAAGAATAAGGTGAAAGTTATAAGGAGAGTCATTTCTTGTTTCCTTATATGGAAATGTGGGTGTTTCCTCATGCTCAGGCTACGTGGGTGGAAGTTATACCCAATTGATTACTTTATTTTGTCCAAAGCACTCTGCCTTACACTTAGCAGGCATACCTTGTGCCATACCCTAGAAATCACCTGTGTGAATTAGTGTGGATTTTGTTAATCAACTAGAAACTACAAAATCAAGAGAGTGTCATATCTAGTTACCATTCTAAATAAATGGCACTGGACCAACAATGCCATGGAGGAAAGGACTTATTGATCAGTTCATCTAATCACCTATCAAATGAGCAAATTAAGCCTTAGACTTTTAAAAGTAAGATTAAGGACTTTTAAATTTTTACTTACAGCTTTGAGAAAAGTAAGCAAATCAGCAGAATAATGAATAACTGCTATGTTGCACTATCATATTCCTTTAGGAGTCTTATATTAGATCATCTCTCTTTTATATTATTTTGTTTTAGTCAGTGTATTACTCTTCTCTAAATGAGTTACATTAGAAATAAATTATCCATGGAATTCATGTGTATATGGTAGCAAAATCTTTATTCAGTTAATTCAGATGACTTCTTCTCAGACATCTGATGTCAAATTAGGTCAGATGAGTAATAATTGGATCTAATTAGTTTCCCCACAAACTGTTAATTCTCTTACCGGAAGCCAATAGAAGAATGGTTATAGTTTAACTCCCTGTGTGAATGTATAATGTCAACATAAAGAGCAATAATGTTCTGTCACTGAAAATAAAAATCTAAATTTGTTTTTCATTATGTCCAAATAATATGAAAACAAACAACCTGGGTTTGATTCCTTGGCACTAATAACAGGTGTATGTGACAGTTTTTATATTATGTTACCCTTTTAAGGGATCGTATATAAAAATAAAATTTGGAGTATTTTATAATTAAGGATTAATTTCCCTAGACATGAAGTGTTCTTTTTTTCAATACAAAAAGTAATAGAGCTTATAAGTGGTATAAATGAGACTACAGACACTTGAACACCTAACAGGAAATAATCCCAGTTGCATTTGTTAGACCAATAAATAAATAAATAACCTGATGTATTACTTTGCAAGTATTAGCAAATTTCCCCAACTGGATTAGAGAAATAAAAAAGGGTACAGGATCTGGAACTTAGGGAGATGATGAGAGTCTCAGTAATTGAAATAAAAGGAAGACTTATTAACCATTCATATATGATTTAATCTACTGCAAATTCCATAACTATTTATTAATTTTTGCCCTGTTTAGACCAAATATATATTCCTGAAGAATCAGCTAGGAAAAAAATGCAGGATTGTGATGATTGGGAATCTACATAAAGGCTATCTTGAAACAAAGGATCTTGTTTTGAAGTAGCTAGCTAGCCCAAGAGCAGTCTGCCTATCCTATATAATAAAAGGCTAATATGCAAATTGTTTCCTCAACCGGGAGTTTGACCGGAAGTTTGACCAGGGGGCAGGACCAGCCAGCCAACCACCATAGCCCCTTCCCCCAGCTGGCCCCGCCTCTGATTGCCCCCCCATCCCGATCGGGGATAGGGCTGGCCGGCCAACCTCCTGCATCCCCTCCCCCTGGCTGGCCCAGTCTGATCAGGCCAATGGGGTTGGGCTGGCCAGACACCTCCCATGCACAAATTTGTGCACCAGGCCTCTAATTATAATATAATCTACAATTACATTGAACAGTGGTTGGAAGGATCAAATCTTGAAATATATGCTGGGTTATTAGGAGTCATTGCAAAGCTAATTTTTGGTGCCAGTCTATTTTCCCCTAGCTCAATTTTGAACAAAATCAGGATGGTTTTTATTAAGCTTTAATGATATTGCTTTACATACAAAATATGATGTCAATTTTACCTTGGATAATATGTATAATTGAGCATAAGAGTGTGCATATGATCACTCTTAGATAGTGCTGTGATGATACCAAAGAGCAAGCTGTCCTCATCTCTTAAGAACTTACAACTACATACATTTCATTCATGGGCTTGAGAATTTGGTGGGCTTGGAATCAGTCAGTGCATAATCAGTGATTCATGGCGATATGAAGGAAGGAATAAATGTATAATCTATCATAATAAAAATAATAGAGTAATTGTAAAAAAAGATTCAGTATATTTACCATGCAATAAAATTTTGAACAAAATACTATGTAAAATGTAAAAGTGTAAAATTTTCAGCTGAAAGATACAATTAATCATGGAAAATTGATTTAAAAAATAAGACATATACCTATATCAAATAATAAAATTACCACCTAATAGTAAGCAAAATTTTGGGTAAATACATTTAAAAAAAAAAAAACACCAAGAAATATCTCAAATCAACAACCCAAATTTACCACATAAAAAACTAGAAAAAGAAAACAAAAACAAGCCCAAAACTAGCAGAAAAAATGAAATAATAGAGATTAGAACAGAAAAAATAAAATAAAAAACAATAGAGAAAATCAGTGAAACCAAAAGTTGGCTATTTGACAATGATCAACAAAATTTAAAAACCTTTGGCAAAGGTGAACAGAGAAAAAAGACCCAATTTACTAAATTAAAAAATGAAAATGGGGACATTACTACCAATCATACAGATATAAAAACTATTTATAAAAGAGTGCTTGTGCCTGGCGACAAACCTGAATAGCAGTCCACTAAGGTGGCCCAGTTAGTTGGGGCATCATCCAGGACACCAGAAAGGTTGCTGCTCAGTTCTGGTCAGGACACATACCTTGGTTGTAGGTTCAACCCCTGTTGGAGCACATACAGGTAGCAACCGATGTTTCTCTCTCTCTTTCTCTCTCTGTATCACCCTTCTTCAATAAAATTATCATTGTGTGCAGATTAAAAAAGGAAAAACGCATTACAAAATATGGATAGCAGAGCCTGTGTAGAAAGGGCAGAGCAACCACTTACAGACTGGCACTCCTTGAACTTTCTTAATTTAACAAAAGGTAATGTATCATCCTTCCCTTAAGAATATATTTTTATGTCTGATTTAACTTATGTATCTGGCAGGCAATAATGGTAATTGCCTTGTCTTACCCAGATGTGTTGTTTTATAAATGGCTATATATTGTTTGAAACTTCTGTGTGCAGTCAATACAGCACTCTGGTGGCATACTCTAACATAAATAATATGTCAAGTATATGGATATAAACACATAAATATAAGCTCAATATAAACTGCCTACAAACAGCATAGTTCAAGGTGAGCTTGTATGTATATATTTTCTTTTCAGATCCCAAGCTACAGTGCACAGTACAGTTAACCAATTTAATAGCGCTCCACTCAAGGCAAGTATCAAAACATCAATTATGCATTGAATCCAAATACACAGCTCTGACCAGTATCTCACTGGTTTGTAGAAAGATATTTTTAATAGCTCCTCAGAGTTTAATCCAGGAAATTCAGGTAATTTTACAAGGACAATCACAAAGAGATGAGACAACCAGGCAAGAAAATAAATATTTCATTAGAGAATATATTAGATACATCATGCCTCTTATCCCTAAGTACTATATTGTGCATTTCCTTAAAAACAAGGAAAATAACATTGTTTTATAAAACTGCAGTACAATGATCAAGTAAAAAATTAAATATTGATCAAATGTCATCCACAGTTCAAATCTAAATTTAGTCCGTTGTCTCAATAGTGTCCTTTACAGGTGTTATTCTTCCTGGTCCAGGATCCAGTGGAGGATTGTTCATTGCATTTAGTTGTAATTGATCTTTATATCTTTTATTTGGGAGTTTCTCAACAATTTAAAAAAAAAAATCTTGATTGATGAGGAAGTTTTCAAAGAGTAGAATGTCCTCCATTGCTTTTTGTTGTATTTTTTCTCAGGATTTGATTCAAGTTATGCACTTTATGAAAGGAATACCATGGGCATAACATTGTATTGTCCTCTGTTGTTGATGTTAACTCTGATCATTTGTTGGGGAGTGTCCTTAGGTTTCTCCACCATAAATTTGGTATTTTTCTTCTTATAACAAAAAAGTATTTGGGGGTAAAGTTCTTTGAGATTATATAAATGCTTTTTCATCAAATTATCAAGAGATAATTATCTAGTGCCATCATTTCATCTATATTTTTAACTTGCCATTCAAATGTAAGGAAGGGTTTTCCTTTCTAGTGTATTTGTTTATGTATTTATTTTTCTATTTATTTATTTGTTTGTTTATTTATCTTTATTGTTGGCAATATTACAGATTTCCCCGTTGTGTGTTTTTTCTTCCACTGACCCTCTCTATATTCTTTAATTTATTAATACCAGTATGAACTTATATTAATTTATTAATACCAGTGTGCACACTCCCAACTGGGGATGTGCCCACAACCAAGGTACATGCCCTTGACTGGAATCGAACCTGGGACCCTTCAGTCCACAGGCCAATGCTCTATCCACTGAGCTTAACCAGTTAGGGCTCATTATGTATTTTTGATATGACATTTTTATTTTTAATTTTCAATTCATTTGCATTTACTTATCCTATTGCTATGGCTAAGAACTGCAATATGATGTTAAATAGGAATGATGATAATATTTTTATCCTGGTCCTGATCTAATGAGGGGAAATTTTGAATATTTCAACATTAAGTTTGACGCTTATTATATTTTTTTGCAGAAATTCTTTATCAAATTTTAAAATTCTCTTATATTTTTACTTTTCTAAGAATTTATAATGTCCTTATTTTGAATTATGTATTAGGTTTATATTGCTGCATGACATATTACCACAAACTTAGTAGCTTCCTATGACAGCGGTGTATTTTGCTTCCATGCTTATTCAAATTGTTGGCATAATTCAACTGCTCTCAGTTATAGAGTTGATGTTCCTGTTTTCTTGCCTGCCTGATATCAGCCGCAGCACTTCTCAACTCCAGAAGTTGCCTGGATTCCTTGCTATATGGCCCTCACAATTTTTAAGGCAGTAATGGCCCATTGATTCCTGCTCCTGCTTTGACCCCTTCGTTTTTCCTATCTCTGAACTCTAGACCTAGATTTAAAGGACTTACATGATTAAAACAGGCTCAATCAGATATCTTAGAGAGGTTCATTGATTTGGGACCTTAATTACTTTTGCAAAATCTTTCTTGACTTTTTGACCTCAATTTCACAATTTAACAAATATTGGGGGAGAAGGGTATACCATATAGTTATATCTAGTTTATAACTCTCTTTTCTTATTGGAATGGTAAATTTGAAAACATTTTTTTCCCTACTAAGGTTATTAATATCTCTGATAGTTTCTCTGCCTCTTAGAAGAGACCTTTTATTCTTTTTCAAAGCATCTTCAAAATCTTTTCTGGCATTCAAAATGTTAGGCTGACATCCTATAAGAGGAAAGAGTTGCTGACTACCCTCTCATATATTAGTGTCTTTACATTTCCCCATGGATTATTTTTTCCCTCATGTTAGTTTAACATGACATTTTTTTTTACCACTGTCAAAGCTATTTTAGGTTTATTTAAAATATCCTATCATGATTTTTAAAGCATTCTCTGTGAAGACATTGGTATACTACTGTAGGCTATTTGTATTGAGTTGTGGCTGCCTGAAGGCCAATGCTATATGAAATATACATGAAACTGTATTTATCGTGTATCTCAATTAAATGGAATAGATTTTTAAATACTGCATTCATTGCTGCCATTAAAATGGAAATGCAATGTCAGATATAAAAAATAATAATATTCTTGCCTAAAACATATATTTATTTCAGATTCTTAGTGTACCCATGAGTAAGGACTTTGTCATATTCTCTTTTTGTCTTAACGCAAATAAATAACCCAAGAAGGCCTCATGACAGATCTTCCCAGTAGCAGTAAACAAACAAACAAACACAAACTAAGATTTAAAAAAATATATTTAGACAAACGAAGTATAAAGCAAAAAGAATGGTTTAAGGGAGAATGCAGAATAAAATTGTATTGATGCTGTTTGTCCATTATTATTTGAATCATTATTTTTTAAATTCTACCTTAGTAAATATTGTCCTTGAAAATAAATCATATTTTATTTAAAATTTAAAACTAATAATAATATTTTACCTTTATAATGAAAGCACAAAATGTTATTCTCTAACTACCATGATTATAATTTTAGAAGTAGTTTTCATTAAAAAATAAACAGAGAAAATGGAAATAGTGCCTTGCCTCTTTTGCCAAAGTTTTTACCTCCCTCAATCAAGAAGATAGACAATTCATATTTTGTATATAGTAGGATTATTTAGTGTCTGACTCTGTGGATTTTTTTGTAATTAAATTGTCTAATTTGTTATTAAATCAAGACAAAGTACAAATAGATAAATAATTAATGCATCACCTTTTTTGATGCATTAATGAAAGGCAGACTGTATTTTACTATTTGTACCTACTATTATTAGAATTCTGAAGTTTTGCCCCCAGAAAAATAAAAAAAGAAATATTTGCTATTTGAAAAAAAGTAATGCTTTAAAATTATCTGTATATCCATATAGATTATTATAATGCCTGGAATATATACAAGATGAATAGTAGGATGTCTCTTACTTTGTAACATACTATATAATAAAAACTAAAAGAAGAGGTGAGTGAGGGAAAAATATGTAATTAGGTGGCCCAGTAAGGACTGTTTAACAAGTAATCTTTAATTTTGGCTTTATGGGATGCATAGGCTTTTAAGGTATTTCAATTAGAGTCAATAAGGCCAAGATAAATGTACAGACAAGAGCACTTGAGCCCAGCCATTATGGAGGTCACAGTTAGATTCCTGGTCTGGTTGCAGGCTCGATCTCCAGTAGGGAGCAGGCAGGAAGCATCTGGTCAATGCTTCCCTCTCATTATTGATGTTTCTATTTCTCCCTCTCCTTTCCTCTCTTAAATAAATAAAACTATATTAATAAAAAAGAGCATTTGACATCAATCAAGTGTGAGGAGTCTTAATTAATTCAAATGTTGCATATAAATAAAGGGATTTGTTAGGTAGAACTAGAAAAAAAATGCAATGAGATCAGCTTATGGAAGGTCCTGACTGCCAGACAAAAGTGGATAGCTCAAGGTGCAGAAAAGAAGAGAATAAGATATAGGCAGATGAGGGGTAGGTATGTTGTATAGGACAGTTGGAAATTTGAGGAGTGTGATATTAGGTCTACTAGTTAGGAAATTAGAATATACTAAAAATAAATGCTCAGAAACTCATGAAAACAATGCAATACAATGGGAAGTTAACTGTGTGATATAGAAGTTCTTAAATAATAATCAAAATTAATTTATCTTGAATTAAATTGATAAGTAAGTGTAGAAGGACAGAAAGTGAAGTGTAAAGATTGCTCTAAGATTTTATGTGTATCTTTCTGTAAAAGTAATCTACAGATATAGTCATAAATGTGTTATAGTCATAACCTAATTTTGACCAATTAGTGAAGGAAGCAGGGAAGATCATGGGTCTCCTGCAAAGATAGCTTTGATGATCCATCAGGATGTGAAAATGATTACTAGACCTTTGCACATGCAGGAAAGATACTTGAGGTCAGAGAATCATACCCTGGACACAACACATGGCTGGGTACTATAGATTTGTGAGTCAGAGATGAGGAAGAGTATCAAAGAGGGGAGGAAGGATGAGAGAATGAGACATCTGTTCCTCTGAGAGAAGAGTGATAGGATGGTGAAGAATTTAGAATGTGAAATAAGAAAAATGAAGGTTAAGTTTTTTTTTTTTTTTTTTTTTTTTTTTTTTTTTTTTTTTTTTTTTTTTTTTTTACAATTAAAGGTAATAAATCAGTTTTTTTAACTTATAGTTACTAGTTGTATGAAAATTGCTTTCAGTTGGTCAGAGGAAGGAACTTCTTATGACTCATTGATATGTAACCAAATTACTGACTCCTGTATTTACATGAACTGTGCTTACTCATAGGCAGCTTATTTATCTTTTAACTTTTCCACTTACACATGTCAGTGACTTTTTAAAATCTTCTACCTACCCATACATGACTTGTTTTCAAATAATAATATTTATTCTATTGCCTGGAGTCACACAATAAGCCTGGGACATACCACATAATTGCTATGTTCTTTCTTCTCTTAGATTCTAACGAGAAAATCCCTAGCTGGTCTTAAAGGCCACTAGGGCAACATATAGATATTTTTTTGAAGTAAAAGGTTAACCAAAAAAAAAATGTAATTTCCATCAAGTAATGAATATAAACAAGATTAGGACCCCATAAGTGAGTTCTATCAATCATGTTCCTGCTGAAAACCCATAAAGCTAAGTGTCTTTCAGTCATGTAATATCCTTTCTAAATCTTCTAGAGCACACATATCATTATATCATTTGGCAATCTTTAAACCAGATGGGGATCAATGTTTTCAGTGTGGTACATTATACCTTGCTGTTATAGAAGCTCTAGGTAATAAATGTTTCTGCAACCAATTTAAAGAGAACCCATTATGCAAATATAATAATACTTGCATAAAATCCTTGATGTTACAGTTTAGTATCATGTATCAGGCTGACTCTAATGACTTCCCAAAATAAGTTTGTTCAAACAAGGGGAAAAATAAAATACAGTTGATTGTGTGTAGCCATTGTAATAAAAGGGAAGGGTAGCACTTAAATCTCCAGAATTTCTCTTTGAAAATCATTTTTGTTCTGAAAATATTCAACAGTCTCTACATTTTTTATGAAAAGACATAACTTTCTGCATGGTTTTCTGGTATCTCTTTTTTTTTTCTTTCTAAAGTATCTGCCCTTATGTAAATGTGACCATATATAAAAATGAGATTAGGGGGTGGGGGGCAGGGAAGGGATAGAAAACGACCATGGGGGAAAATAAGAACATATGTAATATTTTAAACAATAAAGATTTTTTAAAATGATATTACTTACATATATTATGTAGACACGTATGCAGAAATATTTCTTACATCTTACTTTCCTCTGATTGAGTAAAATAATTAACTCCTCTTCTGTTGGACTGTTTCAGGATGCATATATTAAGCTATATGTTAATTTTTTGAAATGATATGATGTCATCAGTTAATAGATCCAAAACTTTCAAAGTGAACAGAGAGAAACATAATTTTTTGTTTCTAGAATAAGCATTAAAATAATAATAATAACTGGGGTTCTAATATGGGAGCTCCTGTTACTGAGTCTGCCTCACATTTGGCAGCCCCAGAGGCCACCCCTTTGCTGGTCTTCATGCCTCCCCTGGTGCAAGCCCAAGAGGAGTACAAAACACTACAAGATTCTGGAAAACCCCAATCTTCTCCTAACATTTACAGTTTTACAACCATTACCTGCATTGGTTCTATCAGCACAAATATTATTATACCCTCTGCCTCTGTTTCTGATCAATCACTTACTATTCCAAGAAAATACAAGATTCCTAGGCCTTTCCTCACACCTACTCAACTTCCAAAACTTTCTTTTTTGCCTACAGGACCATTATGTGTTCTTTGTTTTGTATTTTTGTTTTAGAGGGAGTGGAGGGAGAGAGAGAGAGAGAGAGAGAGAGAGAGAGAGAGAGAGAGAGAGAGAAGAGAGAAATGAGAACTATCGATGTGAGAGAGACACATCCATTGGTTGCCTCCTTATACGCATCTAAGGGGCAGGGATCAAATAGGCAACCCAGGTGCATGCCCTTGACCGGGAATCAAGCTCAAGACCTTCAGTGTGTAGGCCATTAAGCCATGTTGGCCAGAGCTGCAGGAACCATTAAAACAATCTAAATTACTTATCTCTCTGTCAAAGTTTCCCTATATTCTTCCTATAAGAAAAAATTGACCAACCCAGTTTGCACAAATGATGATTGTTTTTCTTCACTCCTACTTTGGGGACCACTGGACCTGAAAATAAATATCCTATATAATAAAAGGCTGATATGCAAATTGGCTGAATTGCAGAACGACCAGGCGGGCGGTTAGGAGCAGAAGGATCACAGATTGCAAGAGTGATATCTGACTGCCGGTTTAGGCATGATTGGGCCTAAACAAGCAGTCAGACATCCCCCGAGGGGTCCCGGATTGTGAGAGGGCACAGGCCGGGCTGAGGGGCCCCCTTCCCCATGCTTGAATTTTATGCATTGGGCCTCTAGTTATGATATCAAATCACTACTTTCTTTCATGACATTATCAATCCTCAAGCACTTTCGGGTATTCCTTACAATTTTCTAGGCTCCTAGCTAACTGTCTCTCTTCATTAGTACTTGCATCTTCTTTCTTAGTGATTTTCAGTTTTCTTGTGGGTGATCCAACTAACTACAATCAGCACAGTTGTTTTCTCTCTTCCCGGGACTTTCTTCCACTATTCTCTAATTAATCCATTTCAGCCCCTCAGGCATGCTTTTAGTTCCTGGAGCACAAGAGGCATGCTTGCACCATAGAGCTATGGACATTCCTTCTTTCTGAATGTTCTCCTGCAGATGTTCACATGGCTTGTTGCTTCACCCACCCTCTTCAAGTCTGGCTTATTATCTTCTCAGTGACTCTTTCCCTTTCCAACGTAAAGCTGAAAACTCACTTGTCCCTGCATTACTTATTGTCTTTCCTCCTTGATTTATGTTTTTCATATCACTTCTTACCATCTGATATACGATGCATTTTACTCCTTCTATTCACTTGTATTATTCATAGCCTGACACAACTTTAAAAGGAACACCCAATAAGGCCGAGTATTTTATTTCCCTCACTATTGTATCTTCAGTGTCTAGAAGAGTTCCAGGCACTTGGCAGATTTACAAATAATTCTTGTTTATAATTAGTAACCACTCCATACAACCAGTGATTTAAAACAGACTGTTAATATATTCACTGGTTGACTTATAAATGATGAACACATCTCTTAAATATGCACATTTATATTACTTTCTGAATAATGCATTCATCAAAATAAATCTTGAAAACGTTGTTTATACTAGACAGCTTAAGTGATAAACCTGAGCCTGTCACTGTCTTTTCAACCTAACCATGAAAAAGATTAAGGTTTATAATTGAGTACAATGAGTAAATAATACTCAACATGACCAAATAGTATCATCTCCAAAACACTAATTGAAATGACAAGAAAATAATGAGCACATGAGATATTATTGCTTAATGCATCTTTCACTTTCTAACAAATTATAAATATATCCAAATGAAAAACAACCAAATTGCTGTTTCTAGATACTGCTTAAGTAACTCAATCCTGCCCCAAATGGTAGCTTAATATAAAGGAAATCTCTCAATAGTGCTTATGTTAACTACATTTTATGTAGACAGCTAAATAGAACTATACATTCACTAGTACTTATTATACATAGTCATTGAAGTAAAATTCTTTATTTAATTAGGAATGTACCTAACTAATAATATTTTTGTCAGTCAATAATATTCAAATTTTATAAGATCCTTAAGTGTAGGCAAATTTGAGAAGTTTGTTTTAAGTGCTTTGCTTCTCCCCTACTTTAGCAATGTATGGCTACATGCTGGTCCCTTGGTATCCTAGACCTAGGTATGCAAGATTTAGCAAATAAAATATAAGAATCCCATTTGAAATTTAAGTTTTAGGTTAACATGTATATTTTAATATAATGATCTCTCATGCAATATTTAGGACATAACTATACTAAAAATATCTATTTCTGTTTATGTGAAGTTCAAACTTAACTGAGCATTTTCTATTTTACTTGGTAACTCTATGTCTTCTCTGTGACTATCCACATGTATTCCATATGTGTAAATTTTTACTTCTGACTCTTCAAAATGTATTTATCTGTGCCACATTTTATTTGATATCTATAGACTATTGTCTGTGTAATGTGTAACCCAGCCTGATATAAATCAGAATGGTGGTGAATAAATACAGTAGATAATTTAATTTCTTAATACATTAGTCAATTAATCATTCATACTAACCTTATATTACTACCCTCCCCCAAATCAGGCAGATAATAAAACATGCAAATGACTTAACACTGTATTTTTCTTTAAGGAGGACAATCAAGAAATTTTTTTTTACATATTTGGAATTTTAGATGTGTTTGTAGCCAATTAGTACAGATATTTTTGGTTTGGTGTAAGAATAAGATTGGGAATAGTGTAAGGCTTTTTTGGTGCTTCTCAAACACTTGTTGAAGGCAGGTGTTAATCATAACAATTATTTCAAACTGTTATGTGTTCTTTGGCCTCTCTTACACTGGCACACACACAGATGTGTCTGTACACACACACACACACACACACACACACACACACATACAACACTCACACTTGAATAGAGTATAATGGCAATCCTTATACTGAGAGAGATTAAATCAAATAAATTTCAGAACCCTTACAGAAAAATGTGATGGATATGAAAAAATATATATGCATACTTTGATTTTATTTCTTCCTGCTTTTGATCAAACTCTGATTTAGACATCATTTCTATAATCATATATGTTTCTCATCTATTAGAGACATTTCCTATTTTGCATTCTGCCATTGAGATTTTTGCATAAAGAAATTGTGTAAAATCAGAGCCCGATAAAGCCCTGAAAACAGTTCATGATTTTGGGTTCCTTTTATGTTAAAACAACAACAACAAACAAGAAAATAACATTAAGTTATTTTCATACAAACTGATTTTTTTTTTTTTTCTGATACACACTCCAGGGCCAGTGAGTGCCTCTTACAACTCAGAACCTCAAAGAAATCCTCAACCCTGTGGCTCCCAGAGCAGACTTGCCATCTACTGGATGAGTGGACCCCAGAGAAAGCTGAGGTAATAATTACTTCTTTTAAGATATTGCAGTAAAAAGAAAGTTTTAAAGTACTTCTCACTCCTTCAAAAATACTACCATTCATATAACTCACAGAGTTTTTTGCATCGATTAGTTTAACTTAAAAAACTGTATTTCTCCCAACAAAAGAAGCCAAGTTACCCTTTTTGCAATTACTAGAGACTTGTGTTTCTTACCCTTTTAAAGGAATCTTTTTACTGGCAGCTTGGGAGCTATTATCAATAAGATAGTCTGAGATTGCACTTCACACACTCAGCCTTATATGACCATCCTCAGGAGCCCTAATTTATAGCAGAATGATACACATACTTCCGACCACCTTCAAGTGAACAATATGTTGTATTTGCGTTGAAGTTGGGACTTTCAACTACTGCTTTAAACATAGCTTTTAACTCAGTCATTTGAGAGTTTTAAGCTTCAAAATGTTAGAAAACTCACCAGACCTAAGTATTACATTAATTTGAAATAAAATTATATAGATAAAGAAGTATAATTAAATAAAGTCAATTATATCAAGGTGATCATTTTATCTGGTTCCAAATGGACTCTAGCCCATTCTCTACCTTGTTTTCAGTGAAGTGCTAATGTAGATAGACCCCTCAATTAATTAAAGCAAAAATTTACTTAATTATGGTTTTGATTTAGATTTTCCTGATGATTAGCAACACTGAGCATTATTTTTTCATATATCTATTGAACATTTGTATGTCATTTTTGGGGAAATATCTATTTAAATCATTAGTCTATTTTTATCATGTTATTAGTTTTTTTTTTTAATATTGAGTTGTAGGAGTTCCATATTTATTTTGGAGATTAACCCCTTATCAGATGTATGGTTTAAAAATATGTCCTTTTTTGTGGATTGCCATTTCACTTGGTTGACTGTTTTCTTGATTGTAGAAACCATTTTAGTTTGATTCAGCTGGTAGAAATGCAAAATGGTACAGCTACTATGGAAAATAGTATGGCAGTTCCCCCCCAAAATAAAACTACCATATGATTTAGGGATCCCATTTCTGGAGGTTTACCCAAAAGAATGAAATCAGGATCTTGAAGAGATAAAAGGATTCCATGTTTACTGAAGCATTATTCACAATAATGATGTGGAATGCTCTACAACACTGTACCCATCTATACTAATAATAGAGAAATATGGAAATTGTCAGGGACTCTGTCACAGTGACAGTAACTACAAAACAGCAGGCTGTGTGAGGCGACAAGGCCAGCAGGAGGATTAGTGAAGGATGACCAAATGACTAAACAGTAGGCTGCGTGGAGCAGCCAGGCCAGCAGGGGGGTTAGTGAGGGACAACCAAATGACTGAACAGCAGGCTGCATGGGGCAACCAGGCCAGCAGGAGGGACAGTTGGGGGTGACCAGGTCAGCAGGGGTGGGCAGTTGGGGGCAACCAGGCCAGCAGTGGGGTAGTTGGGGGTGACCAGGTCAGCAGGGGTGGGCAGTTGGGGGTGACCAGGACAGTAGGGGAGCAGTTAGGGGCAACCAGGCCCACAGGGGGGCAGTTAGCGGCAATCAGACTGGCACACAGAGGTGGTTAGGGATGATCAGGCTGACAGGAGAGGCAGTTAGGGGCAATTAGGCAGGCAGGCAAGTGAGCAGTTAGGAGCCAGCAGTCCTGAATTGTGAGAGGGAAGTCCGACTGCCAGTTCAGGCCCAATTCCTGGGCTCCTGAATTGGAGAGGGTACTGGCTGGGCTGAGGGGACCCCCCCACGAACAAATTTCATGCACTCTAGTAGTCAATAATAATGCACTGAATACATAAAAATGTATTAAGAAGGTAGATATAATGTTTTGTGTCCTTACCACAATAACATATAATTTTATTTATTTACTATAGACCCAGTGCACAAAATTCATGCACTGGGGAGGACCCTCAGCTTGGCCTGTGCCCTCTCACAGTCCGGGACCCCTTGCTCCTTACCACCCACCTACTCGCTGCTCCTACCACTGCCACAGAGGCAGGCACCGCTGCTGTGCTCGCCAGTCATGAGCCCAGCTTCTGGTTTAGAGGTGCTCCCCCTTGGGAATGCACTGACCAGCAGGGGACAGCTCCTGTGTTGAGCGTCTGCCCCCTGGTGGTCAGTGCATATTATAGTGACCAGTCATTCTGGTCGTTCTGCCATAATAGTTGGTTAGGCTTTTATTATATAGAATTTTCTTTTTCATATATTTTTAATGATTTCAGAGAGGAAGGGAGAGAGAAAGAAAGATAGAAACATCAATGATGAGAGAGAATAATTGATTCGCTACCTCCTGCATGCTCCCTACTGGGAATTGAGCCTGCAACCTAGGCATGTGCCCTTGGCCAGAATCTAATCTGGGATCTTTCAGTCCGCAGGCTGACTCTCTATCCACTGAGCCAAACCGACTAGGGCAAACATATAATTTTAGAAAGCATGTATTGATTAATTCAGGTCTAACTATAATAACTACAATGTTACAACAGAGGTAAAATCATTATATTGATTACATATTATGGATGTTAGGTCACTACCTTTCTTTTCTAGTTGATAATAAGAACTTGTATTCATATTTTCCTTGAAGCCATGTAACTCAGAAGAAATTAACTACTGTCATATCCAGGAAAAGCCTGAATTAGTCCAAATGTACAACTTTCTAAGTAATTAGTTCAAGAATGAGCATGTGACTTAATCATGTCAAAAAGTAGTAAAATGAATACTTGTAAGAATATTTTTACTCCTGAAAGACCACATGACAAGATGTCCATTCTTCTTCTTCCTCTTATGCTTAGAGCCTGAATAACCAATTTGTTAAATATGAGATTAATGGTGCAATGGCAGAATGGATTATAAAGAACCATTATAATATGATTGAGCCTCTAAAATAATTAACCCTGATACCTTTAAAATTACAAAATAGTGACATTATGTGAAATAAAATAATAATACAGCATATTTTAAGCAAGTTTGAGTTACATGTATAAAATTGAAAGCATTATAACTACGAAGTTTATCAGTGGAAACTATGCAATGGTGATAATTCAAGAAATGAATATAGACTTAATGTTTAGAATTGTCTTATTAACCTTTAAACAATTAAAAGCAGAACTATATGAAGACTCCTAACTCTAGTAGGTGGGGATAGAGTAGGATGAAGAAGTTTTTTTTTTAAAAAAAATTCATTTAATGCCATTCAATGCTGTTTGATTCTTCCCCTGTAAACCCCTTCTTCCCTACATATGTATCACTGTTCCAATAGCCAGAAATTCAGAGTCAAACAAGAACTAGATTGGCAAAAGAGTCTATAAGTTAATGCATAGTAATTGGATTAATATATGCATTTGTATACTTATTATTTTATTAGAAACACACAAGACAACTAAATATAATAATGGTTGGTGGATGATAACTTGCAACTCATCATCAAACAGTAAATGTTAATGCCCAATACATCTATGAAGTAATACTCAAAGTCATTAATAATCAAGGACAATAAATTAAAACAATACTGAAAAGTTTTCCTTCATCAAATGCCAACACTGTCAAAGACTAATGGTATACTTTCTGGACAGGAATAGATTAAAGTAGGCACATATAAATTCTTTTGACAACTCAAGTCTCCTTCCATCACTATTTATTCTCTTTGTACTCTCTCCTACCTCTCCCCATCACCCTTTCCCTCTGGTAATCACTGTTGGGGGCCAGATGTAAGCTGGCAAGGTCCTTGCACCTTCAGGGGCTAGCAAGGCTGGGACCCTTACCCACACAGTTTTCCCAGACTTGTTTGGATGGCGATTATCAGTAGAATGAGAGCAACATTTGTAGAATGAGAACAGCCTTTCATAGCTTACCAAGAAGTCTATAACTGTTTACTGAGATATGCTGTACTGAGAACTTGTCCTTCTGCTGTGTCTCTCCCTTAGAGATTAAGAGGAACAAAGAATACATTCCTCTTGACAGACCTCTGATTCAGTGTGTTGTGTATAAATAGGATTGTACAGCTAATAAACTCGCTTCAGTTCATCAAGAGAACTGGGGTCCTCCCGACCCCGCTTTCCTGTCTTTCTTTCTTTTCTCTATTCCCACCTCCCTGCCTCAGCCCGGCTCAACCCTGTCAGGCGGGCCCTGACAAATCACCATGCTATTCTCTGTGTCTATGAGGGTTGTTGTTTTTTGGGGTGTGTGTGTGTGTGTGTGTGTGTTGTTAATCCTCACCCGAGGATATTTTTTTCCGTTGATTTTTAGAGAGAGTGGAAGGAAGGGGGAGATACTGAGAGAGAGAGAGACATTGATTGGTTTCCTCCTGCATGTGCCCAGACCAATGCCTGGGATTGAGCCTGAAACCCAGGTACATGCTCTTGACCATAATCAAACCATGACCAACTGAATGAGTTAACCTGTACGGGACAATAGGCATTTTCTTTTAGTATGTGCATTGTGTAGTTTTATCATTGATAAATTTATCAGGAGGCAACATATGTTCTTTATCACAAATGATTACAAGCTAAAATTATTTTGCATCTGTAGGACAAAGCAAATTGCTAGAATATCAGTAAACTATAAAACCATTTCTTGATGCCAGATATCCTTGACAAATTTCTGAAAGTATTTTTTCTTACTTATCCATAAACTAAGCTGCAGCGAAAAGAAAGGCCCAGATGAAGTCATACATACAAAATGTCGGAGATACTAAGGAGGAATGTATGGTAATATTCCTCTGAAATGTGCTCTGAAAATATTTGGCTTTTACAGAGAGCAATTGAGGTTGTGATGCATAGGGAATAGTGAAACTGAATAAAGCAATGACCTTTCTAAGGGTAAAGTGATATTTTATTAACAACAATAATTTATTTTATTTACACATGAGCAGAATTTCTTGGTGCCTATAAATGAGTGTTCTACTGTTTCTCTCTTTCTTTTTGAATAGATTTCAAAACTATCAAGCAAAATTTCATTAGGAAACACCTTACTGTAACCTTAGATTTGGATTATTTTAAGATAAAATAATATCTCCTGAACATGTGGGAATTTAGTACATTTCTTTCCATAGGACATGTTCCATGTAATACAATAGTGGCTGTAGATTATAATGGTTGGCATTTGATAAATATGATCTATTTTTATGTTTTATTTTCCAAAGTAAAGTGAGTTACATATGTTTTTGTCTTGCCAGCATATCTTTAAGAAACCACCCTTTCTATTCCTATTGTTGGTTCAAGTGGTTTGAATGGGACTAACTATATTTCAGATGCAAACCTGTGTTACTAGAATTTTTTATTCAATATAGAGTCATGTGTTGCTTAATGACAGGGACAGATTCTGAGAAATGGGTTGGTAGGCAATTTAATCATTGCGTGCACATCACAGAGTACACATACAGAAACCCAAATATGTCCACAGCCTACTATGCACCTACACTGTATGGCATCGCCTATTGCTCCTTGGCTATAAACCTGTACGGCATGTTACTATCCTGAGTACCATAGGCAACTGGATTTGTGTATTTATACATATCTAAAGATAAAAAAGGTACAGGAAAAGTAGGTTATAGGAGATAAAAATGGTACACCTTCATAGGGTACTTACCATGAACAGAGGTTGCAAGACTTGGACTTGCTCTGGATGAGTCAGTGAGTGAGTGGTGAGAGAATGTGAAGGGCTAGGCCATTGCTATCACTACCGTAGACTTATAAATACTGTCTCAAAAGGATAAGTAGGAATAAAAAATCAAGATGGAGAGATAAAGGAATATAGGGGATTATACTGGCAATAATGTGGTTTTGGCCATTGCATGTTTGAACACTGCTCACATTTATGAACTTTGTGATATTAATAAAAATGGGTTGTTTAATATTGAGAGAGTGTAGAGCTTAGGACTCAATATTTTGACTTTGGAAATTTGTTTTTAGTCCCATTATCCCTATGTGGCTCTCTCTGGCATTGGATTGATGGAAGAAATAAAACGTATCTATGCTTCACATCATTACAACCTGAGAATATGTCCAAAGTATAGGGACAGGCTGTCTCCATACTATCACAGGAAGCTTTTACTAAAGTGGCAGTGGCATTTAATACATGTTCAGATAGCTCCTATGAACCTGTGTCCTTGAACAGGATCTTGTGTCCTCCACAAAGAAATTATAGCAATGTACTATGAAACCATCAAGCTATGTCTGGGAGGCCGTAGGACACGCTGAGTATGTAGCAATGAGAAGAAAGGATCCTCTTTGCTAAAACAGGTCAGTGTTTGAATGATTGTGATGTAATCTGTGCACTCAAAATTGAAGTACTTTGAGTGAGAGGGAATTTATTGCCAACTACACAAATATTGCTCCCATCAGAGAAAAAATATTTCCTCCTGAACCACATACCATTCCATTTCTTACTGAAAATTCAGCTCCACTACAATCTAATGGGACCCCTGTTGTATATGCTGTCATTGAGTGAAACTTTTTTATTTGGAACATGACTGTATTCTATTATCAAATACAAATAGATGTGTCAGGTGAACAGAAATTACCCCTTTGTGAAAGGGGTGAAGGAAGAACCCAAGTGCACAGGACTGATTGATATTGCTTTTCCTTCTTTGACTGGGAAATGTCATGGTTACTACTCTCCCATGTAGGGGGAAAATAATGAATAAAACAGCACAATTAAAGTTTTGGATATTAAACTGGAATGGGTCCAAGGAACACACTAATAAAAAACTTTCAATGTACAGATAAAGAAATCAAGGCCCATAAATATTAGTGTTCAAGATCAAAGAGCTACATAATTATCTTCATATGACAATGTTCTTAGCATTATTGAAAAAAATCATTATGAGAATTTAATCTTTATTATAAATCACCAAGAAAGTATCATATGGAAGAAAGAAGGGACTGGGAAGAGTTTTTGGTACTATAAGGGTTAATAGAATATAAGAATATATGTATTTTTATCATAGAATATACACTAAAATTAAGATTAGAAGGTAATAAATGTACTTGTGGTTTTAAGGTTTAATGAAATTTGACTGACTTTAAGAATAAAATCACGATGCCAAAGATAAAGAACCAAGTGATTCTACCTGCACCTAGTAGGCTTTCAATAATTAATAATTCCTTTCATCACTATACTTTCCACAGCAAATATACTTTAGAAAGGCAATTCTCCAGGAAACATACCAGTTCTGTTCATACAGCATCATGGTAACTGCTTAGCCCTCCTGGCAATTTGTCTCTTCGTCTTTATACTGGAGATAATTATACGGTGCTTGCTACTTATATAGCATATTGAGTTCCTGTTGCTAAATGATATAGGCGCATGGGTTTAAGATATGTCCATGCACATAGTATTATCGTTGTTAATTTAATGGCTTTTATAGTTTCATGAAGAGTATCTTCATGACCACTTTGAAAGATTTATATGGTTTGTTTTTACTTGGAAATTCTTGTCTGAGACTTAACATGAATGGTGTGTAGAGGAGCCAAGGGGCTGTTAGACATTTTAAGGACAACACTATAAATGGTAATTACTAGCTTAAACATGTATTTGTTCCAGTGAAATATAACCCTCCATTTACATCCCATTTCTAGCTGTGAAATATGGCCTTTCTGTAATCAGGGTGTGGGGTTTTCAACACCTGTAAGAAATGTATATAAACTACATTAAACTCATGAGGAAAACAGCGTGATTTCTAAAGCCAAATGATGTGGCATTTTATGCAGTGCGCATGGAAGAATAATATCGCTTTGTTATTTCTACTCATGATGAGCTTAGTGATAGAGACCATTGAAGACAAGAGCATGGAAAATGTGGAGGAATGTAATAATAATTTTGATTAATTCTTACCTTATAGGATAATTAGTAAAAATAGTTTAGAGGTCTTTAGGAAAATAGTTATCCCAAGCCAGTGATTATAACTTTAAAAAAAAAGATAACCTCCTTTAAAACTTAATAACAGCATTTAAAAATATAGTTACTTTGAAGGAGCTAAATCTTTTTATATGGTATGTGAACTGAACTTTAATTTCTTACACAGGTTTGCATGGGGAATAATCAGGCACATGTTGCCTTCCTTCTGCTGCAAACTGCTTAATGTGTCAATAAATTGACTGTCACATGTTGAATATTATTAAATTATACTCCTTTCATTGTGCCAACCCTCACTCAGTTCTGCTTACACATTCATGGAATGATATTTTTTTCCTTCCTTTGGATACTATGTTCATTATTGACTCTGCAAAGTTTAATTATTATTAGACAAGAAAACAAAACATTTAGAATTTTATGGAAATGCAGTTGAGGTTGAAGTAATTTTTTTTCTATCTATGGATGCAAATTTTAAAGCTAGTAAAAGTTTTCATTATATAACTTCATGAGCAATATATCTAGGTAAAATATATATGTATATAGTAATCTACTGCAGTCCACTTTTTCTTCAATTTCACTCTCCTTGGTTTCAGTTACCTGCCATCAACTCTGATCAGAAAATATTTAATAAAAAATTTAAGAATTAAATAATTCATAAGTTTTAATTGGCATATCCATTCTGAGTAGCGTGATAAAATCTCACACCATTCCACTCTGTCCTGCCTGGGATGTGAATTATCTTTTTGTTCAGCATGTTCACACTATATATATACTGCCTGTGGATTAATCACTGAGTAAACATCTCCCTTTTCAGATTAGTTATGAGAGAGAGAGAGAGAGAGAGAGAGAGAGAGAGAGAGAGAGAGAAAGAAAAGACTTTTATTAGAGTGTATTATTATAATTGTTCTGTTCTATTATTTGTTATTGTTGTTAATCTCTTCCTGTGCCAAATTTATAAATTAAGCTTTAACATAGGTATATATGTATAGAAAAAAAAACTTAGTATATCTAAGACTTGATACTAATCATAGTTTCAGGCATTCACTAAGGGTCTTGGAATGTATCCTCCATGGTTAAAGGGAGACTAATTTCATAGATTACTATCAGTTTCTTAAATGGCACATATAGTTGTTCCAATAGTCCATCAATATTAATATTTATGAGAACATACCAAAGAATGTATTATCTACTCTGACTATTTACTTTAGAAGTTTTGTGTTTAACATATACATACACACAGAGACATATTGCCTCAAAGATCATAAGATCATTCAACTTCTCTTCACCTGCCTAATCTCTACTTATTCTTTTTAACTAAGCTCAAGGACTTTCAGAAAAGATGACCAAAAAAAAAGAATTGTGTTCAAAATCTCTGTTTAGGAGCTCATTAAATTTGCTCAAAGAGAGCGGGGTATAGTGAAGAGCCCTTTTTAACATTGATAGAACATGAGGAAAATCAAGTGCTCAATATAATTTATCCCCAATGTATTGAAGATGCTATCATACTGAAGAATTATTTCCATTGCAAACACATATCTCCTATTTCTGTGAAACCAATTCAGTTTTGTGTAAAATAGAGAATACAATCTTTCTTTTTTTAAAATTTATTGTCTAAAGATTTACATATGTCTCCTTTTCCCCCGATTAACCTCCCCCACTCAGCCATTTCCACCCTTGGCAAGCCCCCACCGCCCCAGTGTCTGTGTCTATTGGTTATGCTAATATGCATTCATACAAGTCCTTTGGTTGTTCTCTAACCCTCCCCAACCTCCTCTGCCATTTGTCTCTGGATCTATTTTTTTTTTTATTGATTAAGGTATTACATATGTGTCCTTATCCCCCCATTGTGTCCCCGCCCCCCACACATGTCCTCTCCTCCCTGGTATCTGTGTCCATTGGTTATGCTTATATGCATGCATACAAGTCCTTTGGTTGATCTCTACCCTTTGCCCCGACCATCCCTTACATTGCCTCTGAGGTTTGATGGTCTGATTGATGCTTCTCTGGATATGTTTTTATTCATCAGTTTATGTTGTTCATTATATTCCACAAATGAGTGAGATCATATGATATTTATCTTTCTCCAATTGGCTTATTACACTTAGCATAATGCTACCCAGTTCCATCCATGCTGCTGCAAATGGTAAGAATTCCTTCTTTTTTACCTCAGAATAATATTCCATTGTGTAGATGTACCACAGTTTTTTTTAATCCAATCATCTGCTGATGGGCACTTAGGCTGTTTCCAAATCTTAGCTATTGTAAATTGTGCCACTATGAACATAGGGGTTCATATGTCCTTTCTGATCGGTGTTTCTAGTTTCTTGGGATATATTCCTAGAAGTGGGATACAAGGTCAAATGGGAGTTCCATTTTTAGGTTTTTGAAGAAACTCTATACTGTTCTCCACAGGGGCTGCATTCCCACCAGCAGTGCATGAGGGTTTCTTTTTCTCTGCATCCTCGCCAGCACTTGACGTTTGTTGATTTGTTGATGATAGCCATCTGACAGGTGTGAGATGGTACCACATTGTCATTTTGATTTGCATCTCTAGGATGATTAGTGAGTTAATTTTTGTGTATGGTGTAAGTTGCTGGTCTAGTTGCATTTTTTTGCATGTATCTGTCCAATTTTCCCAACACCATTTATTGAAGAGACTGTCTTGACTCCATTGTATCTTCTTGACTACTTTGTCAAATATTAATTGAGCATAGTGGTTGGGTTGATTTCTAGGTTCTCTATTCTATTCCATTGGTTAATATATATGTTCTTGTGCCAGTACGAGGCAGTTTTGAGAACCGTGGCTTGGTATCTGGTATTGAGATCCCTCCTACTTTGTTCTTCTTTCTCAGCTTTGCTATAGCTATTTGGGGTCTTTTTTTATTCCAGATGAATTTTTGCAGAGTTCGTGTTAGGTCTGTGAAATATGCCATTGGTATTTTAATGGGGAGTGCATTGAATCTATAGATTGCTTTGGGTAGTATGGACATTTTAATGATGTTGATTCTACCAACCCATCGACACTGTATGTTCTTCCATATGTTTATATCTTCCTCTATCTCTTTTTTCAGTGTTCTATAGTTTGCTGAGTACAGATCTTTTACCTCCTTAGTTAAGTTTCTTCCTAGGTATCTTAATTTTCTTGGTGCAATGGTTAATGGGATTGGTTTTTAAATCTCTCTTTCTGTAAGTTCACTATTGGTGTATAAAAATGCCATAGATTTCTGGGTGTTAATTTTGTATCCTGCTACATTGCCAAATTCATTTATTAAGTCTAATAATTTTTTGATGGAGTCTTTAGTGTTTTCTATGTACAGTATCATGTCATCTGCGGATAAAGACAGTTTTACTTCTTTTCCAATTTGGATGCCTTTTATTTCTTCTTCTTGTCTAATTGCTATGGCTAAGACTTCCAGTACTATGTTGAACAGGAGTGGTGAAAGTGGCCATCCCTGTTGTTAGGTGAAATGGTTTTATTTTTTGTCCATTGAGTATGTTGGTTGTAGGTTTGTTGTATAAGGCTTTTATTATGTTGAGGTATGATCCCTCCATTCCCATTTTGCTGAGGTTTTTTTTTTATTTATTTATTTAATTTTTTTTTATTAAGAAATGGTGTTGGATTTTGTCATATGCTTTTTCTGCATCAATTTATATGACTATTAGATTTTTATCTCTCAACTAGAGGCGCAGTGTACAGCTGAGGGGGGTGTCCCTCAGCCCAGCTTGCACCATCTCCAGTCTGGGACACCTCGGGGGATGTCTGACTACTGCTTTAGGCCCGATCCTCAGGGCCTAAACCATACACCCCTCTCAAAATCTGGAATTGCTGGCTCGCAATGCTCTCTTGCCTGCCTTCTTCATTGCCCCCAACAGCTTCTGCTTGCCTGCCTGATCACCCCCTAACCACTCCCTTGACAGCGTGATCAATGCCTAACTTCTCCCTGCTGGCCAGATTACCCCCAACTGCCCTCCCCGGCAGGCCTGGTTCCTCCCAAATGCCCTCCTTCCCCTGAAGGTCCAGTAGTCCCCAACTGCCCTCCCCTGTGGGCCCAATTGCTCCCAGCTGCCCTCCCCTACTGGCCTAGTCACTTCTAACTGCCCTCCCCTGCTGGCCATCTTGTGATGGCCATTTTGTACCCACATGGGGGTAGCCATCTTGTGTGCGGTCATAATGGTCAATTTGCATATTACCTCCAAGTTTCCTCCAAATTAGCTAGCAAAATAACCAAGAAAATTTACTCTACAAGGACACAATGGCTAAAAGGATCAGAGGCCAAGTCAAACAGTAAACCAATTTAATGTAGGTTTTTTTAAATTACATATGAAAACAATGAAGTTTTACATTTCATTTCCTATAAACTATTTAATTTATATTTTTTATTATTATAATTTCAGAAATGGTTTGGAATGGAGATGTTTGGAGTAAAAGTGTTTGGAACATTGTTCTGTAAATATAAATTCAGTTAATAAAGCCCAGGAAAACCTGATACCTATCAGAAAGTCCCTGCATTCATCATGGGACTGGAGTATGAGTAGTTTAGAAATGGTTGAGGGGAAGTTCTAGCCAGGTATCCCTAAGCTAAATATCTCCTCTATCGAATGTGGATTTCTCAGCTCCTCTGATCATTAAGCTGACTAAGTGTTCTGTGTAGCACCACACAGTGAGTTAGAAAAATTGTTGAAAAGAGACAGCAAGCTTGCAAAGAGCTACTCTGCCTAAGGATGAGTGATCCTACGGCAACTTATGTGATAAACATCCTCAATCATGCAGTGGATAGAGGATGGCTGAGACATGCAACTGTTTGCCATGCCAAAAAAAACAAAACAAAAACCCAACACTAAAAATCTAAAAAACGGTATTTATATAAGAAACTTGGAAGTTACTGCTGCCTCCTAAGAAGTAGAAAGCTGAATAAACTGAAAAAATCATCAATTCTTAAATTCTTAAGAGAAGTGAAAATACAGGGCAAATCGCTATCCCCCAAATTGAAGAGACTCACAGGTGTATACAGAAAATCACAACTTACCTGAGCAGGGACCTACAAGCAAAAATCTCTATGGTCACCAGTGTCTTAGGAAAAGGTAAAATGTAATTGACAAATTGCTACAGTCTCAGTGAGGAATAAATACTCCCAGGGAACCCAGCTATTTGATGCCCCCAGTACTTTTATGAACTTACATAGCGTTCTACCAGTTTCACAGTGAACACTGGAGAAAATTCACTCTCATGCTTCCAGCATAGGAAGAAAGAAAGAAGTGATTTTTTAAAATGCCAGATCATCTTGTTTTCCCTAACAAGCTCTGGACAGAAACAATTTAACCAGAGCCTAACCCGTTGGGGGTTTATGCTATAATATAACCTAACTGACCTGGGGGAAGGGAAATACCCAGTTCCAGCCAGCTTTAACTTTAAATTTGACAGGAGAGATATACCTAACTCCAGCCCCAATCTAAACATCCTATTTCACCTAAGGACAGGAGAGAGGAGCACTTGTGAAATTTACAATCCAGTGGTATAGGCTTAATAAAAGACAGACCTAATCATAAGACTATACAATGCTTTCCTTCCCCTCACAACTCACTAACACATTAATAAAGGTATATTTAAAGCAGTTCCTTTTACCCAGTACATCATATTCAGTGACCAAGAAAAAATTTCAAGGGATACTAAAGGATAAAACACACAGTTTGAAGAGATAGAGCAAGCATCAGAACAAGATTTAGACATGATGTCATAGGAAAGCTGCAGAACATCAAAAACAAATAAAAGATCTTAGAAGCAACCAAAGAAGAGACATTGGTTAATTATGGTATACTAAAGGTCCTGTGCCCAAATTCGTACATGAGTGGGGTCCGGCTGGCCTTCCCCAGTGGGAGCCATCAGGGCCTGGCCAGCGGGAGGGATAGAGCTGGTTGGTCACTGCAGTGCACACCATAGCAACCGGTTGTTCCAGTCATTCTGGTCGTTCTGTCGTTCTGGTTGCTTGGCTTATATATATATATATATATAGATAGCTGTAACACTTAAGAAGTCATTTGAGCATTAAATACTCAGAAAACAAAAAGACACACTTCTATAATTATGTTCAGTAAACCTTTTTAAGAATTCTTTATTATTGAAAGTATTACATATGTCTTCTTTTCCCCCCATTGTCCTCTCCAAGCCCACTCCACCCCTCAGCTCAGGCCTTCAGTCCCCTCCTGTCTGTGTCCATTGATTATGCTTATATGCATACAAGTTCTTTGGTTGATCTCTTACCCCAAACACATCCACCCTCCTCTTCCTTCCTTCTGAGGTTTGACGGTATGTTCAATGCTTCTATGTCTCTGGATCTATTTTTGTGCATCAGTTTATATTGTTCATTATATTCCACAAATGAGTGAGATCATGTAACATTTATCTTTCCCTGACTGGCTTATTTTGCTTAGCATAATGCTCTCCAGGTCCATCCATGCTGTTGCAAATGGTAAGAGTTCTTTCTTTTTAACAGCAGCATAGTATTCCATTGTGTAGATGTACCACTCTTTTTTAATCCACTCATCTGATGATGGGCACTTAGGCTGATTCCAAATCTTAGCTGTTGTAAATCATGCTGCTATGAACATAGGGGTGCATATATTCTATCTGATTGGTGTTTCTGATTTCTTGGGATATATCCCTAAAAGTGGAATTACTGGGTCAAATGGGAGTTACATTTTTAATTTTTTGAGGAAACTCCATACTGTTTTCCTCATAGGCTGCACCAGTCTGCATTTCCACCAGCAGTGTATGAGGTGACCTGTGATATGTATAGAATGAATTTATGACTTTCATTAACTCTGAACTTCACTGCCATTATCTCCTTGAAAACTACCTCCCCCACATTCTCTCCTTTGGGAACTCCTATTAATAGATGTAGGTCCCTCTTTTATACATGTCTCTCAATCATTCCTTCACATCTTCTTACCTTCCTATGAGATGTGATATGTATGTTCTTCAGATATATCTTTCAGTTTGCTAATCCTGCTAATCTATATTTTTAGTCTATGCATGAATTTAAAATCAGATTAATTATAAGGATAGTTTTATTTTTCATCTCTGAAATCCAACCTGGTTCTTTTAGGAATCTTGTTTTTTCTTTTTATTTGTTTTATTGTCTTAAAAATAAAGCATCCTATTGTTTTCTTATGTTTTTGATGTCCTAGTTTATGTCTAATAACTTAACAAATTTAATGGTCTGGTAATTTTATTAAATAAATAGGGTGGTGAATGCCTGTGGGGAGGGGTGAGGGTGGGCTGGAAGGGGTCAATGGGTGGGAAAAAGGGACATATATAATACTTTTAGTAGTAGAGATTTAAAAAAAAAACAAAAAACACAAAAAACAGCCAAAGGCCCAGATAATAAATATTTTAGGTTTTGCAGGCAAATAAATAAATAAATAAGGTTTTGGAATTATCAGATTAATACTTTTTAGAAAACTGATTACTATATGAAGGACTCTAGTGGATAAAGGAGAGGGAAGACAAAAAAAATAGGCAGTGTAAGTAGAGATGGAAATTTTAAGAAAGAAACAAAAATAAATAGTAGAGATAAAAAATACTATAAAGAATGACTCTGATGTGTTTATTAGTAGATTAGACATGGCTGAGGAAAGAACTCTGAAGGGAAACCAAGATGGCGGCATAGGTAAACACTGGAGATTGCTGCCTTGCACAACCACTTCAAAAATACAACTAAAAGACAGAACGGACTTCACCCAGAACCACAGGAAGGCTGGCTGAGGGGAAATTCTATAACTAGAAGGAAAGAGAAAAGCATAACGAGACTCAGAGGAGGTGTAGAGCGCATGTAAAATACTAAGGTGCTGAGGTGCGTGCGGAGCGGGCTGGTGGCTGAGGGCACAGTAGTCATTTTTAATCGGGAGGGAGTCTCAGGCTCTGAGCTCCAGTTCTGTGTTAGTCTCTAGGGACCCAGACTCATATGGGAGAAGCGGGACTGTCTGGCAGCGGTCGGAACTCGAGGGCAGCTTTCTCTCCAAAGGGCTTGCAGCGATTACCTGGACATTGAGAAGCAAAGCCTCTGAGGGCAGGACTGAGAGCAGCCATAACTGCTAGCCCCACCCTGTTGATCCTGTGGAACCCGCCCCGCCCAAGCCCTGCAGGGAGGCTTTTGCTGGATAGCCTAAGGCAGAGGCTAGATTAGCACCTCCCTAGAGATTCAGGAGCCAGGAAGCCCAGAGGTCAGAGTGGGACCATCCAGTTTGCAGCTTTGTGGAAACATAAAGGACACACTCCGGGCAGACTCAGTGAGCACCAAAGCCCCATTGAAGCAAGTCTTGCCCCAGAGGGGTGTCTCCAGCACAGAAGTTCTCCCACTGCAGACACAGCTGATTCTCACAGCCAATTGGCCTGGAGGCCAATTCCCCCCAGTGATACCTACAACAATCAAGGCTTAACTACAACAAGACTGTGCACAAACCCCACAAGGGGGTGCACCAAGCGTGTCCTCCTCAGGTAATTGGGGAAGCTGAACCACTGGGCCCTAGAGGACACTTAGCACAGAAAACCACTCTATCAACACAGGGAAGCATAAAAAATGCGGAGACAAAGGAAAAGGACACAAATGACAGAAATGGAGGAAAGCAAACTACTGGATATAGAGTTCAAAACCACACTTTTAAGGTCTTTCAATAATTTTCTAGAAACTTCCGATAAACTTAATGAGATCCTCAAGAAATCTAATGAGACCCTTGATGTTGTGATAAAGAACCAATTAGAAATTAAGCATACACTGAGTGAAATAAAGAATATTATACAGACTCCCAACAGCAGACTAGAGGATTGCAAGAATCAAGTCAACAATTTGAAATACGAAGAAGCAAAAGACACCCAACCAGAAATGCAAAATGAAAAAAGAATCCAAAAATACGAAGATAGCATAAGGAGCCTCTGGGACAGCTTCAAGCGTACCAACATCAGAATTATAGGGGTGCCAGAAGAAGCGAGAGACCAAGATATTGAAAACCTATTTGAAGAAATAATGACAGAAAACTTCCCCTACCTGGTGAAAGAAATAGACTTCCAAGTCCAGGAAGCGCAGAGAACCCTGAACAAAAGGAATCCAAAGAGGACCACACCAAGACACATCATAATTAAAATGCCAAGAGCAAAAGACAAAGAGAGAATCTTAAAAGCAGCAAGAGAAAGAAACTCAGTTACCTACTAGGGAATACCCATACAACTGTCAGCTGATTTCTCAACAGAAACTTTGCAGGCTAGAAGGGAGTGGCAAGAAATATTCAAAGTGATGAATGCCAAGAACCTACAACCAAGATTACTTTATCCAGCAAAGCTATCATTCAGAATAGAAGGTCAGATAAAGAGCTTCACAGATAAGAAAAAGCTAAAGGAGTTCATCACCACCAAACCAGTATTATATGAAATGTTGAAAGGTATCCTTTAAGAAGAGGAAGAAGAAGAAAAAGGTAAAGATACAAATTATGAACAACAAATACACATCTATCAACAAGCGAATCTGAAAATCAAGTGAATAATCTGATGAACAGAATGAACTGGTGATTATAATAGAATCAGGGGCATAGAAAAGGAATGGACTGACTTTTCTTGGGGGGGGAAGGGGTGTGGGGGATGCAGGAAGAGACTGGACAAAAATCGTGAACCTATGGATGAGGACAGTGGGTGGGGAGTGAGGGAGGAGGGTGGGGTGGGAACTGGGTGGAGGGGACTTATAGGGGAAAAAAGAGGAACAAATGTAATAATCCGAACAATAAAGATTTAATAATAATAATAAAAAGAACTCTGAACATGATATGTCAATAAAAACTTTTACAACTATAACGCCAGGAGAAAAATACTGAAAAAAACAAACAAACAAACAAAGATATCCACAAAGTGCAGGGCAGCTACAAAATTTGCAATTTGCAAGTAATGGGACTCACAGAAGGAGAAGAGAAAGAAAGAAGTCTTTGAAACAATAACAATTGAGAATTTCCCTAAACTAGTCTCAGATATCAAACCATAGATCAAGAAATGTCAAAAGACATCAATCAAGATAAGTGCAAAAAACAAAAACAAAAGCCCAAAAACAAAGGAAGAAAGAAACTACACCTAGGCAAAACTTCAAACTATATAAAGAAAAAATCTCAAAAGAAGCCAGAGAGGAATAACGTCTTATCTATAGAAGAGAAAATATAAGAATTATATACAACTTCTCCTCAGAAACCATGCAGATAAGGAGAGAGAAAGTAAAATAATTTAAAACGTTGAGAGCAAAAATCATCAAACAAGAATTCTATGAAACTATCCTATGAGAAAGTGAAATAGAATATATTATGAAGCAAAATTTGAGCAGAATTTTTTCCTAATACATCTGCATTGGAAGAAATTCTAAAATACGTTTTTAGAGAAATAAAATGATGCAGATCAGAAATAGAAATCTACATAAAGAAAAGAAGCTCATCAGAGAAGGAATAAGTGAGGTGAAGATAAAAATGATTTTTTTAATTTTAAGTGATATAATTATTACAGGGTTTTTTTCCCTCAAGATGATGGAAATAATATATTTAATTATATGTATTTATGTAGGCTATGTGTAAGTGAAGTGAATGACAATAGCTATTCAAAGGATGGGAGGGAGAGATTTGGGATTATTTTGTAATTTTGTTATCATAAGGTACTCTACTTGTGAAGTTATATAATGTTATTTGAAAGTGATTATTTAGATTAGTTGTAACTGTATACTACAAACTCTAAATAAGCTATTAAGTTATAGTAAGACAGTGTGGTATCAGTGAAAGAATAGACAAATTGATCAATGGAACTTAATAGAGAGCCCAGAAATAGACCCACATAAATGTAGTCAACTGATCTAAGACAAAGCAGCAAAGGAAATACAGTGGAACAAAGATAGTCCCTCAGTAAATAGTTCTAGGCTGGTTACCAAATGCAAAGGAAATGAATCTAGAAACAGATCTTATACATCCACATGCAAAAGGAATGAATCTGGAAACAGACCTTACATTTCACAAAAATTAACCCAAAAAGGATGATAGAAAATGCAATATAAATGCAAAGGGATAAAACACATAGAACAGGTGAATATTTACATGATTTTTGGTATGATGATGCTATTTATTTATTTATTTTAATCCTCACCCAGGATATTTTTTCCATTACTTATTTTTTCGAGAGAGTGGAAGGGAGAAAGGGAGTGGGAGAGAGAAACATCCATGTGAGAGAGACACATTGATTGGTTGCCTCCCACATGAGCCAAGACCTAGGCCAGGGATTGAACCTGCAAGCCATGTACTTGACTTTGACTAGGAATGAACCCAACACCCTTTGGTGAGTGGGCTGATGCTCTAACCATTTAGCAAAAACAGCCAGGACTGATGATGTCTCTTTAGATATAACATCAAAAGCACATTGTATGACATAAATAGTCAATATGCTGGAGTTAATTAAAATTAAAATTTTCTGCACAAGAACCTACACACAGATGTTTATATTAGATTTTTTTATTATTGCAAAAGTTGGTAGCAACTAAGATATGTTTCAGTAAGTTAACAGATAAATATACTGTGTTATATCCAGAAAATGTAGCATTACTGAGCCCTAAAAAGGAATATATTATCAGGCCATAAAAGGATGTAGATGAAACTTAAATGCACTTTACTAAATTAAAGATGCAAATCTGAAAATACTATTTATTATATGTTTCCAACTATATGACATTATGGAAAAGGCAAAATTATGAAGAAAGTAAAAGATCACTGGTTTCTAGGGGCTAGGAGGGATGGAGAAATGGATAGGGGAAGCACAAATGATTTTTAAGGCAGTGATCATATTACTATGTATGACATTATAGTGGTGGATACATGTTATCATACATTTGTCTTTGTGACTTTGTTAAAAAGAAGAGACTCCTTCTCTCCCCTGTGGGACAGTGAGCTATGTTTCAACAAAATACCATAAGGGAAAGTGAAATAGGGAAGTTCATCACTCACAGGTACTGGAGGTACAAGGCACATTTTTGAGGGGCTGCCACATCGGGAAGCTAAGGCAGGGTACGGGCAGAGAGAGTGTGGTGTCCCTTATTATAGTCTGTGATTGGTATGTTTTGGAGTTTCCAAGCTAAGACTGGATTGGTCTATTCAGAACAAAGAGAGCAGAGTTTTGGTAAGCTTTGTAGTTTTGTGGGGCTGAGTGGGGAAAGGGTTAGGAGAGATTGAAAACTTGGGTCCTATATAAAGACTAGAGGCCTGGTGTATGAAAATGCATGCACTCGGCGGGAGGGGGGGGGGGAGATCTCTCAGCCTAGCCTGCACACTCTCACAATCTGGGACCCCTCAGGTAGGGTCCAGTCCCATCACAGCATAGCTCTGGTCCCCTGGAGACTGTAGGTAGGGGAGGGACCCAGAGGTCAGTCTGATGGCAGCACAGCTCCCTCCCACCATGGGCCGCCGAGACCCAAGGCTGACTCCCACCATGGGCCACTGAGACCCAGGGCTGACTTCCACCACACCAGCCTGGACCCTAGCCTGGTGTTCTGTCATCCGTCCAGATGTTTCAGTCATGATGGACCCTGGCTCTTTATACATTAAGATGGTTCTGGGAGGTGGGGGAGAGTGCTTATCATGGGATGATTTTAAAGGTTATATCAGGAACTTATACTTACTTGTGACTTTAAGAGCTATTATCTAGGTCTTATGCTCAAAGGTAGAGGTTAATTTCAGTTCAAGGGCCTTGGGGGCAGCTTGGGCACACATAATGGATGCTAAGGCATCAATATTATGGAGTAGCTTAGCTAATCTCTCAATATCTGAGAATGTTTAACTTTATAAGTGGATACTGATTTAAACTATGGATGTTGGATAATAAAGACATGTCAATGTAGGTTCATCTATTGTAGTAAATGTACCACTCTGGTGGAGATGCTGATCATATGGGAGGTTATACGTGTGACAAATCTCTGTACTTTCTGCTCAATTTTTCTGGGAATCTAAAACTGCTCTAAAAAGCTAAATTCTATTTATTAACTTTTAAAATGCCAAATATAGGGATAGATCTGAATGACTGGATCCTCCACCCAGGTTACAGACCAGATCTCAAGTTTTACCAGCTGAGGGGCTGAGAAGCAGATTAAAGCCACATAAGCAGGTACCGACATATCAAGTAAGGATTAAGAATTCAGACATCAGCACAATGAGTGGTGACATCTTTTTTACTTCATCATAAGAACACTTGATAATTCCGATATTCTGAGTTTCAGTTTTGAAGAAAAAAATAAGAATTTAACTATAACAATTAGGGTTTCAGCAGATAAAAATTACACTTTCAATCTGGGCAATTAGAGAAGAGCTTAAAAAAGAATTATGTACAAAAATGTTAATAGGGTGTAGGGAAAACAGAAAAAAAAATAGTGTGACATTCTAGAGCTGGTAATAGTTTCATTGCCACTCAGGCTTGAACAAGCAAGAGCAAGAAACTGTTATAAGAAAACAGAGATGATCTTGGCATTGCATAGCCTAATGAGATACAGAAATTTTAAAAAAGGAAGGAATGAAGGGAGGGGGGAAAGGAGAGGAACAAAAGAGGGAAGGAAGGGAGGGAGGAAGGAAGGGAAGTAAAAAAGAAAGGAGAGAGAAATTAAATAAAAATAAGATTCCTGTTCTCAAAATGCCTTCATTCTTGGCAAAAAAATAAAAAATAAATAAAATCATTTCAAATTATGTGTTAAAAACTAAAATGCTAAGTCAGAAATATACAGTAGGTGAACCATTAGATGGGATGATTAGCAGAGATTCCCCTGTAAAAGGTATATATATACTTTGAAATAAACTAGCATCGTCCATACTAATAAAAAGGGTAAAGCGACAATATAGATAACATTCTAATGGAGTTAAGAATTTGGAGTGTACAAGAAGTTTACAATTTTCAACCACCATTTATGATTAAAACATAGTATGTACTATAATAAACATTCATATATATATATATATACACACACACACACACACACAAACATATATATACTAGTATATGCTAAATTTAACTTTAAATTTCTTTCACCACAATTCCATGAAATTAAGATTGTTAATTTGAACACTGATATTGAAAGACATGAAGTTATTTGCCCAAGGTAATGCAGTTATTAACGGGTAATTTAAAAGTGGGTCAACTTGACCCTAAAACCCATGAGCAAGTTCTAAAGAGCAGTATTTTGGGATAATTGTTATGTCTGAACAAAGCAATACAATTAATCAAACATAAGAATGTGCCAAAACTAAGGGGGAAAATTTCAAATTGAGGAAAGGCTTTAATCTGTAATGACAAAGAGGTCACCATGTTCTAGACAGAATTATTGAAAAGCAGAAAACATTGAGTCGTATCCCAGAAAAGTTATAATTGTCAACTATGAAGAAAGTAGGACTTCAGTAATGTTTAAAATTTAAAAAAAACAACCAATAATTATGTTTATTTAGTAAGATCCTTCCAGGTACACTCTCCTCTAGGATTCCTTCTTATCTTCTACCTTCAGACACTGGATGGAGAAAATATTTAAGGGTTATTACCAGATGTTTATAAACCAGATCTAGAAGATACATGCTACATCTTATCTGTCACTGACCATTGCATAATCACAATCTAGTCTAACATCTAGTAAGCTCAGAAAATCATTATATATGTGCACTGAAGGGGAAAAAGATTTAAGACCATCTAACAGTCTTGGCCACAGGCAAACAAAGAAATTAGGTTATACAGTAGGTGAACCAGTAGGGGTAGAATATGAAATTTATTAGTTTATTTATTGTAGTTAAGTATTTATGATGCCAAAAAAACGTGATTCTTACAACACAACACCCAAGAACACTAATTCTTATTGAATTAAATATTTAAATGAAAAAAAAATCAGAAAATTAGCTAACAACTCATATAAGCTTCAATATTGAAGGCCTCTGTAATCACAGCACCAAATGTGAATACATAAAGGATATAACTAATAGATTTGTGAAGATAAACCCCATAACTATTATTGAAAGAAAAGAGTCCATCTGGGAAAATTTGTCAATGATTGTAATATGTATTATCAATAAAGGCTCTTAAATACTGAAAAAAAAATATGCAATTTACAGAGATGTTTAAAAGGCTACAAAATAAATGATAAATATGAATATTTGTCACCATTAGTAATAAAAAATGCACATCGAAATGAAAAAGTCTTTGATTTTGGCATATTGACAATTTTGTAACAAATTATTTTACAAGATACTGTCAGATGTGAGGAAATAAACACTCTCAAGGAATACAGGAAAGAGTGCAATTTGTTTAACTTTTTCAGGGTTTTGAGGCAATTCATATTAAACATTTAAAATATATATATTTTTTACAAAGTATTCACGTTTACTAAATTAGCTTAATAAAAGTATCATATATTTTTATAGATAAATGTTTATCCTTACTTAAGTTTTAAAAGGTAGGTCAGTGAAAGATGGCTTGTTACTCACAGGAAGGAGGAGGCATACCACATCTAGCAAGGCCACAGGAAAACACGGGAAGGTCAGGAGGCAGAGGAGTGAGGGGAACATGGAGACCAGAGAGAGACTTTACTGTGCTTTTCTTGGGAAGGCAAAACAGGGTAAACGTGTCTATGACTGGCAGGTCTGAATAATTTTGGCAGGTTTTAGGACAGAGCTCTCACCAATTTTCTGGTACTTGGGCCTGGGTGGCCCGGGTAAAGGATGGTAGCCTGGAGCGTAAGAACTAAGTAAGGAAGGTAGTTGGGGGGCGTGGGTTTTGGGTTGGTTGGTTTGCATGTAAAAGGCACACTTGCTGGTAGATTCTTTACTATTACTCTAGGAATTGGCTGCCCTGGGAGGGGCAATGTATCCAGGTCAGCAAGTTCCCAGATGTCCAAACAGCTGAAGATACAAAACATAAGGAAGCATGGCCCAGCCTGTATTACTTAGTGGTTGAGCATGAGCCAAGAGGCCACCAGTTTGATTCCCAGTCAAGGCACATGCCTGAGTTGCAGGCTTGATCCCAAGTAGTTAGTGTGCAGGAAGCAGCTGATCACTGTTTCTGTCTCATTGATTTTCCTATTTCTCTATCCTCCTCCCTTCCTCTATTTAATATCAACAAAAAATACATAAAGAAGCATGATTAATAAAAGTTAGATGATTATTAAAAAGCACATACGTTTTATAATCAGAAAAAAATAACAAAAGTGCCTAAAACATGGTATTTTTGAAATATTAATCAACAGAATTACTTAAAAACATTGCTACAAATATCCCTTTTCATAATCAAGTAGTTAAACGTTCAGAATTCTTTGCTTCAGAGAAAATATAAACATAGAAAATGTGTGTTTGGGGGATTGGGAAGAGGGGTTCTTCTAATTTGATTTTTTTAAAAGTCTTGAACTTGTTGTAATCAAAACTCTAGCAAATATCACCAAACAGATGATGAAAATGTATTGTTTGGAGAAGAGAGTGAGAGGCATAGTGATGTGAGGAAAACATATTCTGTGGGTTTCTGAGAGAATGCTCTGTGTTCTGCCTATACCTTATCTCTGAGCTAGACGTAGAGGGGTTGTTTAAAATTCCAAAATTGGGGGATCCAAGCATAGAAAGGACCTGGATTTTTTCCTAGATAGCATTTAAGGAGTTGTCATGATATCTCCAGAAGAAATGGATTGTTGTGTGCCGTGTTTCCCTCCACGTCCTGCGTGGTTCAGGGTTCGGGTCTAGAAGAGGAGCTGCACAACAAATGAAAAAGAAAAGACACAAGATAATTTGGGAATATTGGGGGACTAGGCGGGTGAGTCCAACTCTAGAGGAAGGACTTCCACTGTGCTCAGGCCTCACCAAGCTTTTTACAGTGAGAGGTAAACAAGGTAGTGGTTACCAAAGTTACACTTTTCTTGTGAGTTTCACTTGTTTACATCATGGTTATACTTCCTGCACTTCCTCAGCCCCTTAGCTTCCCAGATAAGATCTAGGGAGTGTTATAAGGTCAAGCCTAATTATGCTAAGAGGACTGTGCCCTCTAAGCTAGGACTTGTTTGTGACTTTGCCAGCAGGTCAGTCCGAGGCTTAACCCTATATCAGTTTCCCACAGTTGTGTGTCCATGCAATAGAAGTTGAGTCAGTCTCTTAGGTTCTTTGGTCATATGGAATGGCAAGAAAGGTGAATACAGGAAAATAATATTCTGTGACTGAAGGTGGAGCTGATTTACTGTGTGTGTGTGTGTGTGTGTGTGTGTGTGTGTGTGTGTTTTATTTTGTTTTGTTTTAATGCTGCTAAAAAATGACAAATACCTGTGACTTTTATAGCAATAAATACATCTAGTAATAATAATTTTAAATTTTCCATCAAGACTAGAACCTACAGGGCTAATCATAGGACCTATGTCAGTGATATACTGCAGTCTTGATGGTATAATTTGAAAGTGTAAATGGAAATAATCTATAATTTTATGCTTGAATCACAATTTTTAGTGAGCCTGTATCTTTGGTCTGTGACCGTCAGAAGTGTTTCATAGCTTCCCCTCCCCCTACTCCCCGACTTAGATGTGGCATGAAGGCTGGAGAAGGCTGTAGTACTAGAAATTCCCCATTTCCCAGTAGAATACAGTCTGATAAAGTTTTTTTTTGTTTGTTTTTTGTGTTTTTTTCCCCCAGAGAACAAATCTTTGCAAAGAGGAAACCTCTGGATGTATTTCACAATAGTCATTCTCCCTCTTCCTCTGCCAGAGAGAAAAGTAGATCTTAGCTCTTCAGCTTGAGAACCTAGTGGGATTCCTGGAGTTAAAACCCATGAAAAGTTTAAGACCCAAAAGACAGTGATCTGCAGGAGTTTCACACACTTAGACTCCATCAAGTCATAAAAAAATGTCACTGATGTGATTCTACCAGTTCATGGTCCAGCTGCCTCTGCTACAGAAGACAAATCTTATTTGGAGCAATCTTGGTTTGCCTGTTTCTCCAAAACTATAATCTCAGTTATCTGTTAGTTCCAGGAAGAGTCATTGATTATCAGTTTGTTCAAATTTTGTAAAAATGGGAGTGATGAACTTTTAAGCTCTTTACATGTTGGAGCTGAAACTGAAAGTCCATGATGATATTTTAAGTAATTATTTACCTTGATTTTAGAATTCCAATTTGTTTTTAACATCTTAATACACCTCTTTAAGATTAGAAGTTGACATTTTAGAAACTCCATAAAGGAAAATAAATTTTAATTCTTATATATCTCTTTCTTTGAAAGCAGCATGGAGTTTCACATGAAAGTAAGTTACTAAAATGTGTATTCATGATTTTATACCAAAAAAAATTTTAAAGCAAATTTTTTAAAAATTCCAGGCATGGAGAAAAAAAAGAAAAGACAGAATAAGTGACTATGGCAGTACTTCTTGTACTACTTTTTAAAATAGTCCTTTTAAAATAATACATTCTGTAACTTTTAAAATATCTATTTAAAAAAATACCGACATGGGAAATCAACTTTGTGATGTCCAGGTTAAGTAGACCTTGTCACAGGGTAAAAATTCGGGTTGTTTATGGTGATAGATGGAAAAATAATAGACTTATGCTATTTAACTCTAATTAAAATTTAACATTTTCCTCAAGTATGAATGTAGGTAAAAATCAGCAGGAATAAAAGCAATACCTGTGACTTTAGAACTAAAAACAATAAAAATCACAGATACATATATCACTAACACCTGGAAGAATAACCAAATCCAGAATACTGACAACAGCAAATGCCAGCAGGGATGTGGAGCAACAGAAATGCCTATTAATTGCTGGTGGGAATACAAGATGGTAGAACCACTTTGGAGGACAGTTTGATGGTTTCTTGCAAAACTAATCATGGCGTTACTATAAGACCCAGCAATCAGACTCCTTGGTATTTAAACTTATATCTATAAAATAAACCTGAACACAATGTTTATGGCAGCTTTATTTTTTAAAGATTTTTTAAAATTTATTTTTAGAGCTAGAGGAAGGCAGAGAGAGAACATTGATGTGAGAGCAGCTGCCTCCTGCATGCCCCCTAGTAAGGATTGAGCCTGCAAACTGGTCATGTGCCCTGACTGGGAATTGAACTGGCAACCTTTATCATGCACAGGATAATTCCCAACCCACCTAGCCACACCGGCCAAAGCCATAGCAGATTTATTTATTATTGCTAAAAACCTGGATTAGTTTTCCTACTAAGTTGTCCTTTTGTAAGCAAATCCTATATAATAAAGAGGTAATATGGAAATTGACCATATTGCCCTCACAAAAGATGGCTGCCCCCATGTGGTCACAAGATGGCTGCCACAATATGGCTGGCAGGAGATGGCAGTTGTGGGTGATCAGGCCAGAAGGGGAGGCAGTTGGGGGTGATCAGACCAGCAATGGAGCAGTTAGGTGTCAATCAGGCTGGCAGGGGAGTGGTTAGGGGGTGATCAGGCCAGCAGGCAGGCAAGCAGTTGGGAACCAACAGTCCTGGATTGTGAGAGGGATGTCCGACCGCCAGTTTGGGCCCCATCTCTGTGGGGATCCCCGACAGTTGGACATCCCCTGAGGGGTCCCAGATTGAAGATGGTGCAGGCTGGGCTAAAGGACACCCTTCCCCACACCCCCAGTGCACAAATTTTGTGCACCAGGCCTCTAGTACAGTGATGGCGAACCTATGACACGTATGTCATAGGTGACACGTGAACTCATTTTTTTGGTTGATTTTTCTTTGTTAAATGGCATTTAAATATATAAAATAAATATCAAAAATATAAGTCTTTGTTTTACTATGGCTGCAAATATCAAAATTTTTTTATATGTAGCCCTAGCCGGCTTGGCTCAGTGGATAGAGTGTCAGCCTGTGGGCTGAAGGGTCCCAGGTTCGATTCCGGCCAAGGACACATGCCTGGGTTGCAGGCTCGATCCCCAGCAGGGGGCGTGCAGGAGGCAGCTGATCAATGATTCTTTCTCATCATTGATTTTTCTCTCTCTCCCCTCTCCCTTCCTCTCTGAAATCAATAAAGAAATATATTTTTAAAAAATTTCTACATGTGACACGGCACCAGAGTTAAGTTAGGGTTTTTCATAATGCTGACACGCTGAGATCAAAAGGTTCGCCATCACTGCTCTAGTAGATAAATAATCTATTGATACATCCAGAAAATAGAATATTATTCAGTGCTGAAAAGATATGAGTTTTCAAGTCATAAACAGACATGGAGGAATGTTAAATGTATATTACTAAGTGAAAAAAGCTTGAGAAGGATACATACAATATTATTTTAACTACTAGAGGCCTGATGCATGAAATTCATGCAAGAGTAGGCTTTCACAGCTGTAGCGGCTGCCTGGATCCCTCCCTTGCAGCCACAGCAGCTGCCTCGATCCCACAGCTGCATCCGGAAGGTCATCTGGAAGGACGTCTGGTCTAATTAACATATTACACTTTTATTATTATAGATAGGACATTCTGGAATAGGTAAAACTATGGAAAAATAAAAAGATCAGTGGTTGCCAAGGTTGGGTTGTGGAGTGATGAATATGCAGAGCACAGATGACTTTTTGGGCAACGAATGTCCTCCATAAGATAATGGTAGATATATTTCATTACACATTTATCCACCCCCATAAAATGTACAAAGAAGAGTAAACTCTGGAGCAAACTATAAATAGTGGGAAGTTATGATCTGTCTAGGTAGATAACTAGTCATAAAAGGTCTTATAATTAAGAATGTGTGACAGTGAGAATAGACCAAAACACTTTTATTTTTAATGAATTATTAATCTAAAATCTAGTATAAATGTAAAGGTGGAAGTCAGGGACAAGAGAGGTTCACTGAAATCATAACCGCGCGTAGGGTTGATAGTAGACAGATTTTATATGAATAGTCTATTTAAAAATGGGGGTTTTTCTTTTGCCTGGTGAGGTGGCTCAGTGGTTGGGCATCGTCCTATGAACCAGGAGATCACAGTTTGATTCCCAGTCAGGGTACATGCCTGGGTTATAGGCTCGATCCCCAATGTGGGGCATGCAAGAGGCAGCTGATCAATGATTTCTCTCATCATTGATGTTTCTATCTCTCTCTGCCTTTCCCTTCCTTTCTGAAATCAATTAAAAATATATATATTTAAAAATAATAATAATAAAAATGTGTTTTTTAAATTTCTTCTGGGTTTTTAGTCACAACATTATTTGAATATAGAAATGCAAATAATAGGAATGCTATGTATAGTTAATGAATAAAAAATTGCTGATTATTTTTATTGGTGATTTAATAAATATTAAAATCAGCATAACTCACTTTGGATTAAATTCATATTATTTGCTTGCTTTGTTGACTGGAGTATATTACTGAATATTTATACCACTGTTATCCTAGAGAGGTAAAAAATGAATTATAGTGTGTGTTTTTTACCACTTTTACTTTATTAATGTCTGGGGGGCCTTAATATTGAAAGACATCTTACTATTAATTACATTCTTATTGTTTCCAATGCAATATGTTTTAGAGGGCACTTTATCATACAACTAATAAATAATGTTGAAGTGATAGCTAATCATTCAAACATTTGGATTATCTTTCCCTTGCAATTTTTATAGCATATATATACAAATTACATGAATTTAAATAATTGATGTTAATGGAGTGTATCCTTTAACAATTAAGTTGGTCTGTCATCATTAAGAATCTTAGATAATAGACTGCTTGAAAAGCATTAAAAAATTAGGGAAAGCACTATTCCTCTTTAATCTAGAAGAATGTTTCTTTTTATATAAGACTCTTGAATAGATATTAAAATATGCAAAACATTGGACAGGGTGAGTTAGAGTCTTCCCAAGATTGATTACATGGCATTCAGTTTTTCACAATCTGTGAGAATGAATATGTCACTATAGGTTGTACTTTCTTTTTAGAAAAAAATTAATTCACAATTTGGTGAATTACCCTGATAGATATCAAAAACGTGATGACTCATTGTGTAGGCTGGTGGGAAATCATCAAGATTTCTTATTAGCACCAGTGCACTATTAGGTTGACTTTAAAACCATATAATTTTATAACTTCAGATTACTAATGGCCTAATAAGAACCATTTAGAAGCTTTGAATCATCCCATCTGCAGCTCACAGACTTAACATATCTTAACATTTGACTATAGTCTGTATGTTGCATAAGTATAATCTCTCTCCCATTCCTAGTTGAGTCTCTACTGATACTTCTAAAATTCCCGTTTCCCTCTTAGTTCCCACTAATATTGTCATAGTACTATTGGAGAGACTGCCATCCTTAGACCTAGGCAAAAGAGGCCCTTGTCCTGGGCCTTGCCTTTTTGAGGGCTCTACTTTAGCTCTTCCCTGGATGACCCAATGGTGTGAAGGAATGACCTACAGAGAGTCTGTTCCTTTTATTCTAAATTATGTTCTGGAAAATTGGAACAGAGCTAGATATTTGATTAATTGTAGAGGTCTCCTTCTCCTCCCTTCTTCTTCATCTCCTCCTCCTCCTCCTCCTCCTCCTCCTCCTCCTCCTCCTCCTCCTCCTCCTCCTTCTTCTTCTTCTCTTCTTTTTTTTCCTTCCTTGCTGAATAGCAAAATAAGAAAAGGAAAAAAAGAAACCCACTATTTTAGAACTATGCTTCAATCAATTTTCAAAAAGAAGTGCTCTATATGTTTTAAAAAAAATATGTTCTAAGATTCTGATGCAGTTGTTTAGATGGTGATTTATTAATTTGCTCACACTACTTCTCAAATTCTCAAATAAGCAAAAGTAATGTGGTAGCTCTTTTGCTGCTTGTTGGGAAAATTTTCCGGGGCCTAGAAGAGCAGAAAAAGAGGCTAACAACTCTATCCTTACATTAAGAGTTTGTTAAGGGAACTTACAAAAAAGGCTCATCCCAGGTGGTGGTGGTGAGATGCCATGGATCTTCTCTACACAAGACAGCAGGTGCTAAGGAGTTATACAGAACAAGGCAGGATGGGAAGGGGTGCCTGGGCATGTCTAGACCAGATGAAGGGAAAAGTGCCTATCATGTGTGCCCAGGGTTGGGCAACAGCCTGTTTCAGAAAACAGCATAAACCAACCTGCTTTGAGGCATAGGGAAAGGGGCAATACATAGTCCTCTGAGGAAATGTTTTGTGAAGCAATTTCTGTTCTGCCCTGGATCTAACTGGATTTAGTGCAAGAATCTAGCAACAGTTACCCCATGGAATAATCTTTCATTTTACAGTGGCTTATTCATTCTGTTTATTCTCTGATAACTGGACTACACTTATTCATAACCTCCCAAGTATACAAATAAATAAACAACCAGAAACTTCTTTGCTAATGGCATCTTGGTCCTTTCAATATGAGTTTTCTCCAGATCCTTACAGGAAAGTGCTCAGCATTTCATGTATCTGTAATAGCCTTCTCCAAACAGGCACTTAATACCTGGTGGAGCTTGTGTGACTCCATAGAAGCCAGTGAGAGAGAACACTCAGTCAATTAGGAATATCACAATTCTTTGTTCATCTCTGATGCAAAATTACTGATCTGTTTTGGTTCCTTAATTCATGTCTTCCAAGTTATGAGGAGCCCTATCTAATCTTTAGGGATAATGTGACACCCACTACTGACACTAGGTTAGTAGAGATTTGCCTCTGGATTCAAAAACTCTTTACATTATGCCCCTTCACTTTAGCACTCGCATTCTTTATTTAAAAACATTTAGAACTTTTAAAAGTACCTGTTACTACTTGAAGGTAAGGGGAGTTAAAAAAACAAACAAAAAAACTACCGTAGTTTACTCTTCCACTAATGGTGCAGAGTAGTTCTCACCTATGTTAAATGTGCTAGTGGTGGTAATGATGATCAACATTAGTGCAGCTGTATTTTATCAAACATGGATATTTGCATAGTAGCAGACTTCTCAAACCCCAATGTTTCTATCCATAATCCCATCTGACCTGCTTGACCTACATCTACTTCTGTCCTCTTTTCAGTACTTCAAAAGTTGTCAGAGAAGCAACTTTTCCTCTTCCTACTTGAAAGGGACTTATATCCTTTATCCTATTTCTAAATGAAGTGGTCTTAACCTTGTTCCTTTTTTTTTTTTGTAGAATCATAGATGAAATACAGAAAATATATTGTTGAGGGAAGAAAAATCAAAAGGTGCTTCATTGCCTCAGCTGTGGAAACAACCTGTTTGCTTTCCTCCTTGAGGCTATAATATACATTTTAACATCATTGGTTAAGTGTTAATGCTGCCATCTTAGTAATCTATGGGTCTGCTGCTATTGAATATTTTTTCCTTTTAATTATATATCAAGTTCCTACTTCTTTTTCTCTTCTTCTTTTTTTTTTTTTTTCCTGAACACCGGATATAAAATAACAATGTAGACCAGGTAAAAATATGACTTTTTAAATTTGAATTCTTAGCTTACAAGCTCTCTCTTTTGTCTAGCAGCTAGGATAAGGAGCTAACCATTCATATTATACCAACTTAGGTGCTATTTTAGTCAGATTTATTTTACCCTTTGTTAGTAGAACAAAGTCAAAACCACTTCATTTAGAAATAGGATAAAGGATATAAGTCCCTTTCAAATAGGAAGAGGAAAAGTTGCTTCTCTGACAACTTTTGAAGTACTGAAAAGAGGACAGAAGTAGACATAGGACAAGTAAATATAATTTAAACTGAAGTAGTAGGAAGAGATTAACCAATAAACTTATAAGCATATATGCATAGCCCATAGTGCAAGGGAAGGCCTGGGGGGAAAAGGAGGGTAGAAGGGATCAATAGTTTGGGGGGTGGGGAGAACATTGGTAATACTTTCAACAACAAAGTTAAATTTGAAAAAAATAATTGAAAATATTTGTAACTAAGTTGACTATCATAATTAAAGGAAATAAGTAAATGGAAGATTTAATTAAATACCCTATTTGACATCATTTGACTTACCCCCATGTGGGGAGCAGCTATAGGGTTAAGCCTTGGACTGACCTGTGGGCAAAGTCACAAACAAGTCCCAGCTTAGAAGGCACAGTCCTCTTAGCACAATTAAGCTTGACCTTATAACGCTCCCTAGATCTTATCCAAGAAGCTAATGAGCTGAGGGAGGTAGAGGAAGTGGCCAAAACAAGTGAAACTCACAAGAACAGTGTAACTATGGTCAAAACAAGTGAAACTCACAAGAACAGTGTAACTATGGTAACCACTACCTTGTTTACTTCTGACTATAAAATAAAAGCTCAGCTTGCCTCTGGATCTTTCTCTGTGGCCCTAACCAGGCACAGGAAGATCCACGGAGACTAAAGAGAGCTATGCTGATCATCTGAACATTGTCTCCGTTTCCTTCATTCTTTGCCGACTCCGTCCACACCTTTGGGAACCCCTGGACTACCGGGGCTGGACCCCTGCATATGGCGCCTGAACAGGCCGAACAGGATTTCCCTAGGTAAGCCCCCCATTCCCCTAGGTAAGCCCCACTCTCGGGGCGGATAGGACTCCACCGTAGGAAGAGGATGGATAGTCTTTGCCAACTCAGTCCACACCTTTGGGACCCCCTGGAACAGGATTCCCCTAGGTAAGCCCCCCCCATTGAGAACCCCCACACTCGGGACAGATAGGACTCCACCAGGGTGCTGAAGACCCCCCTATAGAGGATAAGTAGGGTAAGAAGGTGGATAGTACAGAACTTAGATTGAGAAGATGTGCCATACTGAGTCTAAAGGGAAAAGACTCTGTATTGATCTTTTAACACATATGCTTGCTAGCAGAGGAGTTAAGGTTACTCCCAGTCAGACGTAATGTTTTATACAAGAAGTATGTCCATGCTTTTCTGAGGAAGGAAAGGTGCCGGAAAGGTAAATGAAGAGGCATGGGAGAAGGTAGGCCCAAGGAGCCTTATCCTTAACCCCACTGCAGCCTTTCCACCCCGGAAAGTGCAGGACTGGCAAGCTCTCCCTGGGGTGATAGATCAGGACTCAGGTAATAGCGGAAAACGCCAAGCCTACTCTGAAAATGGATACAAGAGACGTTTGGGGTTTTTCTTTTTAATGGCTACTTTGGATTGAGTAAATGGATTTTATTTACTTAGTTTTAACACAGCAAAGTTAGCTCTTGACACAAAAAGAAAAACTGACAATTCCATCAATATAAAACTTTTCTATAAAAACAAAAAAAGGGGAGAATAATGTTATATGTTAATTTTTTTTTTTTTAAAAAATATAATGCAGAGGGTTGTACAGCAGCCAAAAGGTATTGGGCCTCCTGTACAATAACCTTTGCCCACTTAGCCCTATGGAAGGATACACAAACCAGCCAAGAGTTTTACCAGACCTAGTAATGATGTGGGGAAGAGGTTGTGTTTTGTATCTTTCCAGAAGGAGCAGTGCAGTCAATTTGGGCACCAGAGCATTACGTGCGTCACCACAATGAACCCAGAGAAGCTCCTTGTCCCATCGTTCCAAAGACTGAGAGTTGCCCCGATGACAGCGATGAGGAAAAGGAAGATGACAAAAGCTACGCAAGGGACCGAGGTGCCAACATGGGGTCAACTGCAGAAGTTAACAAATGAGGCCCAGAAGATGGTAGAAACACAAGATGTGGAAGCTACTCCCTCAAACATGTTTCTGGCTATGCTAGCATTGGTTAGCTGCCAGTCTTCTGCAAAGTCCTGCTCAGCCAAGTTCGAGGACTCTGAGTAAATCAGCAAAAGAAACTGAATGCTGTCTCTGTGTAAATCATTCTTTGCTGACTCCATCCCACTTTTGGGAACCCCTGGCCTGCTGGGGCTGGACCCCGGCACCCTCACATATGCAAACTTCAGAATCACTGTCCAAATATATAAAATATTACTGGGCAGACCACTTACAGTAGCCTTAGAAAAAAATAATGACATCAATGTTTCTCACAAATATATATATTTAAAAGATATAGAAAAATAGGAAGTTGTAAGATACAGTGTTTCAAATAATCCAATGATTATTTGATACTGACACATAACTTCTCAGGGAAAACAATATGAGCAACAACATGATTGGATATATTGTAAAATTTGGTGTGAGTGCGGGGACTTCCAACCTAGAATTTTAGCAAAATTATACAAAAAATAACAATGAATAAAAAATCATTTAAAAATGATTAGAAAAAGCGTCAATAGCATTCCTAGTGACAAAGGAAATATTATAGGTTATCTTCAAATATAAAAAGAAATAAAGCCAGATAGAAGATCAGATAATCAGAAAAGAATGAAGGATATCTAAAAGAAATATTTTGATATATCAAAATGAATATTTTCTACTTCAAACAATATAGTGACATCTAATAGAGATTTAAAAGTTTAAGGTACAAGAGAGCAAGAAGATATAAATTCAGAGAAAGTTAAATGGACTGATGTGATCCAAAGCCTTGGATATTTCCATATTGAAACATACATATTTTTATTAAATTTTGATAAGATAGAAACATATGATATAACCTAGAAATTACTAATATAATGGTAAAAGAACAAGTAACTATAAAGGTAATAAAAGGAAAGTGAAATAATTTTTTAAAATAAATATACAGATATCAAATAAATGATAAAAGTAACATCTAAGAGGCAGAATAAAGAGAAAGGAAACAGTAAAATGGTTAATATAATCCCAAAATATCAGAAAGCACATTAAATATAAGAGGAATTTATGTTTAATTAATATACAATTATCAGGGAAAAGATAGAGGAAAATTCCATGATAATAAAATGCTTAATTTGTTAAGACAGTATAGCAAAATGTAATCTTTAGTCATATCATCAAAATGTCAAAACAAATTAAGTAAAATTTGACAAAACAAAAAAGATAAATATGAAAATCCACATTTTAACAAACTTTTCTTAGTACTTGAGAATCAGATTAAAAAATGAATCAAACATAGAATATTTGAACTCCTTGGTTACCAAACAATATAATTTTTATCTATAAGAGATTTCTTTCAATAATTGCAAAAAGCACATCTTTTCAAGGGCACATGGAAATATTAACAAAATTATACAATATGCTATGCCACCAATCAAATCTTGATATAAAGATTTAAATCATTCAGATCATTTTGATTACAGAATAATGGAAATAAGTCAGAATATTGTAACAAAATATAACTTGAAAACAACTATATATTTAGAAATGTAAAGCTTTTTCATTTTAATAACACATAGATCAAAGAAGTAAATGGTAATGGTAATTAGAAAATATTTTGTATTAAATAAGAATGAATATATGATATGTCTAAATTTCAAAACAGAGAAACAATTTTATTATTTGTTTGAATACACATCCAAAAGGTGATATCTCTGATCATGAAAAAAAAGAGAGAGAGAGAGAGAGAGAGAGAGAGAGAGAGAGAGAGAGAGAGAGAGAAAGCTTGGAAACAAATTAGGCAATAAACAGGGTGGGGCAAAACTAGGTTTACAATTGTGAGCACATGAAATACAGAGTATTATTATTTATTAATTATTGTATTATTTTCTATATGAACTAATGTAAACCTGCTTTTGCTCAAATCCTGTATGTAAAAAATAAGGAGTATGACTATAGTTACTACAAACACTAACAAAACACAAAAGTAGTACTGTAAACATCTTATACAAATAATTATTTTAAAAAAACAAACAGAAAAAAAATTATAAAGAAATTAAAATGCAATTTAGTAAAAATGATACATACATAAAAGGATATTCTAATTAATTTTATTACATATTAAAGAAATAGAATCTGCATTAAAAACCATACTAATAAATCCAGTCTAAGGTGCTACACTAGGGAATGTTTTAAAACAGAAGCAATAAATAATTTTCATCCTATAACATTTTCTTCCAGAGAAGAGAAAAAAAGTGAAAAAAATTTCTAATTCTTTTTATGAGGCCAGTATATCCTTGCTCCTGAAATTTGAGGGGGGCGTTATTAAAATTTTCTAGGTATTTTACTATTATGAACAAAGATGCAAAACTCAAACATTAGTGAATTAAATCCATTGGAAAAAAAATGCACATTACATCATAAAAATTTGGCTTATTTAAAGAATGCTAGGTTGTATTTGATAAATATTATCTACAAAATATTACAAAAAAATTACTCTGCACGAGGAAATTTTGAAAAGTATTCCCACTAATATTAGGAATGACACATGGAAGTCTATTATCATCCTTTCCATTTAAAAAATAGGCAGAAGACCTAAATAGACATTTCTCCAAAGAGGACATACAAATGGCCAAGACACACATAAAGAACTGCTCAATGCCACTAATCATCAGAGAAATGCAGATAAAAACCACAATGAGATATAACCTGGCAACTGCCAGAATGGCTATAATCAAAAAATCAACAAATAACAAGTGCTGGCGAGGATGTGGAAAAAAAGGAACACTAGTACACTGCTGTTGGGAATGCAGACTGTGCAGCCATTATGGAAAAAAGTATGGAGTTTCCTCAAAATATTAAAAATGGAACTTCCATTTGACCCAGCAATCCCACTTCTGGGAATATATCCTCAAAACCCCAAAACACCAATCAGGAAGAATATATGCAACCCTATGTTCATAGAAACTTTATTTACAACTAGAAGCCCATTGCATAAAATTCATGCAAGGGACTAGGTCAGCCATGGGCAAACTACAGCCCGTGGGCTGGATGCGGCCCGTTTGAAATGAATAAAACTAAAAAAAAAAAAAAAAACCGTACCCTTTTATGTAATGATGTTTACTTTGAATTTATTAGTTCACACAAACACTCCATCCATGCTTTTGTTCCGGCCCTCCGGTCCAGTTGAGGAACCCATTGTGGCCCTCGAGTCAAAAAGTTTGCCCATCCCTGGACTAGGTCCTCACAGCCCCAGCTGCCTTGGCTGGTCCTCACAGTCTGGGCTTCTTCTGGAAGTTTGTCCAGATGGTCGTTCTGCTGTTCAGTCTAATTAGCATATTAGCTCTTTATTATATAGTACTAGAGGCCTGGTGCACAAAATTCGTGCATGGTAGGGGTCTCCTCAGCCCAGCATGCACACTCTCCAATTCAGGACCCCTCAGGGGATGTCCTACACTCCAGCAATCGGATATCCCTCTCACAATCCTAGAACGCTGGTTCCTAATCGCTCACCTGCCTGGTCCCCTCTAACTGCCCCCCACTGCTGGCCTGATCGCCCCTCACTGCCTCTGCGTGCCAGCCTGATCACCCCTCTCTGTCACCCCTGGTCTGGTTGCCCCCCTGCCAGCCTGGTCGCTCCCCCCTGCCAGCCTGGTCGCCCCTCATGGCCCCCCCACTGGCCTGGTCACACCACACAGCCTGCTGTTTAGTCATTTGGTCATCCCTCACTAACACCCCTGCTGGCCTGGTTGCCCCACGCAGCCTGCTGTTCAGTCATTTGGTCATTCCTCACTAACCCCCCTGCTGGCCTGGTCATAGGTAGCCATCTTGTGAGGGTGTTAGGGTTAATTTGCATATTACCTCTTTATTATATAGGATAGCTAAGCTTTTGAAACAGCCCACATGCCCATCAATAGATGAATAGATAAAATAGTTGTGGGACATTTACACTATGGAATACTATGCAGCTGTAAAAACGAGGAATCTCTTCCTCTTTGGGACAGCATGGATGGACCTGGAAATATTACACTAAATGAAATAAGCCAAAATGAAAAAGACAAATAACACATGATCTCACTTATTTGTGGAATCTAATGAACAAAATGAGTTGACCAACAATGTAAGACTTGAAGCATGGAGGCATGGAGCAGACTGATGTACCTCCATGTGTGGTTGGGGGGGGGGTGAAAAGAGATAAACCAAATAACTATATACTTATATGTATAGCCCACAAGAAATAGAGTAGTGAAGACCTGGGGGTAGGTGGGCCTGGGAGGAGGGGGGTAAGAAGGGGGAAGTGGAAGATATCTCTAATACTATCAACAATAAAAATATATTTAAAAATGAAAAAAAAAGAAATAAAGAAAGAATTTAATTTAGACTTTTAGTTTGGACTAGAGTTAACACTTAAAAATTCATGGATAAATTAATAACTAAATGCTTAAGGAAAAGGCTAAAAATTTTTCAAAGGAATTTGAGGGAAAAACCCTTTTTTTATTAAATGATGAAACTTTTTATGTAGTTTTCTTTATTTTAGAGAAAAGTGTTTTTGCTGTTGTTGGTTTTTAATGTGGTCAATCAAAACAAAACAAATCTTCTTTCAAATAAGTAATCAATTATTAAAGTAGGCCCTGGCATCATTGCCATTCTAAGCTGTACAAGAAATAATTAAAAGTTGCCAGCTGCACAAAGCCTCATTTGGCAACACCAAACTATTCATTTTGAGTGCGACGACTTTTCACAAAACATAAAAAATGTAATGCCAAAAGTATTTTCACAAGTTAAAGAATATTGAATTGGACTTGGCAGCTGAAATGCCAAACAGGGCAGCGTTTCCCAGTGTGAGTCTTACAGCACTAGAGCATTTCATTGGAGGCATATTCTGGTTCCACCATTAAACATCAAAACCTTAACCATATTGGCGGTTGGCAAGCCACTGGACTCCTAAGTGAGCTGTCATGTATGATAGATTGACTTCTAGATAGTTTATTTTGAACATTGGCTTTAATTTTAACTTTACTGAATACCCACTGAAAATGCTTTCATACAGTTTTGAAAGGCTGTGTTCAAAGCTGGCATAGCTTTACTCTTCTTACTCTTTTCATCACCTCGTCTGTTGTAAAAGCTATTGAAAGGAAGCCATTGCACAAAATGTCTAAAACAAAATAGATTTCCAATAAATTATAACTCTTTAATGTTAATGTAGTAATAATATTGATGCAATTTGTGGGTTTTTGCAATGCTCTACATAGCTACCTTCTTAGTATCAATGCTGTTTGATGGTGCCAGTATTAGGACCCAGTCAGAAAAACAGAAGTCATGCCAGTTAATTCACACAGACAATATAAAATAATGGGAACGGTTGACAAAGGTGTTAGAAAGGTAGATGGAGCAAAGGGTAGCTACTGCAGTAACTAGAGATTGATAATTTCAGGAAGCGTCGTCCCTCATGCCAAGGCCTGAAAAAAACAAAGGAAGGGCGATAGTGTTTCTGGAGACCAGGTGCATATGTGCCCTTGAATCTGCTGGAAACTGCCAGTGCCAGAACCTCCAAAGGCTGCTCAGGCCTGCAGCTACTCTCTGTTTTAGCCTCCAGTGCTGATAAAAGCCGGTGGAGGCTGCAGCCCCAGCAGCTGGCAGCCACCCATTACTACAGCTGATGGGGTCACACAGACACTGCGTCAGTTCCTCTTACTGGTGTGCTGCCCAGGGCATTATATGTGAGTAGAGTAAACCATTCCCAAAAGGTCACATCCTGTGTGACTCAATTGAGATAATATTCTTAAAATGACAACACAACAGGTATGGAAAACATATTAGCCTTCGCCAGGGTTTATGGATATAGAAAGGGCAAGGAATGATCATAAAAGAATAAAATGAAAGAGATGAAATAGTTTTGTATGTTGATCACAGTGGTGGTTACACAAATCAATACATGTGAAAAAATATCAGTGTCTGGTTTTGATATGGTACTAGAATTACATAAGGTATAGCAATTAGGGGAAACTGGGTAAGACATATACTGGGTCTTTCTGTACTTTCTTTGCAAATTGCTACAAAAACACAATTATTTCAAAATAAAAAGTAATAATGCATAAATAAATGAATCCTACTAGTTCATCTCACTAGCTAATAACTAGAATCCACTTGGCAAAAAACTCTGGAAAATTTAATATTTAGGGATTCAGGAGTTTTTAAATATGGAGCAGAGCAATGAATGAAAGGAATAAAATTGAGTACATATGAATGAAAAAAAAAACATATAGCATAACACTAATCATCTCTAATATGTGCCTACTAATTAGAAAATTGAATTTTATATTTAAAAGTATTTGTAGAACTAAAGTATACTTACTTCATTTATCCAGTGTCAATAGTTTTTAATGCTCTGAAGAGGTAATAGGTGAAAAGATGTATATTCATAAAACAACTAGAGACCCAGTACACAAAATTCGTGAATGGGGGTGGGGGGGTCTTCTCAGCCCAGCCTGTACCCTCTCCAATCCAGGACCCTAAACTGGCATTTGGACATCCCTCTCACAATCTGGGACTGCTGGCTCCTAACTGCTCATCTGCTTGCCTGCCTGATCACCCCTAACTGCCTCTGCCTGCTGGCCTGCTCACCCCCAACTGCCCCCCCTGCCAGCCTGGTTGACCCCATTGGCCCCTTCTCCCAGTCTGTTCACTCTCACCAGCCTCCCCTGCCAGCCTGCTCAACCCCAACTGCCCCCATCTGCCAGCCTGCTCGTCTACACCTGCCCCCCTCCCGGCCTGTCGCCTCCAACTGCCCCACCCTGCCTTGCCCCCACCTGCCTCCCCCGGCTGACCTGATCACCCCAAACTGTTCCCCCCTGCTGGACTGATTGCCCTCAACTGACCCCCCTCCCCCACTGGCCTGATCTTCCCTAACCTGCCTCTGCCTTGGCCCTGCCACCATGGCTTTGTCCGGAAGGTCTCCCGGAAGGTCTCAGAGTTTAATTAGCATATTACCCTTTTATTAGTATAGATGTTTCCTAAAAGCAAATACTGGGAATAATTAAATGACATATAATATTTTTCTTTTATATTATTACTTAATTTGTACTTTATAATATAACACACTTAAATCTAAACTACCACATGTACATCAGAATTTATGGAACAAAAATAAAACCACAAGTGGAAATGCATCATACTCTTTTCATTAGTTATGGCAATAGCTTGGTAGGTTTCTTTTAAATATATAATTTTAAAATTGATCTTAAAGAGAAAGTGAGAGAGAGATCTACTGCTCCCCCCATTCTTGCATTCAATGGTTGACTCCTGCGGGTGCTCACCCCCCACGCCCACCCACTGGATTTGAGACAGAAACCACCACCTTGCCAGCAACCTTTGTGTATCAGAACTCAGCTCCAACCAAGTGAGTGACCTGGCCAGGGCCTTTAGTTGGTAGGTTCTAATGTGATCAGAGACTGTTAGTTCACTCAGAATTTTCATCATGAATGGATGATGAATTTTGTCAAATGCTCTTCATACGTTAATTAATATGACAATGCTATATTATCACTAGATTATTGTTATGGTGAATTATATGGATTGTTTTACAAATCAATTCGCCCAGCAATTCCACTTCCAGATTTTTAGCCCAGAGAAATAAAAACTTGTGCACAAACCCATTCAAAAGAATATTTCTAGCAACAGTGTTTATTATTGCCACAAATTGTAAACCCAGATATTCTTCAACAAGTGAATAGGTAAATAGACTTTGATACATCCACACAATGAAACACCACTCAGCAATAAAAAAGACACAAACTATTTTTTTAAAATAAATTTTATTGATTTTTTACAGAGAGGAAGGGAGAGAGATAGAGAGTTAGAAACATCGATGAGAGAGAAACATTGATCAGCTGCCTCCTGCACATCTCCTACTGGGGATATGCCCGCAACCCAGGTATATGCCCTTGACTGGAATCGAACCTGGGACCTTTCAGTCCGCAGGCCGACTCTCTATCCACCGAGCCAAACTGGTTATGGCGACACAAACTATTAATACATGCAGCAACATAAATGAATCTCAACTGCTTTATGCTAAAGGGACCAGCATAGGAATGTTACATATTGTATGTATTTTTTTGATATTCTTTAAAAAAGCCAAAACTATAGCAACAGAGAACAGACAGTGGTTCCTGTGGCTAAAGGAGCAAGGTCTCAATACAAAGGAATTCTTTTGGGTGTTGGAATCATTCTGAATTCTGTCTGTGATGATAGTTAAAAGTCTATGTATGTATAGAAACTCACATATTTCTCCAATAAAAAGTGAATTTTACTGTGTATAATTTTAAAAATATAAAAGAAAAATTGGAAAAATACTTTTTTAATGAAACTCTTTTTAAAAAATTTCATTGAGACCATTTCCTACTAAAATTCAGTAAAAATGGCCACCACATTTCAGCACACACACTCCCCTCCCCAATTTTCAAGGACTATTGAAAAGGACTATTGAAAAGGAAATATGCATATACAGATTTGGAAATTAATCTGTTTCTTCTGGTCATCTTACCTTTATTCATGCAAGGGAGCAAATGTGTTTCATTTAATGCTAAAGTAATTTTATAATTTCTACTCATTCTTCATATTGTTTCAAATGTTTAGTAACTAATATAATTAAAATGTTCTAGTATTAGCTATCTGTAACATTCATTTTTATCACTAAACATACTATAATAATACAGAACTTTTTTTTCATGTTATGACTGTTTTCTCTGAACAAGGTTCAAGGTCAACCCTCAACAAAATTATGAAATAAGTAGAAGTCATTATGAAGACTTTTCCCGATTTTACTTTTCTCCTCCTACATTGTATGCCTTGAGATTTGTTTCATTTCTATTGTCCTCCACCCTTTCCAGAAAATTAATCATGCTTTCTTTTAATAAATCATCTTACAGTGTGAATGAAAACATATTAATGGTATAATCATTATTTACAGGAAAATAGAAATGAGTGAATAAAATAATGCCCTCCTTACGGTATTTGCATTTTAATGAAAAATGAAAAATCAAACAACCAGCACAGAACCAAAAGAATAAATATTCAATTTGTAACATTAGATATCAATAACCTCATTTTGGGTCATTTTCATTTTTTTTAGAGATAACAGAGGATTTACTGAAAATCATCAAAAATAACTATTGTGTCTGCCTACTTTCCCATAAAGGAAGAGTCACATATTCAGTTTTCTTGAATATTTTTGTTATTTTTTAAATGACAAACTGAAGTTAAAAGTTCCACAGTATAATCATTTTACTGGACGTCTATAATATAAGAAGTAAAAAATTATCCATTGACTTTAGTTGATGTAATATGAAAGAAAAAAAAAACACAAAGGAAAAGGCAATTTGGTTTATACAGATGCTGGTAGTGGTTTTACCAATGAAGCCTAGGTCCACCTGATAAAATATTTAACCATGTTAGTTATATCACTCACTTATCAATTTCTTCAATACATATATTTCAAATAAAATATTTATTTCAATATTTGTTCTGCTCAAATGGACCCTTGATCTGACTTGCTAAATTTCTATCCTTTTTTTTTTAATAACCTCTGATAATGGCAAGTCATCATAATCATATACATTCACAGTGGGATCAAGATTTTGTTGGATATATTTTAGGGTCAAATTTTCAGGACTGTATCAGAATTGTGAGTATTCTAATATTTCTGGGGAATACATAAGCATAATGTAATTGGAAACAACCAATGAGTTCTCAGATTTAGAATTTTCTTGAACTCTCTCAAGCTACTCCTTGTATATTCCCCAAAACATTATTTTATAAATTGGAATGTGTCAAATAAAATAGTATTTAGTGCTTATATTGAGCCAAAGATACAATAGTTATATAAAAACTTTAATTTTCAATGTTGCATTAATTCTCCCACCAGACTTGAATCAAGGGTTTTCTATTTTCTTTTATTCTCATGAAAAATTCTGAAGCATGTAGATTTGATCTATTGTGACTATCATAATTTTAATATATAAATGCACAGATAATAAACAGAAGCTTATAAAGCTTCAGTTTTACAATTTTAAGTGATTTTATTGCCCCATTCTTAGACTGTGCATAGATTTTGTAATGAATATCTAATATTTTATTAGATAGAAAAATGATTTAATTGTTTTTTGTTGTTATTTGAGTAAGACATTGTCATTTCTTTTTCTATCTTTTAATTAATAATTTCAAATGTGCTCAAGTATACCAACTGAGAATTGAGTGGGTGGAGTTTCTCCCTCACTAGTGAGAGTGAGGTTCTTGCAATATGTTGAGAGAAGGAATTTTCTAAGATATTCTTTCAAAAATATTCCTGGGGAAATGATTGGTTTTTATTTGTGTAGAATTACATCCTTGGTTTGCAGTCTCATGTCTCTTGAACCAGACCTAGAAAATACGCAGTTGGGGGTTCAGTAGAGCTAACATGAGTGCCAGTGTCTAGAGTTTCCAGTCCACGGTGGAGTTGCATCTAGCAGAGCATCAGACTAGATTTAGTCCATCAGTTCATTGTGTGGGTCCCACATGGCTGTGAGCCACATGGAGGGATGTAGGGGAACGCGCCCCTGCAACGGGAGTCCCAAGAGAGCAAGAGCCAAGGGAGAGAGCTCCCTTTATTCCAAGTTAAGAATCTCAGACTTCATGCCCTTGCACTTGCCATGCCTATTCTGGCCAGTGACTAGCTCCCAGGTGGACTTCCCACCTCACCCAGACCTTAGTGGGTATGTGTCTAAATTGAAGCTTTTCTTTGCTCCTTTCCAGTTATGAATTAATAATCAGGTTATTACAATGGTATCAAAGTAATTTTAAAAGACAGGACCATGATTCTGATATATATTTTTAAAAATACTGTAACAAAAGATTTAATTGCATAAATTAAAAAGTAAATATTAAAGTGATTTTTAAAAAGAAGAAAAAAATAAAACAAAGAGAAGACAAAGTTGATTTGGTTGATTGATTTGGTTTATATTTGGCTACATGAAAGAAACTGAATATAAAACAGTATCAAGTCAGTAAAAATGAGGATAGGAAATATATATTTTAATTGGACATGAAAGATTATCCTGAATAATTTAAAAAATAACCCTTTTTGATCCTTCTTTTTCTCATAATTTTTCCAATTCCCCCTACTCCTGAGGGGCAATCAGGGCAGCAGCTGCCACTAACACCTGCTGCTGGTGCTGGCCCCAATTGCTACGCACCATCAGCAGGTGCGAACAGGGTTGCTGCCTTTAGTGCATGGGAGCCAGGGGACCAGGGGCCATGGCAGGAAGGGCTGGGCTGGGGTATGAAGGATGGGCCAAGACCTGCCCCTATGCTCACCACAGGCTCACAGCCCATAATTCAAGTCAAGGTGCACAAATTTGTGCACTGGGTCCCTAGTAAGATAATATAATTCTTATTGCTAAATAATTGCTTTCTATCAATCTCTTTAAATTATAATCAGAGGCCTACACAAATTATGTAAATTGAAAAACATTTTACAAGTCACATATGGTATATTTGTATAAAGAGGTATCTTACTCTACAAAGTTGTCCATCTGAAACATTTCATGAGTACTACATTTATTCTAAACAATAATCATAGGGATATGATATAGACATAAAAAAACACATATCCTGGAAAAAGGAAGGGAGTTGAAAGAATGTTTAGGTTCTTATTATAATACTAGTGTCCCGGTGCATGAAATTCGTGCATGGGAGGGGGGGTGTCACTCAGCCCAGCCTGCACACCCTCTCCAATCTTGGACCCTTTGGGGGATGTCGACTGCTGGTTTAGGCCTGATCCCAGGATGTCCAACAGGCCTGATCCCAGGATGTCCGACTGCCAGGATCGGGCCTAAACCGGCAGTTGGACATCCCTCTCACAATCCTGGACCACTGTCTTCTAACCGCTCACCTGCGTGCCTGCCTGATTGCCCCTAACTGCTTCAGCCTGCCAGCCTGATCACCCCCTAACAGCTCCCCTGCTGGCCTGATTGATGCCTAACTACTCCCCTGCCTGCCTGATCATCCCCAACTGCCCTGCCCTGCTGGCCATATCACCCCCAAGGCTTTTATTAGTATAGATATGACCCTTCACAGAAAATTTCACTAACCCTGCTTTATAATAAGGGATTGACGATTGAATCATTGGGGCCAGGCACCAAGATTTCCTTTCTTTGAATAGTGGAGGGAATAATTATCTTGTCTTTAAGTTGCCCTGAACATCAAATGAGATAATGACTTAGAAAAGCATAAAAGCACCATATAAAGACAACTTTCTTTTTCATGTACTATAAAGACAATAAAGTGGTAAAATGAAAAACACTATTTTTATTCTCCCCCTTCCTTCCTTTACAGGCTTTATTTAAACTATGAAATTTAGAAAACTTTCACTCTTATTTTCATTTATTTACATTCAATATTATTTTGTATTAGTTTCAGGTTTTATATTAGTTACAGAATAGTGGTTAGGCAATCATATACTTTACAAAGTGTTCCCCGATATTTCCAGTACCCACCTGGCTTCATACCATCATTACAACACTATTGACTCTATTCCCTATTTAAGTGAGAATAGGTTTACAGGTTCCTTCCAATCTTTCTTTTGTGTTGCTTGCCCTTCCTTTTCTTTCTCACTTCTTCCCTCATTTTCTTTATACAGTATCTCAATTGGCCCTCAAAGCTCAGTGAAGGCACTGGGACACGCTTAACCCATTTTACAGACCAGGAAACTGAGGCCAATTCCAGTTGGCTATGGAACTGGACTCTTCGCACAGGGAGCCCTCATAGCCATGCTCTCCACCTTTCCTAAGGGACAGCCGCAGGGCAAACAGAACAAACCTCCCTGTGAGGCTTCCAAGCCTCATTCTCCAGCACCTCGTCATCATGGATGCTCCACATTCTTTCCTCTCCCCCGCCCCACCCCATTCTTTACTGCCCCCCCTTCTGGGGAACAGGTGGTAAGCAGAACTAAGTAGATTTTTTTAAAAGAGGATAAATTTCACACCTGGGATAATGAAGTTTAGCAGAAGGGATAAAGCGTGTGAGAAACTTCTTGGCATTAACATAATTATTGTAAAAAAAAAAACAAAACAAAACTTTTGCTTCCATAAGTGAGGAAGTTGGACATTTAGAGTAATTTTAATCAAATCTCAAGAGGCAGCAAATTCTTGCTAACAACTTTGTTTAAAGTATTTATTACAATAAGAGTTGTTTTAATTTCTCTCTACTATAGGGAATATTGTCACCATTTTATAGATAAGCAAATAAGGCATGCAAAAGTAACTGACAATATCAAGTTTCCCTAAATAAAGTGAGTTGGATCCAAGATCTTTAGTCTGTGTGACTTTTATGGAGTACAAAATCAAAGCATGAGTACAGTTTTAGCTCAGAGATATAAAGAGCTGGAAAGAACACTGTTCCAATTTTTATTTCCAGTATGAAATCTGAACAGACTACAAATTAATATCCTTTCTTGAGGCAGAGAACTGAGATCATAGGGAAAACTACTATTACAAAATTTGAAAAGAAACAGGTACCATGAGAAAGAAACTGCACCAAAAGAATTGTACAACTAAGGTAGATTCTGCAGTATGCCACGCAAGCTGGTAAAACAATTAGACTAACAATGTTTAATCTATTGCAAAAAGGCCAGTGAAAGCTAGCTTGAGAGTGTGAGATCTGTGGGTATTAAAGACATAGGAGCATTTGTAGCTTCCTTTAGCCTTTCCATCATAAAGGCCATCAGAATCTTGCAATGAATTTGGGAAGAATCTAAATAAAGTTTTCCCCATGGTGTTGGTTGTAGAGGAAACAGTGACCACTGATAAAATCTACTTAGAACTACCTCTATCTTCACTAGATAAAAAATGAGGGGTAATTAAATATGCATCCTGGGGCACTAGGAGATACCCACTGTGCCTGGGAGGGAAACGGAGGCCTTCCCCTAAAACTCATGCAGAGTCATCCCCTTTTTCTCCTTTAAGTAACAAAATCCTTAAACTGAAGCTTAAAGAGCATCTGTTTCATGGCTTGAGGAAAGTGCTAGATACTCATTATGGTGGGTTATTGGAATGAGAGAAAATGAAGCTCTATTCCTGGAGGAAGGGCACTGGCACTTATTAGGGCCATACACTAGACTAGAAACATAGGTTCATAGTTCCTGCTAAAGACTGAGGTTTAATCAGAACATCAGAAAAGGCAACACCTTCCCCAACCACCTAGAGTAACAAACCTTTAGTAAAAATAACAGAAGACTCCATCTGGTGTAGAAGCAAGAGGTAGGTTTCTTTTGGGAGTCAGGGTAATTAAAAGACCCAACCCAAGTAAGGAAACAAAAACTACATATTACTAGAGAATTTTGAAATATCTGCTGTTCACAAAAACAAAATATTTCAAAAATGGTAATCACATACACAAAACTTCAAATCCAACTCAATTTATGACTATATTAATAAAGCCCTACACTGAAGGCATATCAAAAGGAAAGGTTATTTTTTTAAAAAAACACAGAAAGGAATAAAGAAGATTTACCATACTACCTACAGTTCCATAGTCCAACTTTCAACAAAAATATTAGTAAAATGTACACAAAGAGAAGACAGAGAGATAGATATAGGTAGGGATAGATGATAGATAGAGAGAGAGATAGATGATAGATAGATAGATAGATAGATAGATAGATAGATAGATAGATAGATAGATGATAGATAATGGATAGACAGGTGAGAGAGAGAGAGAGAGAGAGAGAGAGAGAGAGAGAGAGAGAGAGAGAGAGAGGAAGAGAGAGAGAGAGTAAATGAGATGAAGAAATCATCAGAACCAGAATTATATATGTCACAGATGTGGAAACTATCAACCTAAACAGTTTAACTGACTATGATTGATAAGTTAAAAGAAGTAATGGGAAAGTAGATGATATGCAAAATCATATAGGTAAATTAAAAAGAGCTAGAAAATATAAGAAAGGACAAGATAGAAATCTAGGAAATCAAACACAGTGACACAAATAAAGAATTCCTTTGACAGACTCATTAGTGTATTCAATACAGCTCAACAAAGATTCAATAAACTAAAAAACAAGTCAATAGAAATTACACAAACTAAAATGCAAAAGGGAATAAAATGATTTTATAAATATAGAAAATTCAAGTGTTGTGAATTAATATTAAATGGTATAAATTTACACAATTAGAGCTCAAGAATGTGAAGAGAGAAATAGGCAAAATAAATATTTGAGGAAATAATTTCCAAGATTAGTAAAAGATATCAAACTACTGATATAAAAAATTAGAAGATATAGAAACAGATTGTAAAAAATAATAACTAGGTGCATCATATTTAAGTTGCTGTAAATCAAAACAAAAAGAAATATTGAAGGCACTTTGGGTGGAGTTGGGTTGGGATAGGAAGGCATTTATTTATTATCTACAGAGAAACAAGAATAACAATTACAACAGATTTATCATCAGAATCCATGCAACACAATGAAAATGGCTTGATATCTTTGTATATTAAAAAGGAAATAAAGAAAACAAAAACAACTTTCCAATTGAAAATTCTATACCCAATGAAAATATTCATCACAAATAAAATAAAAAAACTTTCAGACAAATAAAATAGGGGTAATTATTGCTATCAAAGCTACTGTGCAATAAAGGTTGAAGAAACTTTTCAGACAGAAGGATACATTTCACAGGTCAACATTTAGATACACACACATGTGCGCACACACAGTATTGATAGTGGAATGATAAGGATAAAATGTAACCTATTATAATCTTAACAGATTCTCTAAAAGATAACTGTGCAGATCAATTTAGGAAGAATGTATTATATATTTATAGCATGCTTGAAAGCAAAGAGTCTGACAACAATGGCTTAAAGGATGGGAGGGAGGGATAGGGGATATACTATTTTAAGGACTTTGCAGAAAAACTCAGATTATTTAAATATGTATGCTGTAAAATCTTAGGCAACCAAAAAGTTTTCATAAAAAAGCATATGTTGTCTATAAGAAAACTACTTAAAAATATAAAACTTAAATGTCTAATATTTGGGAGAATTTGAGCTAGAATCCAGATCTTGAATATGTTAGTAAGAAATGCTATGACAAGAGGTAAATATAAGAATTACACAATCACACATTTAAATTTTCTTGTGTTTTCTTGAATGCTAAAACAATTACATTATTTCATTACCATCTTCTTAAAGATGATAAATTTCTGGTTTCAGGGAAGATGTAATGAAGGATGTATTAATGAAATTCGTGCATGGGGGTCTGGGGGAGTCCCTCAGCCTGACCTACAGTGATGCCAGCATCCCTTGCCCTGGCCTCCAGCACGAGGCCCCTCCCCTCCATCCGCACAGCTGGGGCCCCTACCCTCCCTCCACATGGCCGGGGTGGGGACTCTGGGCTCGAATTGCTGCAAGCCCAGTGTTCCTCTCTCTTGCCTCTGGCCCAAGGCCCCTCCCCTCCCTCCACATGTAATAGTAATTTACATATTACTTCATTATTAGATAGGACTAGAATCCTGGTGCACAAAAATGTGTGTACTCGAGGGGGTCCCTCAGCCCGGCCTGCGCTCTTTTGCAATCCAAGACCCCTCAGGGGGTGTCCACCTGACAGTGTAGGCCTGCTCCCTCTGGTAGCCCATGAGCCCTCAGGGGATGTCTGACTAATGGCTTAGGCCCTCTCGCTGCCAGCGCTGCTGCGCTGACCAGCTATGAGTCAGTTTCTGGCTGAGCGACGCTCCCCTGTGGAAGCTTACTGACCACTAGGGGGCAGCTCCTGCATGGGGCATCTGCCCCCTGGTGGTCATTGCGCATCATAATAACTAGTCATTCCTGGCCGTTCTGCTGTTAGGGTCAATTTGCATATTATCCTTTTATTATATAGGACTAGAGTCCTGGTGCATGAAATGCATGCATGGGGGCGTGTCCCTCACCCTGGCCCGCACCATCTCAAAATCCGGGATCTCTCTCTCAATCTGGGACCACTGGCCCCTAACTGCCTGCCTGCCTGATCACCCCTAACTGCCTTTGCCTGCCTACCTGACCACCCCTAACCACTTACATGCCTGCCTGATCACCCATAACCCGTCTGCCTGCCTGCCTGAACATCCCTAACCATTCACCTGCCTTCCTGATAGCCCCTAAGCACTCTACCTTCCTGTTCACCCCTAACCGCCTCTGCCTGCCTGATTGCCCCTAAGCACTCTGCCTACCTGCCAGATCGCCCCTAACTGACTTTGCCTGCATGATCACCCCTAACCGCCTCTGCCTGCCTGATTTCCCCAAAGCTCTCTGCCTGCCTGCCTGCCTGATCACCCTAAGCACTCTGCCTGCCTGATCGACCTAACCACCTCTGTCAGCCTGATTGCCCCGAAGCACTCTGACTGCCTGATAGCCCCTAACCACTCTGCCCTCCTGCCTGATTGCCCCTAACAGCTCACTGGGGGGCTGCCGGCTGGGGCAAAGGGCCGTGGTCATTCTGGTCTCTGGTTGTTCTGGTCATTCCACTATTTCGGCCCCTGGGCTTTTATTATATAGGATACTCACAAGTTTATTTTTTTAAATTTTTTCATTGATTGATTTTAAAGGGAGGGAAAGAGAGATTGGTAGATGATGATAGATAGATAGATAGATAGATAGATAGATAGATAGATAGATAGATAGATAAACATTGATTTGTTGATCCACTTGTTTATGTGCATTGGTTGTTTCTTGTATGTGGCCTGACCAGGGATTGAACCCTTAATCTTGGTGTATCAGACGATGCCCAAACCATCTGAACGTACACGTTTATTTTTGGTTTTATGAATCTGATTCCAAAATTATTCTAAAAATTGAGATAATCAAATATGCTTTTAATTTACCTTGTGTGTCAAGTGACAAAATTATTTATGATAAAACAGTTAAACAATCTATGCTATTTCTGAATGTTTTTTAAAACATAAAAGCCTCTCATTTTTGTTCGAAAAGGACTTTGAGATCATTTACCACACTGAGATTAAATCTCAGTAGTTCTCATAATTATAGAAATTACAAATGTCAGGTTATAGCTTTAGAGAACTAACATTCTCAAGTGAGAGTTTGAGTAGGAAGTGATGTTTCTTGAGTATGGAAGACTTAAAAGATGATACATATATCAGAAAAATTAAGAAAAAATGTCTATGGGTATAAAAGTTTTCTAAAAAGACAAATTACAAAATAATAATAAATAAACCCCAACCAATCATGCATCTCAGGAGGCATTTGGGTTGTTTTGATTTAGGCTAGCCTGAGCAGAGACATCATTATTAAACTCACAGCAGTAATCATGTAATTGCAAAGTTATCTGAGAATTCTGAACTGTATGCAACAAAATTTTATTAAGGATACAATTAAAAAACTAGAAGGAGAGTTATATTTTCCAGATACATTGTAAATCCTCAATGAACTGCAGCTACATTCTTTAGATGTTTCAGGGAAAATCTGTCATAGTTAAATTCAGATGGTTTCACCTTAGTACAGTAAAGGATGTGAATCCATTTGGATAACATGCTCTCTATTTTTAAAGTATACATTTTAAATAAATTTCTTGATGGCTTTTTAGGAGAATACCTTTAAACAAACCCACAAAATTGTCACTTATTGCTATTCTCATCCATAAGCATTCCATTCACACCTGTGAAAACATATTTTGAATTTCACAGTATAGCAATTTTATTTGCAAAATTATTGGTATTACAAAATCTAAAATAATACTGCCAGTCAGTTTTTACTGAATTGATGTTTGCCCATTATTAATCCCATTTCTCAGTGCTACTACCAGGGTTCTGAGAAAATACACGCATTGAAAAATAGATGTATCTACTATTATAATTATAATTTATTTAAAGTTATAAAACTCTCTTATTCCACAAATCTCAGAATATATTATACATATGATCAGATTAAGCCTCAGTGTTGTCCTTTTCATCATGGAGAAAACAGAGCTAATCCTGTATTTTTTCCTTCTCATATTAAGATGGGATCCCTGTGTTTATAATTTAGCATTCTAAAATATTCACTGAGCAGAGGGAAGGATGGGAAGGGTTGGGGGGGGGGGGTAGGAGATCAACTGAAGGACTTGTATGCATGCATATGAGCATAGCCAATGGACACAAGACACTGGGGGGCATGGGAAGCTAAGGGAGAGTCAAGGGGAGAAAAAAAAGGAGACATATATAATAAATACTCTTTGTAATACTTTAAGCAATAAAACAATAAAAATAAAAATAAAATAAAATATTCACTGAGGATCTTCCTACTATGTGGAAGGTACTATGCTTGTGGTTGAGAATTTTAAAAATGGGAGAACAGATTTGCTGATACGTATGATAAGGGTTTAATATCCAAAATTTATAAAGAACTTATAAAATTAAACACCAAAACCCCCAAACAATCCAATTAAGAAATGGGGAAAGGACATGAATACACACTTAACTGAGACATATTGGTGATAAATATAGTAGAAAGAAAGAAAACATGACTCATAAGACTTGATCCAGGATGTGAAATAAGTTACTTTGGTTCGTATTTTCTAGTCCAATGCAAGTCATATGCCCATGTTTGACATCATTGGAGCAGGAAATTATAATTGTCGGATAAGGAGGGGCAGTGAATATTTTGAACAATGTTAAAATATGCCACATTTATTACAGAAGGGCACTCAGATAACTCATAATTAGGAGTCAAATCATTGAGAGTTTGGTGCAAACTTTATGGATATGTGTTATATTCAAACAAATGTTTCACAGAAAATGTGACAGGAAAGGAAACCATTAGCAAAATGAAAAAGACAGCCCATTGAATGAAATAACATATTTGCTGATACTTCTGACAAGGGATTAATATCTAAAATTTATTTAAAAAAACTTATAAAAACAAACAATCCAATTGATAAATGAATAACAGACCTGGATAGACACTTCTCCAAAGAGAAACTACAGATGGCCAATAGACATGAAAAGATGCTCAATGTCACTAATTATCAGAAAAATGTAACTAAACCATAATGAGATATCACCTCACACCTGTCAGAATGGTTTTCAGTAAGTCAACAAAAAACAAGTGTTGACAAGGATGTAAGGATCAGGGAACCTATGTGTGCTTTTGGTGCGAATGCAGACTGGTGCAGCCACTGTGGAATACAGTATGGAGTTTCCTAAAAAAAAACAAAAAGGGAACTGTCTTATGATTCAGTGACTCCAATTCTTGGAATTTATTGGAAGAACCCTGAAACACTAATTCCAAAACATGTATGCACCCCTATATTCACTGAAGTGTTATTTATAATAGCCAAGATTTAGAAGCAGCCCAAATGTCCATCAGTAGTTGAATGAATAAAATAGCTGTGGTACATTTTCACAGTAGAATACTACTCAGCTATAAAAAAAGGAAATTTGCCCTTTGAGACAGCATGGATGGTCCTGGAGAATGTTATGCTATGTGAAATAAACCAGTCAGTGAAAGAAGAGTACCATATGATTTCACTTATATGTAGAATCTAATGAACAAAATAAACTGCCAAAGTGGAGACAGACTCATGGATACAGAGAACAGACTGACAGCTGTTAGAGGGAAGGATGCTGAGGGCTGGGTAAGAAAGGTGAAAGAATTAAGTCAAGAAAAAAAAAAGACTCAGATAACAGTATGGTGATTGCGAGAGGAAATGGAGATAGGGGAAACAGAAGAGGATGAAGGGGGCATAAGTGGCGATGGAGGATACTTGGTTTGGGTTGGTGAACATACAATGCAATATACAGGTGCTATATTGTAGAATTGTATTCCTATCCTATATAATAAAAGCCTAATATGGAAATTGACTGAACAGTGGAATGACTGGTCACTATGATAGGCACTGACCACCAGGGAACAGACATGCAATACAGGAGCTGCCCCCAGCCCACAGACCCCAGGCGGGCCAAGGCAAGTGCCAGAACCCCCTACCCATCCCCAGATCACCCTGCCGGTAGCCCCACAGATCATCCCTGATCTCCAGCCAGGCCTAGGGACCCTACCCATGCATGAATTTCATGCACTGAGCCTCTAACAACCTATATAATTTCATTAACCAATGTCACCCCAAGAAATTAAATAAAAGTAAATTTTACAAAATTTAAAGTAAAAAAAAAAGCTTAACCAAATATGCAGATACCAAAAGAGTTATAGGTATATAAATTGATAGGGTTTGAAGCAAATAGAAAGCAATATTCTTTTCAACATTTGAGAGAGAGAGACAGAGATAGATTAGATAGATAGATAGATAGATAGATAGATAGATAGATAGATAGATAGATAGATGATAGATAGATAGATAGATAGATAGATAGATAGATAGATAGATATGGATAGATAAAGAGACCCCCTTGAGAATTTGATGACAATTAAAACTCTTCTACATTTACAAAGAGGCTCGAGATGCAGCTGTTTTATGTTTTCATGAACATTGTGGTTTAACATGTGTTTTGAATAAGTCAAGCACATGATACAGAATTCAGATGGACATAAGCTTACCATAAATACTAAGGTCCCCTGCTCTCTAGCACTCCCAAAACACTATTCTCCATCTGAAACATACTTTCTGTTACTGATTATTTTGGGAATCCATGCAGAAGTATTCTACTTAAATACAAACACATGTGATACTATTTTTTATTTTTCATAACAATATTTGCTTTTTCTACACAGAAATCCATGTCTTGTATTTTTCACTTACTGTATTTTAAAAGTTATGTCAAATCAGTGCCATATCAGAGTCACCTGATCCTTTTTAATGCCTGTTTATTATGTTATTGAATAAGGTACATTTAACAGTCCCTCAGTTGAGGGGCATATAAATTATTTCTAAGCACTTGGTATCAGAAACAATTATGAACTAAAATGTCTGGTACACTGTTTGATAAATACCCCAGAGAGTTATGTTCATTTAAAGTTGAAAGATATTGCCGAATTGACCTACAATACATGATACCAACCACCCTTCCATAAGAGGTATAAGAGTGTCTGTTCCTCAACAAAATATCTTATTAAAATTTTGGTTCTTTGTCTATCTGATAGGAGAAAGCTTATTGTTTGGAATTTTCAGGATTTTTATAAGTACAGTTGAATGTCTTTTCATATGTTTATTACCCTTTTTTCTATATTGAGGTATTGGTCTTTTTCATTTCAATTTATTGGTATCTTTAGACCACTATTCATTTGAGACCACAGAATTCCACTTTGGTGCTGCAGAAATTAACTTGGAATTTTTTCAAAGATTTTATTAGTAGCCATAGAAAAACAATAATGTTCTGTCTTGGCCAGTTTTGGTAAGTAGTTAGGCCATTGGCCTGTGGAGCAAAAGGCTCAGGCTTGATTCCCAGTCAAGGGCACATATCTTGGTTGTAGGTTCCCTAGCTACAGTAGGGGTTTGTGCTGGAGGCAACTAATCCATGTGTCTCTCTCACATCCATGTTTCTCTCTCTCTCCTCCTCCTCCTTCCTCCCTTCCACTCTCCCTAGAAATCAATGGAAAAATATCCTTGGGTGAGGATATATATATATATATATATATATATATATATATATATATATACTAGAGGCCCAGTGCACAAAAATTTGTGCACTCAGGGGGAAGGGGGTGTCCCTCAGCCTGGCCTGTGCCCTCTCACAGTCTGGGACCCCTCAGGAGATAACGACCTGCTGGCTTAGGCCCGCTCCCGGGTGGCAGAGGGCAGGCCCAATCCCTAGGTGCAGCCCCTGGTCGGGCTCAGAGCAGGGCCGATTGGGGAGTTGGGGCGCCGCCCCCTGTCATGCACAGAGCAGGGCGGATTGGGAGGTTGCGATGCCACCCTCAGTCACGCTCAGGGTAGGGCCGATTGGGGGGTTGGGGCACCGCCCCTGTTACACTCAAGGCAGGGTCGATGGGGAGGTTGGGGCGCCACCCCCTGTCACGCACAGACCAGGGCCCATCAGGGGGGTTGGGGCTCCATACCCTGTCATGCACAGAGCAGGGTCAATCAGGGGGTTGGGGAGCTCCCCCCTGTCACTCACAGAGTAGGGCTGATAGGGGAGTTGGGGTACCGCCCCTGTCACATTCAGGGCAGGGCGGATCAGGGGTTGGGGAGCTCCCCCTGTCACGCACAGAGCAGGGTGGATCAGGGGGTTGGGGCGCCGCCCTCTATCACCCACAGAGCAGGGCCGATCAGGTGGTTGGAGCGCCACCCCTGTCACACTCAGGGCAGGGCCAATGGGGAGGTTATGGCTTTACCCTGTCACACACAGAGCAGGGCCTGTGGGGGGCCGGGGGGTTGGGGCCCCTCCCCCTGTCACACACAGAGCTGCAGGGCGATCAGGGGGTTTGGGCACTGCCCCCTGTCATGCTGATCCCGGTGCCGGGAGGCCTCTCGGCTCCGCTGATCCTAGTGCTGGGAAGCATATTACTCTTTTACTATATAGAATAGAGGCCTGGTGCATGGGTGGGGCTGGCTGGGTTGCCCTGAAGGGTGTCCTGGATCAGGGTGGGGGTCCCCACTGGGGTGCCTGGCCAGTCTGGGTGAGGGGCTGAGGGCTGTTTTCAGGCTGGGACTGAAGCTCCCAACTGCTCCTTTTTTCTTTTTTTTTTTTTATTCTGGGCCAGCTTTAGCTCTGAGGCCTCGGCTGCTGAAAACAGGTTTCTGGCCTTTGTTTACCATCTGTATTTGATACAATGTTGCGGTCCAGCTGGCTGAAGCTCCCTGAGTAAAGCAGGTTTCTGGGGTTTTTTAGCTTCTTTATTCACAACATAGTTGCTGAGAGTTGCAGCTGAGAGGCCCGCAAGTTAGGCGGGGAATGTTGGAGTTCTCAGTCACTGAAGCAAGCAAGCCTCCCTGTTCGCATCAGCTGCCTGGCTGCCGGCTGCCATCTTGGCTGCCAGTTAATTTGCATATCTTGGCCCTACTCTGTGAGTGACAGGGGGATTAGCCAATGGGAAGGGTAGCGATCGTATGCCAATTACCATGTTTCTCTTTTATTAGTGTAAATATATATATATATATATATATATATATATATATATATATATGAAAATATAATATTCATGAGCCGTGTCTGATTCATTATAACATTAAATTCCCTTTGAGCTTGAATTATCAAGTGAAGAGTGGAACGTTCTTACCTGCTTGTGTTGTAGGCTTCATTAATCATAAAATCCTTTCAATCATACTTCTCTTTATTTAGGATAATAGAAATTAATACTGGAATTCAGTAAAATTGCTATTCCTGAAGCAAACTTGTATCTCATAAAATATTGGTTTGAGTCCTAAATCTCCAATTGGTTAGGAATGAAGCAGTAATAAAGTAAACTTGTGTGTGCCATTTTAGAGCTGATATAGGATTCATAATATCAATTTTTCTTCATTAAGTTTCTGAGTATCCTATATAATAAAAGGCCAGCGACCATAAGGGCATAATGACCAGAATGACCAATCACCAGTCATTATGAGGTGCATTGATCACCTCTCAGTCCCTCCCCACAGCTGCAGGCTCCAATCGCTGGATGGCGAATGGGGAACCATGGGGAATTGGGGTGGGCGGGGGCGTAAGATGTCCCTGATTGCAGGCTAGGCCTAGGGACCCTATCCTCACGCGATTTCACGTGCTGGGCCTGTAGTCCTCTATAATGTTCCATCTGTAACTTTGTGAAATATTATTTATGTATCCTTAGAGCCCCTAACAAGCCATGAGACAACAGGGCAAGGCCTATTCATGTGTGTCTAAAGATGGAACAGAACCAGTTGTATGTTTCTATATTATTTTTCCCAGGGGTGAACAATGAAAAAGTTTTATCTCTTTAGATAACCAAGACAAACTTTACATAAACTTTGATAGTAAAAGGAAACCTTGGTAACTTGAGATAGTTACCATAAAGTATTCCTGGAAACAGTGAAATTGCAAATTGTAGGGGAAATCTAAGTGAAAATAAGCTAACCAATATAAATTCTCCCACCCAACACACACACAAAACATTTGTTCATTTTTCTACTGTAATTTCTCCATTATTAGCACTTTTCATTCTTAATCCCAATACTTTAGATCATGCATTGTATCTCTTATCTGACTTATCACAATAGTTGCTAAATTCTTCTATATTCTATATTTTTTTTACCCTCACTTCCTGCATGCCTCCCACTAGGGATTGAGCCCACAACCCGGACATGTGCCCTGACCAGGAATCAAACCGTGACCTCCTGGTTCATAAGTCAATGCTCAAACACTGAGCTAATTATCTCCTTATCCTCTACAGCATTTTGTACATTATTGTACAATGTAGGTGCTAGATAAATATTGTTTAAATTGAATACTTTTTTTCCAAATTATAATTTGGCCTTGAATGATCCAGAAAATTAACTTAATTATTCACTTGAGAATATGTGTTGTCTTGACCCAGTTTTTATCAAGAATAGTTTCTTCCTTTCTTTCTGCCGAAACCGGTTTGGCTCAGTGGATAGAGCGTCGGCCTGTGGACTGAAAGGTCCCAGGTTCGATTCCGGTCAAGGGCATGTACCTGGGTTGCGGGCACATCCCCAGTACGAGATGTGCAGGAGGCGGCTGATTGATGTTTCTCTCTCATCGATGTTTCTAACTCTCTATCTCTCTCCCTTCCTCTCTGTAAAAAAATCAATAAAATATATTTTAAAAAAAAGAAAAAAAAAGAATGGTTTCTTCCTTTCTTTTTAAAATATTTTTATTTTAACATTTCTAGTCCCAGTGGATGCTAATCCCAGAAACCCAAACAAAGACACCACAGCATAGAAGTTTAGAGAGCAGTATATGGTGACCTCAAATGGTAGCAATTACCTAAAAGTGGCTACAGTTAGTAAAGTGACATTCAAGCAAATTTACTTTCCTTTCAGGGGAACTTAGGAAATAAGAATGAAAAGCCATAATTAAGAAAATTGACATTAAAAATGTAGAACACATGCAAATTTCAGTTTCCTTGAGTTAGTCACAAAAAATGTGGTTAGAAGGAATTGGGAGACATTATTTTCCATGTAATAGTCTTTATTTGATAAAGCTAAATTTTTTATCATATTAATAATCATTTATATTTTAATCATAAACTCTAAATAATACTAAAAGGTAACTTTTTATAGCCTTCATAGCCCTCATGTCAATTGCAGGTTTCAACTATGGAATACAATTTACTCCACGGATATGGAAATAAAAATAAAAATTAAGGTCAATGGACTCTCTTTTCCTTTCCCTAAGACCTATAGAATTCATTTCAGTATTAAAAATGAGTAAAACATATATTCAGGTAGCTTTTACAATAGACTAGAGGTTCATTTGGTAGAAAAATGCATTTCTGTGTGATACTTTTTTCATGCTAACCTTTCTGTAATACCTCTTTTGGATGTGATTATTCTTTAGAAAAATTTTATCGCAGCCTTACTTACTGACTTATTTTATACCGGGGTACCTCATCCCCAGCACCACTGGATTTTAGATGGGATAACTGATGTATGGGGCTGTGAATTGTATGATGCTTGACATCATCCCTGGTCTCTAACCACTGGGTGCCACTAGCACTCTTTAAGTTGTGATAACCAAAACATTGCCACATATCCTGGGAAGGTGAGGGGGTTCACCTCCTGTTGAGAACCCCTAATTTATGTAGACTCATTGCCCTTGGAATTTTATGTTAGTCTTTCCAAAGGATTCCTCAAACAGAGCGTACTTTCAGGGAAGGCGTTTATACCCCTGGTCTTCTTATCATTTCTTTTTTCTATTACTTCAGGGTTCTTGTCCCTCATGTGCTTTGGTTCCAATATAGTTTTCTTACCTGGCATAGACGGCGTAGGTAGCGGGGACACAATACCTCCATTTAATGTATTACTGACTACATGTTCATATTTTTATCCCTTAACTAGCTCTATTTAGATATTATGTTGGATTCTAGTGTACGGAGGAATGGTTGAGCCAGCCACAACTCATGTTCTTGTCCTTCGACAGCACGATAGCAGGGATTAGTTGAAGCAATTCTACCTTGTGAGTTCCTTCCTGTCATTCATGAGCAACTGTTCATTATAATCTTTTGGATATTATGCATTAAAACAATGCAGCGCAAACATTTACCTGAATTCCTAGCTTCTTTTTAGACAGCCTTCTACTACCTGGAGCAATCTCAGCAGGTAGGTATGTAGCCAGAGGATAAAGAAAGCAGTGAGGCACCATGGACTCCCAGGTGATTTTCCTTTGATCACAGGTAACAGCTGCAGCAGCAAAAACCTGGGATTATAAGAGTGAAGCCTAAGTAGCCACCAAACCCAGATTACGTGGAGATACCAGGCAGGTTCCTTAACAACCATACTAGTTTACATTCGTATTAAAAATACATAAACTCAATAGATGTTGCTTAATAATTAGTTTCACTAGGTTGTATAGTTTCTGGTGCTCTTTTATAGTGTTTCTTCCTTTTTTGCTGTAATATTGATTTTTTTTTCTTTGAGGGAAAAAACACACATACATACACAGCAGGTCCTCCCAATGCTGAGCACTCAAAATGCTATCAGATCTTTCAGCAAATTAGTGCTCTCTGAATGGGGCATTGACATTTCTCTATTTAAACCTCACTCCCTTAGGGAAGGCTGTCACCAGAGTCATTCACTGAGATGTAGATCTAAGGACTACATGGTACCTTCTATAACCAGATGGTATAAAAATAGAAATTTCCATATTTTTCAGGTGACCTTTAGAATGAAAACCAATTTCTTTTTTTCCTTTTTTAAATACATTCCACTTAAAGTCGCTTGTTCTCTAAGGTGATACCTTCTCAGTAAAAAAAAAACCCACAATACAATAATTTATGATAGCATAATAAAAATGTTGACCACCATATATTTGTCTGTATAGCTCTTTTTCTACTTGATCATTAGTAGTTGCTTCTTCCTTGTGACGTCCATCATTTCACATGTAACTTTCTAAGATACTCTATATTGATCATTCTTGCTTATTTCTTATTCACTCTTTTGTTTTGAGGGTTTTTTTCTTTTAATTTAAATCATTTCATAGGGTTACCGAATTCTAAGTATATTTCTGTTTTTTATTTTGTTTGTTGTTGTTGGTGTGTGTGTGTGTGTGTGTGTGTGTGTGTTTTCCCGGCTTTGAGTTGGTTTATTATTGCTTTGACATTCTCTCCAGACAATGCTGCCTCACTGCAGGCTCCTGGGCCGCCTGCTCCCACGTGTGCGCCACTCATGGGAGGAGCCAGGAGCTGTCAGTCCAGCTACGGGCAGGACGCTGCGCTGGACACCGGTGTTGAAGGACAAACGTCATGTGTGGCTTCTCTGCCACATCCTGTAGTTACCGTCTTTGAGGATCTTCGCTGCCTGTGCTCCAGGGACAGTGCTCTGTGTGGTCCCCTGGGGTTGGACTGGGTCCTCCGGGGGCAGCCCAACCACGGGCGCTGGCCCATCGCCTTCAGCGGCGCCCTTTACGCGGCCCAGGAGTCCTTCTTGTGGCCCAGGTATTGCGCTGGTGGGGCTGGGACAACCCCACGGAGGCCTCTCAGAGCAGAGCCTTCGGATGTTGTCGGGTTATAGCTCCATTTCCTATGCAGAGTCCAACCTCCTGCGTGCTGAGCCCGGGCACCTCAGGAGGCCGCCTGGCCAGAGGCTGAGGTCACTGTGGCGGGTGGGGTGGTGGCCGCAGCAGCTGGTGGAGGCGGAGCGAGGGAGGGAGCCAGAGGTGGCGCCTGCCCTCCCAGCTGGGGATGTGCTGCTCCTGGGCCCCTGCCTCTATCCTCCAGCCTCCGATGTCAGGCGTGCCCACCCACCTAAAGCGGTGCTGGGACTCTGCTCAGGAGCTCAGGTGTTTCCCTAGGAATCATATTTCTGTTTGTAGGTTAGTCAATTGCAAGTTGGTACAATTACAATCTACAATTAGATTGGTCAATTACAAGTACAAATTAAGTTATACTTAAGAGACTAGATGCCACCAAAGGTTAAGTTTACAAATTTCATAGCGAAAAATGTGGGTGATAATCCGGTTTTATTACTTCATATACATTTTATTTCAGATAAGTTAACTGCTGTTGTAGAGCTCCATTTTTTAATAGGCTGAGTCACCATTGCACTACAAACCTTCAAGCATCACTTTAAGTTTTATGAGACCTAATCATGAAACATAAATCACATGAAAATGTCAAGCCATATTTTTCCTAAAGTCCAATCTATCTTCAGCACACTGTGATTCTATGCTTTTAATATTTTAATTTTTCCCTCTTCCAGCTGTAGGAAGCATGTTAAACAGTTGTAATTTTCTTCCTCACTTCCCAACCCCTACTTCTTATGAAAATAATTCAGCTATATATTTTAAGAATGTATGTGTGCTCTGTGTGAGAGCTCTGTAAAATAGTTGCTTGATAAAAAACAAACACACACACACACACACACACACACACACACACACACAACCAACAAAAAAACCACACACACAAAAACAAAACACCACAATCAGCTCTGATCAAGTCTGAAAACTTGCCTAATGGCAAGACATTAACTTTCCTGCTAGATTTCTTCAAGCAGTTTAATTTTTATTTAAAATTTAACACCAAACTCTTGGGGAATATAGTTGCACATGAGAGACAATCATTTGAATAGTTTGTCAAATCTAGAACCAAAGTCATATCTGAATGAGTCATCAATTAGGTGGAGCTAAAGCAGAAATTTGAAGCCAGGGTTTGGACAAGAGAGCACATAGGCAGTGCCTGAAATAGATGTTACCCTTTTGTAGCTTTTGTTTGCTTTGTGTGTTATAGTACAAAGGTGGGGTCTACTGCAGTTAAAAGAAACAATAATAGTGTTACTGGCAAGACAAGGAGACCTGGGTTTTTGTCTTCTTGAAGGAAAGATTTCAATCAAGAGACAAAGTGTAGGGAAACAAACAAGAATTTATTGGCCACAGCAAAAATACACTTAGGGCAGTGAAACAAGGAAGGGCATAGAAAAAGCAACAGGAGAACCTAGGCTGGGCTGCTTTGGCTCACCAGGAAGGCAGAGAAAAGGGGGTCTTGGAAACAGGTTCAAGGGGTTATCCCGGACAATGTACCTCTGCCCATTGATCCCCTGCTTGCAAGTCTCATGGAGTCCCTTAGAGGTTAGGGGATGCATTCCTGTGGAGGAAAGATTGGGGAGAAGGAATGGCATGGGCATGCTCCCTGGAGGGCCACTACCCTGGGGCCTTCATTTTCAGGGGTTTTAAAGGCTGGGTGCTTAAGGGAAGTCCTAGGTGGGGATCAATAGAATATTCATCAGTTATATGTTGATGTACCAACATGAGATTTATTCTCTTAATTTGTCTGTCCTTGGGTGTGGTTGGCAAATGGCACTAATTGGGTTCCTGTTATCTATCTCTCTGAGTAGGGTGATTTATATAAACTACCCTCTGGTTGGGGAGAAGTACAAACCATTTAGTCTTAAATATCTTTGGTTTAGGGAAGATAGGATTTACTAGGTGGCTGCAAACTGCTGCTTAACTATCTGTCTTAGTTTCCCTGTGCTACTTGTCCTGGAATTTTCCTAGCTTTTTACTATTCTATAACATTACCCTAAATACGAGAAATATAAAACTCAAAAGGTAGTTTGGATCATGAGCATGGGGAATTTGTACAGGGAAAAATTAGAGAACTATTCTTAATAAAACAGAATGTATTGTTTTTGTTTGTGTTTTATTGTTCTTTTGCTCATAGAGAGGGGAACTTCTCAGTCTTTCCTCCTGTGTTACTCCTTATTCTCACACCACCGTACACAGCACTTCTGACACCAGGTGTGGCTATTATCCCACCAAGCAACTCACTGTGACACCAGCCGGGTATCCTCCGGTTTAACTCAATTCTGACACTATGTCACTGGAGGGAATGTCATATGCCCCACAGACTAAAGGATCAGGGCCAGGAGACTGCACCTGTCCCGCTGCAGATGTGAAGTGCAAGTTCACTTTGTCACCTGTGCTTCTGGCCAATTGGCAATAAATCTGAGGTCCCCACCACCCCCTTCCTCAGGGACACACTTAACATTTAGCAGTTTTTTGTTTGTTTGTTTGTTTTAAGGATGTATAAAGGATACTGATAACCAATGAAGAGATATATCTGGTGAGGTCTGGAAGGTCCTGAGAGCAGGAGTGTCTGTCCCTGTGGATTTGGAGGGATCACACTACTGATGCATAGATGTATTCACCAGTCTGGGACCTCTCTGCCGCCTGTATTTTTGGGATTTTATGTTGGCTCCTTAGTGTAGGCATAATAAATTATCCCCTTTCCATCCCCTCTCTCCTCTCTGGATAATGGGGTATGGAGCTGGGACCTCCAAACTTGTAATCATGACTTGGTCATTCTGATGACCAACCCTGGTTAAAAGCCATTCAAGAGCCCACCTAGAGCTACCTCATTAGAACAAAAGATGTTCCTCCAGCTCTTATCCCTTAAGAATTTGCAAGGATTTTAGGAACTCTGTGTAGGACGCATATTCAGTGGAATGGGGATGTAATATCAATATATTACAGTATGGCAGTCCACCCTCTTGGTTTTACAACACAAACTTCTAGTGGCAAAACAACCATAAAAGTCAAAAGAGACTGGCCTGTTACTAGAATCCTGTTCAGTTAATAACTATCCAGTCCATCATCATATGGTATAAACATATCTCCCAAAGCAAGGCAACTCATAATTACAGACTTCCATATGATCCTGTAAGGTTCCAAAAACAGGAGTGGTGTCGGCAATGTATGGCTTCACTCTTTTAGGCATCTGGAGCTAAGAAACCGTATCATCTATTGCTTTGAGCCTCTTTCAAGGTATTAATGTAATATTTCATTTCGCTTAGTATATAACTCATTTATTCATTCCTTTACACATAGCTACTATGTTTCCTTCTTTCTGTTTATACTCAAACCTTTTCACCTTTGAGAAGAATATGAGGTTGGGCTATTGTGTTGGTCCAGATTGCAGGCAGCGATACTAGTCTAGCGAGTGCCTCCCTTCACTGACGTAGTAATTTTTGTTTGTGTCATATGTTTTTATTGTCCAGCCAACTTCACAAAAAATAGTGAGACATACAAGTAGACAACTCTAAACAGTACATATCAGTTGAAAGAGAATAGTTCAATTTTTGTCAATTATGAATCAGGCAAAATAAGTATGGCTACCAAACCCATCTTATATCCTTACAGAGAATAATTTAAGAACTGTTGCACACACTAGATCCCTCCCAAGCAGTGGGTTCTTGCCTCAGGCTTTATATTACAATCATCTGAGGAGACATGGGGGACATTGTGAAAATATACTAATACTGTGCATCACTCTGACCAAATAATCCTAATATCCCAGATGTTATCTGGACATTCTTTATTTGTTTGTCTGTCTCTTGTTGTTATTTTTGATACTTTCCAGGGGATTCTAATGTGCAGCTAGCTTTAAGAATCACTGATGTAAGAAATGTATATGCTGAATTCCTCTAGTATGAAGACATACTGATTAAATTTGTTTCAACAATTATTTGGTTAATTGCTCTTTATTGAATATAGCTGCTGTGTTCATTTTGCTTTGAACTTAAAATGCACAATCTTTTGAAATTCTCATGATTTCAGAATTATTGTAAATTTATTCTGTATATTTTAACACTACTGCTTTGCTAAATCTATCTCCACTCTTACTTATGCAAAGTTGTGTCTATATTCTGTTAAATTTCAGACATTACAATTTTAAGATGCTCAAATTCTAATGTTCTCCAACTGTAGAACTTGCTGTGATCCAAGTCACTTTTAACTTTGGAATCCCCCCCACCCCATTTTCCTTTCAAGTTGCCATCTTTTCGGCTGCAAAGGGAGGATTATTGGGCACAAAAATGAAACTCCAACATATCATTCTAGCTAAGAGAAAAGTAAATTAGTATATAACTAGTTTCTGACATTTCCATTTTATTGCAGAGAAGTATATGAGTTCAATTAAATGCAGTTATGTCATATCTAATGAATTTGTTCTCACGAATCATTTTGTACTCACACTGATACAAAGGCAGTGTGGACTGCAGGAGTCATTTTGTTCTATATGTAGTGATATCTCAAGGTCACAGTAAGTAGATGAGGTCTACTAACGGTTGAAATATTCTTTAGAGATTTGTCGTGGTATTTCGATTATAAAACATAATATTACTATGTAATTATTGACTTAGCTTCAAGATGTACTTTTCCTGGAACCATTGGAATTATTTTGTGGCATTAGAACAACACTAGATTTTTTTTACTGTTTGTTAAAACTGATTTAACCAGAACACAACAGAAAGGGACGCAAGCTGATATAAAATATGAACATAATGTGCTGTATTTAAATTGCACTCCTTTCCCTAAAACGGCAGAGCGATTTTGCATGCAGTGTTGTGTTATAAATCCTCACATCACTCCTCCAAGGCAAGGACTCATTATTTTTCTCATTTGACAAGTGGAGGTTAAATTGAGGTTTTCAGTGACTCACCTAAGGGAATGCACGGTGTCACGGTGCCGTCAGCAAGCTCTCATTGCCTTTTGGAGCAATGTTCTCTCTTTTTCTCTGTGCTGTGCCACTTGAACATAATCATTCATTTTAAAAATTTATAATGAGCCCCACTATGTTCTAGCAAAATTATGCTATTGAGGACAGATACAACAGAAAACAATACAGAAAAGATAGACATACACAAAGGTTTTCAGTATCGTTTTTCGTAACAGTCTTAAACGGAAGCAACCAATTGGTGAATAATAAATTTTAGTATCTCTATACCATGGTATATAACTCAGCAAGAAATAGAAAGTAAGTATTAATATGTGCAATCACAGATGAATTTCAAAAACAGTATGTTAACTGAAATAAAATACCAATGAATACTTCCGTGTGATTTGTTTAAAAAATCATTTATAAGAAATTCTAGAGGTGCAGAACTGGGACCGAAAGCAGATCACTGATTACTTAGGGCAGGATGAGGGGGAAGGGCATTGACATAAAGGTCTTGAGGAAAACTTTTAGGCTGATTGAGCTGTTGTTGTATTTATTGAGAGTGGTGGTGCTAACATGTATAAAATTACAAAAACACTTAAATATTTTAAACTGTATTGTAAATAATAGCTTTAAAATATTTTAAAATAGTATGGAATAAAGTTACCCATAATATCTACGTATTATATTTTCAATGTATGTAGTATGTACAGCGTTGTTAGATTTAACTTGTTATTTGCTGTTATTGACTATACCGTTCCTCTCTCTCTCCTCCTTTTCTACCTTTTCCGTTTGAAGAACCAAATTTTACATATGTTGATTCTTCTTATTATAGATGTTTTATTGTCCTTTCTTCTATTGCCTTAGGGATATTTTGCTTTTATCTTTTCTAATATCTTGAAATAGATAATAAGCTCCGTATTTTTTCTTTAATATATGTGTTTTAAAACTATGGTTTTTGTTCTATTCACTATTACATCTGCATCTCACATCTTTTGTATATAGTCTTTTTTAAAATATGCTTTTTAATTGATTTTAGAGACTTGGGGGGAGGAGAGGAGGAGAGAGAAAGAAAAATATTGACATAAGAAAAAAATATTGATCCATTGCCTTCTGCATGCACCCTGACCAGGGATCAAACCTGGGTATGTACCCTGACTGGGAATTGAATCAGAGACATTTCCTTCTATGCTCAACCAACTGATCCACACTGGCCAGGGCTTGTATATGGTATTTTATTGTCTTTAATTCAACATTTTTGAAGCATCTTGATCAGAATTTTTAATAGAATCCTATGTAATAAAACCTAATATGCAAATTGTTCAAATGGAGTTCAACTGGGAGGTCATCCACTTGCTATGATGTGCGCTGACCACCAGGGGGCGGCACGGAACATGGCAGGCGCCCAGGATGCAGCTGGCAGCAGGTGGCAGTGGAGGTGCTGCCGGGCTCTATGGGCCCCGAGAGCAGGATGGCGGCAGGATGGTGGAGCAGGTGAACTGGCAGCACCAGGCCAAGGCCTATGCGAGCGGGGAGCCCAGATAGCCCTGCCCATTGCCCCAAGACAGTGACCAGTGGCAGCAGCAGGGTGCCCGGCACTGACTGATCGCTCCGTAGATGGCGACCAGCGGCTGGCAGGCCCCGGGCCTGGGCTGGGATGGGGAACTGGGGGTGGGTGGCAGTGACCAACCTCCCGCAGTGCCTGGGAAGGGGGCTGCGACCTCTCGCTGGCTACCTGGGGGAAGGGGTGATGGGGACGGAGGTGTGGTGGGAATGCGGGGTGTCTACTGAGCTTGCTCTCACTCCCCTTGCTACCCTCCCCTGGGACGCCAGGGCTCACATGCCAGGGAAGCCGTTGTGCTCAGGTGCCAGGCGCCCCCGAGAGGAGCTTGCACCGCACCCGCACAGCCTCTTCTGGGTGAGCCGGGCTGCAGCCTGCAGCCGTCAGGACCCCAGGGGCAAGTTGGGCTCCCCGAGCATTTGCACAGAAACCAGTCTGCGAGGCTGGCCAGCAGAGAGCACGCTGCCTGCCTGGCTTCCATGCAGCAACGCTGGGCAATCCTGAAGCCCATGCTGTGCCCTGGCCCACAGAGCCCAGCTGCATTCATCGCATCTCCATGTGGGGACCCAGGCACTATGACTCAGGTGGAGGGGGGCACAGGGAGTTTTGGGGGCCCAGGTGCTTCCCAGGGCCCAGAGGTCAGCTGGGACCTGCCCTTCCACACCAGATGCTCATGCTTTGATCACTGGCCAGGCCTAGTCCCGTGCACAAATTTTGTGTACTGAGCCTCTAGTATTGATATAAAGTGACAGAAGAATGTACCAGTAGTTTTCCCACCTATATAGTATCACATCAAAAAAGCTTGTATCAACCTCCTTCTCAACAGTTTTTAAAAATTTAGGCTTACCAAGTTGCAATTTAGATATGCTAAAATACACTCTTTTAAGTATATAATTAAATAAAATTTCAATTGTATAGGTTATATAACTACCGCATATCAAGATATAGAACATTGTCATCAATGAAAATGGTTCCCTATGCCTTTGAAAACCATACCATACCACAACTCCTAGCCACTGGAAATGATTCATGTGATTTATTTCCCTTGACTTTTGCCTTTTCCAGAAAGTGACATACATAAAATTATATAGTAGGTAGCCCTTTGTATCTGTCCTTTTTATTCATGAAATTTATCCATAGTGTTGCATGTTAATTTTATTGTTCCACAATAGTCCATTAAATATACATACTGCAATTTGTTTATTCATTTACTAGAAAATAGTTATTTGGGCTATTTATGGTTTGTAATTTTATAATAAATTATAAATAAAGTTGATATAAATATAGGTCTTTGTATAAAAATTTGTATTTATTTCTGCAGCACTTTCTCCTTTTCCTCCTATTGACCTCCCCCATCCACCACCACCCCCCAGCACATGCCCTCACCCCCCTAGTGTCTGTGTCTATTGGTTATGCTTATATGCATGCATACAAATCCTTTGGTTGATCTTTTCCACCCCTCACTGCCCTTCTTCCCACTGAAGTTTGACAGTCTCTTTGATGCTTTTCTGTCTCTGTATCTATTCTTGTTCATCAGTTTATGTTGATCATTATATTCCACAAATGAGTGATATCATGTGATATTTATCTTTCACTCACTGGCTTATTTCACTTAGCATAATAATCTCCAGTTCCATCCATGCTGTTGTGATTGGTAAGAGTTCCTTATTTTTTACAGAAGTGTACTATTCCATTGTGTAGATATACCAAAGTTTCTAATCCACTTATCTGCTGATGGGCATTTAGGCTGTTTCCAAATCTTAGCTATTTTAATTGTGCTGCTATGAACATAGGGGTTCATATGTCCTTTCTGATTGGTGTTTCTGGTTTCTTGGGATATAATCCTAGAAGTTGGATAACTGTGTCAAATGCCAGTCCCAGTTTTATTTATTTTTTTTTAGGAAACTCCATATTGTTCTCCACAGTGGCTGCACCAGCCTACATTACCACCAGCAGTGCATGAGGGTTCCTTTTTCTTCACATCCTTGCCAGTACTGGTTGTTTGCTGATTTATTGATGATAGGCATTCTGACAGGTGTGAGATGGTATTTCATTGTCATTTTGATTTGCATCTCTCAGATGATGAGTAAGTTTGAGCATGTTTTCATATGTCTCATGGCCTTCTGTAGTCCACTTTCAAAAGGTGTCTATTTAAGTCCTTTGCCCATTTTTTGATTGGATTGTTTATCTTCTTTTTGTTAAGATGTATGAGGTTCCCAACAAATTTTGGAGATTAGGCCCTTATTGGATATAACATTGGCAAATATGTTCTCCCATGCAGTGGGCTTTCTTGTTTTATTGATGGTTTCTTTGCTGTGCAGAAGCCTCTATTGGATAAATATTCAAGATTAGATCGACTGGGAACTTTCAGGAAACTGCTGAATAGTTCTCTAAAGTAGTTCTACCGCTTTGCATTCATATCAGGAGATCTGAAAGTTCTACTTGCTTAACTCCTTAGCACTTATATTGCCTTTCTTAAAATAAATTTTAACCATTCTAGTAATCATGTAGCAAAATTCCATTGGTTTAGTTTGTATTTTCTTAATGATAAAAGATGTTAAACAAGTTTTCATGAACTTATTTGTCATTCATGTATCTTATTTAGGAAGTATCCATATTCAAATCCTTTACCTCTTTTCCACTGAGTTGTTTATATCCTGTTATTTTTACTAGTATTGTATTATTATTATATTCTGGTTTCAAGTCATTTTTTGAATAGGTTTTCTTTTTACAGATATTTCTTTCCAGCTTGTGGCTTGGAATAACTGATTTTTTTTTTTACTTTAAAGAAATCATATCCTCAATCTGTTCTTCTGTGATTTATGCTTTTTTATTTTTTTTACTATATAAGAATATATTCTCTAACTCAATATTTTCAAGATTTTCTCATGTAGAATATCCTAAAAGTACTATTTTTTTAACCTTTGTACTTAATTTCTGTTGTTTAAAGTGTGAGGTAAAATCAAGTTGGAGGGAGATTTCTCTGTTCACCATCAGCCCAGGCCGCTAACCACCTGAGATTCCAGAGCAGGGTTTCATGAAGTTTTCTATCTACTCTCTCTGCCACTTCCCTCCTCCTCCCCTTGAACCAAAAGTAGTTAAAATATGCCTTGTGTATTTTAGAAATCCTAGGCAGGAGCAATCATAGGTTTCTAGCCTTCCCACAATAACATATGTCCTTTTTTTCTATCCCCCATCCTCAGAAGCATCCTTTTTCAGAGGAGTGTACTTTTTATTTTCTATAAGAGAGAGGTCTAGGGAGAAAGAGACTGATTTATATAAGAAAATGTCTCAGGTGAGATTGTAGATACTGAGACTTGCCAACATCTGCAGTCCAGAGACTCAAGAGAACCTATGGTATTGTTCCAGTCTAAGCCCAAAGTCCTGAGTTTCAGGAGATCTGCTGGTAGACATTTCAGTCTAAGTCTGCGTCCAAAGGCAGGAGAAGACTAATGTTCCATTTTAAGATGGAAGAGAGCAAATTCTTCCTTACTCAGCCCTTTTCTATTCAGACCAATAGATTGAATAAGACTTCCCAGATTGTGGAGGGCAATCTATTTTAGTCACTATACCAATTCAAGTGTTAATCTCATCCAGGAACCCCCATTACAGACACACCCAGAATAATGTTGGACCAAATATCAGGCCATCTCATGGCCCAGGCAAGTGGACGCATGAAAATAACACTCACATGGAAGCATTTGACTTCTTTGTGCCAGAGGATGGATCTGCCATTTTTCCTACCTTCTATTTTCTCACGATCTCTACACAGAAGGAAATAGAAAAGCGCTGGTAAGTGACGATTCCTCTTGTGTCTGGAAAAACACTCAGACTTCAGAACGTCTTATATGTACAGCCATCTATTTTCTTACTGGCTTTATGGTGGCATCACCTTCTCCTAGTGTTCTGTCAGAGGCGAAACTGTGTACGTCCCCTCACTCTGCAGAGGGCTTCTGACTGCTTTTCAATTCAGTTTACTAGTTAACATGCTCTTAAGTGGGCTTTTAATTTTGTAAGCTTTTCTAGTGAATTCTTGTTAAGGTATGAGTGACATTCTTCTGTGGGTTTGTATACACTTAATTGAAGTAGAACTTCAGCTCATTTATTTTCATTTAGTTTTATTGAGGTATCCTTGACAAATAAAAATTGCATATATTTAAGATATACTAGTATAATGTGATGTTTTTGATATAAGTATACTTTGTGAAATGATTACCAAAATCAAGTTAACGTATCCATCACTCAGTTACCTGTGTGTGTGTGTGTGTGTGTGTGTGTGTGTGTGTGTGTGTGTGTGTGGTGAGAACCCCTAAGGTAAATCTCTTAGCAAATTCAATGCAGTATTGTTAACTATAGTCACCATGCTCATCAGCACTAATCATTCCTTAAAATTGAACCTTTGTGCTCTTTGACCAACAGCTATGTATTTCCTCTATCCCACAGCCACTCACACCCATCATTCTCTGCTTTTATTAGTTTGACTTTTTGTGATTCCACATATGAGTGAGTTATAGAGTATTTGTTTTTCTGTGAGTGGCTTATTTCACTTTAGAATAATGCCTTCCAGGTTCATTATTATTGCTGCAAATGGAAGGATCTTCTCTTTATTTTGCAATTTTGAAGTACAGTGCTGTCAGGTATAGTGTCTTTGAAGAATACACAAATAAATAGATATTACCTGTGCACATATTAGAAGAATTAATATTGTTAAAGTGGCCATTTTACCCTAAGTGATCTACAGATTCAATACAATCTCTATCAAAATTCCAATGGCATTTTTCATAGAGGAAAAAATTCCTAAAATTTCTATGGAAATACAAAAGACCCCAGCTAGCCAAACCAATTTTTAAAAAGAACAAACAAAGATGAAGGCATTGCATATTCTGATTTCTGTCTATATTACAAAGCTATAGTAATCAAAATAGTGTGATATTGGTATAAAACCAGGGTAGAGATACCAGAAATAAACCAATGCATATATGGTCAATTAATTGATGACAAAAAAGCTAGATTATAAAATGGAAAAAAAAATGATACTTTCCAATAAATGCTGTGAGAAACATGGATAGCTTCATGAAAAAGAATAAAATAATACCCCTATCTTATAACATACACAAAACCAACTCAAAATGGTTTAAAAACTTAAATTTAAGACCTGAAACAGTAAAATCCTTAGAAGAAAATATAGGGTATAACCTTCTTGCCATTATGTTGGCAATGATTTTCTTTCTATTTGACACCAAAATCAAAGGCAAAAATAAGAAAAAAAATAATTGTGGGATACATGACTATAAAAAACTTCTCCATAAAAAATGAAACTATTAAAATACTTATAAGTCATATGTCTGATAAATGGCTAATATCCAAAATATATAAAGAATTTATACTATTCAATAGAAAAATTAATACAGTTAAAAATTAGCAAGAAGTACTGATGATTAGGCCCTTATGCCAAAGAAGGCATAAAATGGCAAGCAGGTACATGAAAAGATGCTCAACATTACTAATCACTGGAGAAATGAAATTAAAATGAGATATTATCTCATTCTTGTTAGGATGGCTACCATTAAGGACAAGAGAAAAGTGTTGGTGAAGATGTGGAGAAAAGGGAAATTTTGTTCACTGTTGATGGGAATGTAAATTGGTACAGTCACTATGGTAAAGAATATGGAACATTCCTCAAAAATTAAAGATAGAACTGCTATATGATCCAGGAATTCCACTTCGGGGTTTAGATCCAAAGGGAATGAAATAGGATTCCAAAATAATATCTGCACTTTTATGTTCATTGTAGCATCATTCACAATAACCAAGATATGGAAACATCAAAAGAGTCTATCCACAAATGAATAGATAAAGAACATGTGGCACATATATACAATTTAATATTCAGCCGTGAGAAAGAAGGACATCATGCCATTCACAAAAACATGTCTGGACCTTGAAGGCATTAAGCTAAGTAAAATAAGTCAGATAGAGAAAGACATACAGTGTATGACATAAGTGGATTGTGGAAAAAGCTGAACTCATAGAAACAGAGCCTAGAATAGTGGTTACTAGGGTCCAGGTGTGGGGGAATAGGGAGATGTTAGTCAAAGGGTATAAATTTCCAGTTATCATGTGAATAAGTTCCAGGATTGTAATGTTCAACATAGTGAATATAGTTAATATTTTATTATATACTTGATAGATGCTAAGAGAATAAAGCTTCAATGTTCTTACCACACACACACACACACACAAAAATAAATGGCACTCAGGAGATGTTGTTCAATGGTTGAGTGCTGACTTATGAACCAGGAGGTCACGGTTCGAATCCTGGTCAGGGCACATGCCTGGGTTGTGAGTGGGGGGCTTGCAGGAGACAGCTGATCAATGATTCTCTCTCCTCAGTGATATTTCTCTCTCTCTCTCTCTCTCTCTCTCTCTCTCTCTCTCTCTGTCTCTCTCTCTCTCCCTCTCCCTTCCTCTCTGAAATCAATAAAATATTAAAAAAAGGAATTGTAATTTTGTATCATGTTGGAGGTATTAGCTAATTCTATTATGGAAATCATTTTGCAATATTTAAGTGTCTCAAATCAACATATTGTATACTATATTTTTAAAAAATTCTTTATTGTTGAAAGTATTACATATGTCTCCTTTTTCCATATTGTATACTTTAAACTTATATAAAGCTGTATGTGAATTACATCTCAATAAAGCTGGAAAAAATGAGGCCCAAAAGTAAATAAATAAAACTAACCATATTAATAATTAGTTAAATATAAATGATATATGCATCTAAATTTAAATACAGAGATTTTCAGATTAAGTAAAAAACAAGTCTCAACTCATATATTAAGTATTAACTTGTATGTAGAGGGTATAACTAGTAGGTAAGTAGATAGCATTAGTTCAATGCTGACTGCAATAAATATAAAGTAGATTAAAAGTAAAATGCTAACTTTAAAGAAAGCTGGAGTGGTTATATGAAACAAAGTGGACTGATTTCAAAGCAAGTAATATTTAATCTAAGAGTGTATTTCATATTATAAAGAGATCAATTAGTGAAAGTACATAAAAATACTAAGCATTTATGTCTTTATTAAGTTGTAAAATATATAAAGCAAAGATAAATAGATAGAAATTGCATATGTACATACACATTCATATATATGTACAGAGATTCATAGATATGTTACTCAAAGAGAAATTGAGAATCAACAAGTATATCAGTTTTCAACATCTCTCTTAATAAATAATATAATAAGTAGAATAAGTGAAAAAATCAGGAAGACTATGGAAGGTATGAAGAATTCTATCAATCAACTGGACCTGATCAACACTTACAGAACACTATACCCTGCAATAGCAAAATATCCATTTTTTTCAAATATACCTACAACATTTAACAAGATCGACCAAAGTCTGGACCACAGAGCTTGTCAATGACTTAAAAAATTAATATCATACTAAGTAAGATATTTATATTGATTAGAAATCAATAACAAAACAAAATCTGAGAAATTCTAAAATATTTGTAAACTAAAAAAGTAACCTAAGCAACCCACAGATTAAAGAAGAAATACAAAGCAAAATTAGGTTGTATTTTTATCCTAATGTTAGTAAAAACAATTTTTATGTAAATTTGCAGATGCTCCTAAATTTAGCAGTTTTAGAAGACATTGTATAGTAACTTATCCCAATTTGAAATTAAGTGACTCAAATATTTAACCTTAACTTACGTCTAATTAACTCTAAGAAGAAAAGCATTTGAAATCCAAAGTTAGCAGGTAAAAGAAATGATAAAGATCAGATTGTAAGTCAATGAAAAATAGAAAAAAAATTGACAAACTTCTGGTCAGTTAACCAAGATAAAAATGGAAAAGCCTCCAGTGACCAATATAAAAAAATTAGAGGGATTACTTTAATTTAGATTCTATAGATATAAAAAGAATAACATAATAATATAACCAATGTTATGACAATACCTGGTACATTTACAATTTAGATGCAATTGAAAATTTCTTGAAAGATGGAAATTTTAAAAGTTTACATAAGAAGAAATAAATAAAAAATAGCACTTTATGTATTAAAGAAACTGAAGTTGCAACTAAAAACCTTCCCATGAGAAACACTCCAGGTCTGGATGGTTCCACTTGTGATTTCTACCAAATATGTATGGAAAGAATAATACCGATTCAACACAAACTCTTTCAGAAAATTGAATAGAAGGTATACTTTCTTGTTCATCCTACCAATCCAGAACTACAAACATGCAAAAATTCTAAACAAAACTTTAAGGAATTGAGTCTAACAATACACAAAATGTATAAAATCTAAAAAAAAAAAAAATGTATGATGAGCAAGTAGGGTTTATCCAGGAATGCAAGGATGGTATAACATTTCTATATCCCCAAATCCAAGATTCCAGGATTCAAGAAATGGCCAGTAAACATTTGTTGAATTAAAAAAAAAATGAATAAAAGGTTTGTCATCTTCTTGAAAAATCATATTACTACTGACCATTCTAAAGCATGTATAGAGTATACTTAAACGCCTTTGAATATAGATTTATTTGATCTGTCTTTTATTCCTCCTCCTAATATTTGGTAATCGTATGACATCAGGTTAGTTGCTCAGTCTTACTCTCAGTATCACTATCTTTATAATGATGATAACATAATAATACTTAACTAATGAGATTATATGGGAATTTAAAAGAGCAAGAAAATAGACTGTAACTATGTTCACTACATACTTAACATTCAACATGTCTTAACAATTATAGGATCCTCTGAAAAGTTTCATTTTTTCTGAAAAAATTTCAGAACTTCCTACTCTAACATACTTCCTCTTTTTAAAAAATATCTTTATTGTTGAAAATATTACAGATGTCTCCTCTTATTACTCCTTTACTCCTTAATTACTTTGATATGAATTGTATAGATATAAAAAGACTAACATGGGATAATATAACTATACCCATGCCTCATCCATGGTTCTTCACCACTATTGTCTGTGTCCATGGATTATGTATATATGCATATAAATTCTACACACTTCCTTTTTTAACACGTTTCCCTAACATATAACATTATTATGCTTTTCCCTAATAAATGACATTATATATATATTTTTAAAATGTTTTCCCATCTCTGCATCATGAAATTTAATCTATAGAAATGGACAGTATAAAGAAACACAGTGGGATTATAGTAATAAACTATAATGGAATTAATTTTGGATTAAAGAAAAAATAATTTGAATTACTGTTTCAAAATGAATGATGAAACTTGAAAGCAGTCTTAGTATTAATTAAGGAACCTGAAAACTGTTGAAAGAAATAATCATATGGTACAAGGTAATTTTTCTTTTTTAATGTGCCAAGTTTCCCCTGTTACACAGGCATCCTCCTAAGTGCACTTAAAGGAAGATATAGGGAGAAAGGAAACTAAATAAAAGCTCAGTATCAAGAGTTAGAAATGGAAATGTATAAATTATAAGGCAAATACAATCAAATCAAGAAAACAGAGACGGTACTAAATAATAGTAATAATTTGTGAAATGTCAAGGGTTAAAATGTTGATATATGAAAGAATCCAGTCTAAGAGATGATATAGGATTAGAATAATGTAAAACAATATTAGCTTCATGGGATCTTAGGAAGGATATGGACATATATATGCAAAAAAATATAACTGGACCACCAACTTATACCATACATAAAAATAAACTCAAAATGGATAAAAGACTTAAACATAAGATGGGAAACCATAAAAATCTTAGAAGAAGCCATAGGCAGCAAAATAGCAGACATTTGTCATAGCAATATCTTTACCGATACAGCTCCTAGGGCAATGGAAACTAAGGAGAAAATAAACAAATGGGACTACATCAAAATAAAAAGCTTCTGCACAGCAAAATAAACCATCAACAAAACAACAAGAAAGTCTGCAGCATGGAAGAAAATAGTTTCCAATGTTATTTCCTATAAGGGTTTAATTTCCAAAATTTACAGAGAACTCATACAATTTACCAAAAGGAAAACAAACAGTCCAATCAAAAAATGGGCAAAGGACCTAAATAGACATGTTTTTTTGTATAGTACTTTTTGAAAGAGGACATATAGAAGGCCAAGAGACATATGAAAACATGCTCAAAGTCACTAATCATCTGAGAGATGCAAATCAACTAACAGGTGCTGGAGAGGATGCAGAGAAAAAAGGAACCCTTGTGCACTGCTGGTGGGAATGCAGACTGGTGCAGCCACTGTGGAAAACAGTATGGCGTTCCCTCAAAAAATTAAAACTGGAACTCCCATTTGACGCAGTGATCCCACTTCTAGGAATATATCCCAAGAAAACAGAAACACCAATAATAAAGGATATATGCACCCCTATGTTCATAGCAGCACGATTTACAATAACTAATATTTGTAAACAGCCTAAATGCACATCAGCAGATGAGTGGCTTAAAAAAATGGTGGTACATCTACACAATGGAATACTATGCTGCTATTAAAAGGAAGGAACTCCTACCATTTGAAACATGGGTGGAACTGTAGAGCATTATGGTAAGCAAAATAAGCCAGTCAGTGAAAGATAAGTACCACATGATCTCACTCATTTGTGGAATATAAATAACATTATAAACTGATGAACAAAAATAGATACAGAGGCAAAGAAGCATCAAATAGACTGTCAAACTACAGTGGGAAGGCAGGAGAGGGTTCGGGGTGGTGGTGGTAAGAGATCAACCAAAGGACTTGTATGCATGCATGTAAGCATAACCAATGGACGCAAGACACTGGGAAGGGGGGTGGTGAGGGCATGTGCCAGGAGGTAGAGGAGGCTGGGGGGAGGTCATTGGGGAAAAATGAGACATATGTACTACTATTTGTAATACTTTAAACACTAAAATAAATTTAAAGAAATGAAATTGATCTTCAGGGTAGTTACTTTTCTCAGTGTAAACTGCTACATTTTCTGGAACACTTGACAATGATATTTGATTACTGCTGTAGATTATTACATGTGGAATTTTAGTAGAACCAGACAGTGATTAGTTTTGAGGATTTTTAGACTCTGTGTCCCCAGTTATTACAGCTGCCTTCTCCCTGGAGGTAGTTTGCTTCTCCTACAGCCTTAGCAGAAATCACCAGGATGATTTAGAAATTTAGAAGAGAAGACTTCTAGAAACTGTAGACTAATATTCTGAACTCAACATCAAAGTCATTTTTGCATCCCTCTTTTGAGCTTGCCTTTGCTCCTGTCTTATTTTCCTATGCTAAGTTTTTTGTTTGTTTTCTGTTTTTTTTTGTTTGTTTTATATTAAGTATTTAACTTTCAAAAGAAGTTTGCCATATTTTTTCATAAAGAATTTTTGTGGACAGCATGGAAATATAGGAGATGGGAAAGAATGATAGTTTATCTCGTTGGATTGTTCTCCAAAAATATCATGAGAAAATATTTCTCCCTCCTTTTCACATTCTCATATACTATGTCAACAAAGTTTGGAATGACTTGTTCTTTATGAAACATATTGAATCCAGTCTTTTTGTTTTGATATGTACTTTAAATAAATATGCTTTGAAAATTATGCTCCAGAGTTTCAGAGACTTATCTTCAAGTCCTTATAAGTTTAAGATATCATATAAAAGGACTATATATATGCTTTCCCATGTAAAAAGACTAAATACATGCCAGACTTTAGACTTTATTTATCTCTCTCTCATTCTCATGGCTTAACACTATTAATATTATTATGCACTACAACTTACAGCCCTCAAACAATGTCAGCATGATTTCTCAGAACTGCTGTTTTTGACTATGCTACTGTCTTAGATTTTGCCACTTCTATAAGTGGTTAACGTATTTCCACTCATTGCCATGGGCCTTACTTTCTATGTGAAGATTATAATCACATCATCAGCTTGATTGTATTACTTATTTTACCAATGCATTGTGAGAGGAAGTAACATGTGGTAGTTTTTGTTCTTTCCCTTTGTCATGTGAATGGAATGTCCAAGATAGGGGCAGATTCTTCATCCTACATGCCAGAATAAGACATGTGGAGAAACGTCATAGCCATCACCCACAATTGCTCACATGTAATGTTGCAATGTAGGCAAGAAATGCACAACTGTTACTATAAGCCACTGAGAGTTGAGACCTTTTTATTAGAACAGCAAAGAAGAAGAATAGTTCTGCTATCAAAATTTACCTTTCAAAATGATGTGAGTTTGTTTTTTGGTCATTAAAGTAACAAATATGTAGTAATTTTTAAATGTGTTTCCCCCTCATTGAAGTACTATATGTATAATAATATTGATAAATCTATGCATGAAATAAATTACTGCCCCCAATATACACTAAGTGGCCAGATTATTATGACCACCTGACGTTTGTAGGCAAATTAGCTATAATTTCACGCTGAAGTTGCTAGAGGGCTAGACCATTATAAACGTCTGAATAGCACAACATACCTAAGTATCGTTGCTGATCAGGTTCATCCTATCATGTTGATGGCGTATCCCAATGGAGATGGCTTCTTCCAACAAGACAATGCGCCATGACACAGTGCTCGTATTGTGCAGGAGTGCTTTCAAGAACATGAGGGAGACTTTACCTTGCTTAGGTGGCCCCCACAGTCACCAGATCTCAATCCAATTGAGCATTTGTGGGACGAAGTTAAAAGAGACATCAGGCAGCTGGTTCCACAACCATCAAATCTCACAGAACTGGACAGTGCTATTCATCAGGCATGGTGTCAGATTCCTCTCGTCACCTTTCAACATCTCATGGAGTTAATGTCAAGAAGAATCACCACAGTATTGAAGGCAAAAGGTGGCCCAATGAAGTACTGATGGGGTGGTCATAATAATATAGCCATTCATAATAATCTGGCCACTCAGTGTATATACTGGCTGCAGTAATTTATTTCATATATAGATTTATCACATATTGTTATGATGTATCTCAAAATCTTGAATTATTTCCAAGGGTTGAAATTGAGTTTAGTATGACTGAATTCATCTTGAGTAAACCAACACTGGATATCTCAATTAATGTAACTGTATTTTTTCTTCCTTATTTAGTTATTTCATATGGGATGCACATGGAACTTATTATCTTACTGTTTTACAGGAAACAGTTCTAAGAGTGTGTAAGCTGTTTGTAGTAAGAAATAGAAACAGGATTGTAGTTCATAGTTATGCTCAGAAATGTTGCACAACATTCTAAAGCCATGCTTAGGCCAACTTGAAGGAACCCAGTCTTTTTTGTCATCTCAGCCTCTGTACCCCATTCTATACGCTCATATTCTATGTATTCAATATATCCTCATATTTCTTACCATGTAAGGAAATGTGTTTTTTATTCCTATCAGCCACCCTTTCTTCTAGCTGGTTTTTAACAAGAAGAACATAAAATCATACTCATTTGATGTGCATATTATGTTTTAGACTAGAGGCCTGGTGCACAAAATCGTGCACTTAGGGGAGGGGGTCCATCAGCCTGGCCTGAGCCCTCTAGAATTCTGGGAGCCCTGGGAGGATGTCCAACTGACGGCTTAGTGGGCCTAAGCCGTCAGTCAGACATGCTTAGCATTGCCACAGAGGTGGGAGAGTCTCCCACCACTGCCGCTGTGCTCGCCAGCTGTGAGCGGCACACCCCTTGTGGGAGCACACTGACCACCAGGGGGCAGCTCCTGCGTGAGTGTATGCCCCCTGGTTGTCAGCGCACATCATAGTGACTGGTCGTTCCACCATTCGGTCATTTGCATATTAGCCTTTTATTATGTAGGATAATGTTTTTCCTCTGTGAAGAATTGGATAAAAGCTTAGGTGTGAGAAATAAGGCATGTGTGGTGCTAGGAAGATTCTTGGGCTCTAAAGTAATTTAAATTAACAGGGGTATGTTTACTTATGAGCAAGACTCATAAGTTTTCTTACTAGTACTTATCATAGAAAGGCTAAAAGGAGTACTGAGCTATCCCCAGATCATATGACATGTAAATTATTCCTAATTATATTTCATTTGTTTCTTTTTTCTTCTTTTGCAACTTTTATTCAATGTATTTTATTTTATAGTAGAGGCCTGGTGCACAAAATTCGTGCAGGGGGTGTGGTTTCTCAGCTCAGCCTGCACCCTCTCCAATCCAGGACCCCTTGGGGGATGTCCTACTGCTGGTTTAGGCCCAATCCCTAAAATGGCAGTCAGACATCTCTATCACAATCCTGGACTGCTGCTCCTAATTGCTCACCTGCCTGCCTGACTGGTTGCCCCCAACTGCCCCCCCACCAGCCTAATCTCCCCCAACTACCCCTCCTGCTGGCCTGGTCACCCCCAACTGTACCCCACCACCATCCTGGTTGCCCCTAACTGCCCCCCTGTCAGCCTTGTCGCCCATCATGCCCCCCCCCCCCAACCGGCCTGTTTGCCCCACACAGCCTGCTTGTTTAGTCGTTTGATTATCCCTCACTAACACCCTGCCGGCCTGGTCGCCCCATACCACTGGCGGCTCAGTCATTTGGTTATCCCTCACTAACCCCCCTGCCAGCCTTGTTGCCCCACTCAGCCTGTTCAGTCATCCGTTTGGTTGTTTCAGATTTGAGGGCCCCTGGCTCTTTATATATATATAGATGTGTTCTACACTAAAGATTACTGAGCACTGAGAATAGAATAATTAACCAGATACCTCTATTAGAAAAATTCAGTATACACTAACATAGGAACCCCAGCTAATTTGGAGATTCAGTTAAGTTTTCCCTAAAAATAATTTGTGTTGAGTGGTAAAGGAGTTACCCAAACCAAAAAATAGACTTAAGAAAGGTTATAATTAAATAATGATAGCAAACAAATGAAATAATAAGTTGAGAAAATATAATAATATTTTAGGCATAGAAAGAGCCCTTAAGAGGAAGGTAGGGTTGTACCAAAAGCAGTAATTTAGGGAGAGAATGGCCTGACATTAAGGTGGAAAGAAGGTGAGGATATGATCAATCAGGGAAGGATTTTGAATCATGTTCTAAGTGCACTGAGAACATTTTTGAATAACTTAAGCAAAGAATAATATGAAAATTTCCAAAAGCTTGCCTGAAGATATTGTTGAAAGGAAGCACAGTGGACGTAAGAAAAATGATGGTACTAGAGATGTGGTTAAGAACTCACCTAGGTCAATTTGGTCATGCAAAGCATTTAGGTTCTTTTTGTAATGAGAAAATGTTGTGGTTGGGCAAGATTAATGAGTCCCACATAACTTGGTAGAAGGTTACAGTGAAATTCTTTTATTTTTTTATATAGCAAACTTTCATGAACAAATATAAACTAAACAACCTGTTCTGAAAATTCACTGAAGCCCCAGCACTTTGTCCTTTTTGGTTCTCCCCACCACAGTTATGAAGTGAGACAAAATTCCAGGGACAGAACTCTTATTTGAAGGACAATAAGAAATTCTCTCTAAATACATATGTTATTGTTCTTCATGGGGTTCAGGACTAAAACAACATACTAGTCTTCACTAAATTCACATATCCTGTTCATAAAAAGGAAGGATTTTTTTCTAAAATATGTTTATAATCCATATATTATAAGCAGTTAAAATTTACCAATAAGAATCAATTTCTAGTATCCATTGTATTAATAAACCCATTTGACTATTCATCCTGGTACTTAATAAAACTGCTTCTTATATTTTATATATTGCTCATAGCACTTGCAGTGGCCTAGTAACTGTGTTGGGGGTGAAGTTTTACTAAAATCACACTATTTGCCACCAAAGAGGAGTTACTTTCTGATTAGGAGAACTGTCAATATCTGAGTGGCAGCTGTACCTCACACAAAAAGTTACATTTTTTTTCTGTTTTAAAATGTTAAGATAAAATATATATGGTATATAAGATATCCAACAAAGCAATGATGGAACCTGATCTAGCATGGTGGCAGTGGAGGTAGAGGGGTATTGGGATTTGAATATAGAATTTTCTAAAACTTAAAGTAAACTGACCAAGCAGAAGTTGATAGTTTTGGGTGGTGATGAAGAGAAGTAAATTGTAAAGCCAAGACTAAGTTCAGATGACTCATAAAAGAAATATGCGTCATTATTTAATTACTTCTGAGGGTTCATTATTAAGACAAAATAGTCTAATTAATAGAATGTGGTGAGAGAAAAAAAATGAGGATGGGTCACATCTTGTCCAAATACACTAGTGGTCTAAATCCAAAATGTATTTGCTACCATTATTGCCATACTTTCAATCATAGCCACTTTTGTCAATCAATGAAGAGGAAGGAAAAAGGAAAAAAATATATATATATGTTTTCCAAATCCTATATGTAAGGAAATTATTCTGTGTAAGATATTGAGTTACAGATAATCCTCCATTGGAAGATAAGTTTACATATTATTTCATCTCTTAATTTCCTTGATCTTTTTCAAGTTAAATGCTTTGAATTAAACCTGTTCTCATTGTTTGTCAATGACCGCATTGTTTCCATGTTGATTTATGTGGTTTAGAAGAAAAATGAAAAGAAACCAAGAGCCATAAATAAAATATGTCAGTATGGGGTGCTATAAAGTTTTTATTGCCATTTGTTTGAGAAGAGGCCATATAAAATAAAGCATTATTCCAAATGCACAGAAATAAATCTTTATAGCAGAGTGCATGCATAACCTATCAAGAAATAAAACATAGCCCAACCAATGTGGCTTAGAGGTTGAGCATTGGCCTATGAACCAGGATATCATGGTTCAATTCCTTGTCAGAGTTAGATGCCCTCGTTATGGGCTTGATCTCCAGTGGGGAGCATGCAGGAGGCAGTGAATCAATGATTCTCTTTCATCATAGATGTTTCTATCTCTCACCCTCTCCCTTCCTCTATAAAATCAATAAAAATATATATTAAAAAATAGAACATATATATGTGTATGTATATATGTGTGTGCATCTAAGTGTGCATAATGTATATAATATGAATTGGATATAATCTTTTCATTTAAATTCCTTAATAAAATTTTATTTGTTTTCTCATATTTATTGATTTGTTATATGAAGGAAATGAATTTGTTTCTATTAAATTTGCTTCAAATTCTCCTTATTAAAACAACTTTCCATCTTATGGTCATTAATATCATTTAAGAAATGATATATATGACCATCAAAAACCTGTCACAGAAAGAATTTTAAAATTTTTATTTGCATTTATTAACAGAATATTTAGGGCATTTTTTGTTCCTTTGTTTTGAATTTAAGTTGACTAAACTCTCATAACTTTAATGTTTGATTACATATTGGCCTAAGATACACAAGAGAGATTATGCAATCTATCAGAAGGAAGCCTTATTGATTTTTACATAGATAAAAAGCTGCATAACCACAAGAAATTCCACTTACATCTAATTTGGGGTTGAACACTGACTGTGTAAAGCCAATGTTTAAATGTGGATGGAACTTTTTAATGAGTTGGAGTTTGTGGCTCTAGCTCATGGGTATTAGGGAAAATAATGTAAATATTACATAGATGAATAAAACAGGAAATATCTCTGATTTAAATAAACCACAGCTAACTATCCATGGTCAATTCTCAGAAGATCTTGTTTTGTTATTAAACATGTACTTGGTTGTTTTTTGGTTTTTAGATGTAGGAAAATTGACAACTATAAGATGAACTCTGCCATTTGCCTTATAATTGGGTTGTTATTGCAAATTTTGTAGGATTTCATTTGGTGGATGGGATTAGAAAGAACAGGAATGACTTTGTTTGTTTGTTTGTTTATTTGTTTACTCATTGGTCTAATCAGGAGTAGATGATATGGCACTGCAATCTTGGACAGTTTGTGTTCTCTGAACTCCTTAACAGCAGATACCTTTCTTTATTCACTTTTATTTTCCTAAGACTTAATAAATAATGATTGTTCATGTTTAAAAAAATCAACAGACTTTATACTTTTAAAATGTATACTCACATTTACTATTATCTTTTATTTCCCTCATCAGTAAAGAGGGACAAAAGGTTCTCTCCCTGAATATGGTCCTTTAACTTTTCTAGTAAATATTAATTTTTTTAGTTTAAAAAATTATTTCTCATGATTCTATGGATTGACTGAGTGATTATTCTGTTTTGTGTGATGTCGACTGGTTATAGAATTGACTGCAAGGTCCAAATGTCTCAGCTAGCCACGTTGGTTCTAGACACCACCTGGAAGGTCAGTTGGGGCTTTAGGCCTTAGTTTTCTTCCACGTGGACCTCCCAAAATAGCTTCTCTGGCTTACTTTAGCATGGAATTAAGAAGGGGCATGCCAAGAGAAGCAGCCCAAATATGCAAGTGTTTATCAAGTCGGCATATATCATATCTGGTAATGTTTCATTGGTCAAAGTGAATCACTTGCCAGGCTCAGAATTAATGTGGGAATATGAATACTAGAGAGTGTTTCTTTGTGAAATCCAAAGTATCAGTCTATTATTATCTGGGACCTGGAGATAAAAGTTTTGTCAAGCAAATTGATAGTTCATTTAATAGTTTGAAACTAGCAGCTAGTAAAAAATGTTTAATATAACACCTACAAATAGAAAGAGTCTGGATGATTCTATCTTATACAGCTATGTTATGAGTCTTCTGTGCACTGTATAATATACAGGAGAAATACAATGGAAGTGACAACATTTGAGGTCAAGTTATGTAAACCAAATGTTCTCCAGGAAAAAATGTCAAGCTTTAATTCATCAATGTAAAAATTAAAATGATGGAGGTAATAGAAATAACATTTTTGAGCATTTACGGTGGGCCATATACCTCACTAATATCATTTAATTATTAAAGCATTTCTATGTAAAGAGAGTATTAATTTTCCAATTTTATTGAGATAAAATTAAGACTCACAGAAATGTAACCATTCACAGTTTTAAAAATTGTAAATGATAGACTCAAGAATAAGTCCTGTCTCCATAATCCATGCTGTTGCTATGTACCATGTTGCCAGAAAGAAAAAAAACCAATGCATTTAACTGAGCTTTCAAAACAGCACAGATTTGAAATCTAAGTGAGCAGTGAAATTCTAAAAGATGGCCTACATGTCTATTCAGTCCACCGCTTCCTTTATCAGAAGCATGTTTGCTCTCAAGTTTTTTTACTTCCTATATAGTCTCCGGTGACAATAGTACAGGTTCTAAAAAGACATGAGCTAATTTACAAACAAACTTTTAATAAGAACAGTTAGAACACTTTTATTTTTCTCTGTGCTTTCTTAATTTGTAGTTATGTCTATTTACAGTCTGGGATTGCCAGATGTAGTATTTCACTGTATAATGAGGTTTTTAAATACTTGCTATAGAAAATTCAGACCAAAACTGAACATGAGATTTAAAAAGATGAAAAGAATAACCCAAAAGAGTGGCATCACTGGGACTCCACTGCGTCCCACATGGAGGTTCAGAGCTGCAGACACTACATTAAATCAAACACATTAACTTTAATTCTACCAAATGATACTCTCTCTCCATCTTATGTGTTATGAGTGGCTGAGAATAAATAATTCAAATGAATTCTGAAGTGTCTCATCTTTTCTAAGCCTGAAAAGCAGCATTTAGTGCTTCAAAGAAGAAATTAAACTCTTGGTAAAGTACTTATTCACGATTTTTAGTTTTTTAACTTTCATGAGGCCGTACTCCATTAAAGAGGTATTATAAAACTAAAAGCTCCAGTGAAATAACACCAAAATTTAGGATATAATTTATTTTAAAGGCTTTTCAAGGAAATCTCAGATAATGTATTAGTCTCAAATATGGTCTTCCAATTAGTTTGTCCACAGCTTATTAGATAGAAATTGTACAAACCTAAACATTGAAATTAGCATCTCTGAATAGGATTGAAAAAACAAACAATAACAACAAATCACCTCTTCTCTAAGATTTTTGTTAATATGAAAACAAGTTCTGTTGATTGTTTGCCTGAATTAAATACTATTCCATGCTGGTGGCAATTTTCTGAGAGAAGGGAGAGGATTCCATTCCTATAGGATTCCTTTGGTTCTCTCCTGAGTCACTATCTATTAAAATGAGGAAGGGGGGAGAATGGAAAGGGAGTTTTTAAGAAGAGAAATTTTAATCATACTCATTCTCTGAATTTGTGTCCTGGCTGCATTAATGGACGCTAAGGCAATAACATTTATCCGCACAGGGCTAGTTTTGTACAGCTTTCTGCTGCCTAAATAAAGTAACAGCAATGTTTTGAATATATAATACTATTTAATAGTTATAAAGCTGAAGGCAGTTTCTCCTTTTTTAATTCTTCTTTGGGGAGAGGATGATAAATGAATGTGAGTGCTAGGAATATGATATTAAGTGATGTTAAATGCTGTTGGATGCCACACACTTAGATGTAGTAGCTGTAAATGGCAAGCTCGGTAAAATTTACTAAAAGCAAGCAAGCAAGCAAACAAACAAAAAAACCAACAACAATGCAGATGTAAAAATAAGTAAATCATAAAAAAAACCTTTCCTTAATAATAAACATAAGCTTAGCTTATTTACTGTGAAAATTTTCATCTGGGGATACTGAAAGAATATGACAAGAAAGGTAAGAAGAGGCAAAATCCTGAAAAGGATAACTACCTCCTAATATACATTAGACACAACTTCCAACTTGCGGGCATGATGTTTCCCAGACTTTTAAAGTATTTAGAAGAGATCTTTATTCTAATCCACACTCATTTATACACATCTACATAGCTATACATAGGGCATTTTATATCCTACATTTCATTGCAAGGCTTCAAAAACTTTAACATTCTTTAAAAATAGAAAAGAAAGATATATTTTTAAATGTCAAAAGGTATACTTGAAAGAGAATTGAAATGTTGACATTTAGGAAAACATACATGAGTTCTCTTTTTTCCTTTTACAGAGTATTTAAATCAATTAGCCATCCCATATAATAAAGAACTAATATGCTAATTAGACTGAACACCTAAGGACCTTTGGGATGAAGCCCGGGCTGCAAGGGCTGGCCAAGGCTGTGAGGGGCTACGAGGGCTGGCCAAGGCTGTGAGGGGCTACAAGGGCCGGCCGAGGCTGTGAGAGGCTCTGAGGGCTGGCCAAGGCTGCAAGGGCCTGCCGAAACAGCCCGGGCTGCTTGGGCCAAGCCTGTTGCACAAATTTTGTGCATTGGGCCTCTAGTTATTCTATAAAAGGGCAACTTCCAGGTGCATCATTGAACTGTTACAACCAGTAGCTTCCCTGAAAACACACCTGGCACTAATAGGAGAACTACATTGTGAAAATGTATACATAAGATGATACTCTTAATCTTGTTCCATCCATTATAGAATAGTTGATCTATATGATCTTTGATGAAGACATGCAAGCCCTTATCAAGTTTCTATCCTGAGGAATAATATATAGGGTAAGTCTCTTTATAAGAATCTCAGGAGTACATTATGGGCACTTAGAGGAAGTGGCAAGTGGTTGGAAGTTGTATTTCTTTTTAAAGGGGTCTTAAATGGAATCTGAGCCATATTTAAATTTAAAACAAAATTAAAAAGGTTGTTAAACAATGTACTACCACCAATAACAAAAATGGCACAATTTATTATACTGTTTACATGCCTCCTGACATTGTATATCTCTGAAAAGAAAGGGAGTGAGAAATTGTTTAGAGTGCTCTTGAGGTTGTAAGCTCCTGTTTTATGAATTAAAAGTCGGAAATGTTCCTGAGGGCCGCATTGTTCCAAATTTTCAAATTCTGTATTTAATGTATAGGAAGTATGTAGATGACACCATTCTGCTCTATAGAAATATACATTGTGTTAAAAAATAAGTGATGAAAAAATATATGGTATTAATTATATTTTATTGTTAATAAGCAGGAATTTTTTCTTTTGTACTTGCAAAATAGAATTGAGCTGGATATATCAAAATAAGCAGTGAATACAAAGGAGCGACTAATTGACAGATCTTGTATATATAATTATTATTAACTAGAGTCCTGATGCACAAAATTTGTGCAAGAGTAGGCCTTCCTTTCCCCGGCTGCTGGCACCAACTTCTCTCCAGCACCTGGACCCGGGCTTGCCTCGCTGATGGCAGACCGCCCCCCCAGCCCCCCCCGCCCCCCCCCAAGAATGCTGATCAGTGGCCTGGGCCACCCTCTGCGGGTAATCATGTGGCAATGGCCAGGCCCCTGACCAATCACATCACACCCACCTTGGCTGGCCTGGTACCAGTGGGTGTCATAGCATGGTCCCAGATGGTCGTCTGGATGGTTGTCCGGATGGTCATTCCGCTGTTTGGCCGTTTGGTTGATTTGCATATTATGCTTTTTTTATATAGAATATTTTACCCCTGACATCTGAAGTTTAGCTTGCTCTCATATTCTTAATGGCATATCCATCCTGGGATAAATAAATTCTATTGGGTATTGAGTTTGGATCTGTCATAACAGAGGAAAGATATATTTTAATACACTTATATAAAATTTGTGTGATAGCACATTAATAATATTAGTAAATAACAGATCTAATTCTTATTCTGTGAAGCCCTATCACAAATAATATAGACACACTTAATCAAAAAATATGTTCTCAAGTAAGGATTTGCGATGGTTGCAAATTGGAATTAATTGGTTGGAGCAGATAAATACCACCTGAGACAAAAGATTTCCAACATTACAGTAAATTTACTATTCAATGAGTATAGACTGAGTTACATAAGATTTTGTTTACCTGTTTCTATAAATTTTTCATCTGATGTCAACTATCCTGTTTCTTTTAAATTGTGCAGTATTTCAAAGTAAAACAAGAATAAAAGAATGGAAAACAAAGAACATTGTGTAAGTACGTCTATTTCTATACTTATGCTAGATTTATGCCATTGCTACATTTTAGTGCATTATAAAGCCTTGGATAACATAAGGGATTCATCAAGTCTTGCTCACATTCCATTCTGATGGTTTCTCTAGTCTAGGCAGTCTGTTCTCCTGTTGAAAATGATAATTTCCTTATGTTTGGGCTGCCCACAAAGAACAAACTTGGAAAACAGACTCCTATAAATAATCCATGGCCTCAATAAAATCCATTTAACTTTGTAAAAGTATAATTTTCAAAAAGTGGAAAAAAATGACTCTCCACTCCAAATTTGGGTTTCTAATAACATTCTCCAATAGAAGGAAATTGATGATTCTTGGGATGAGATAGGTAATACGAAAGATGGATCTGGAGCATCATCTAGTGCCAGAAAAAAAGGAAATGTGCACACACACACACACACACACACACACACATACACGGAGTATCAAAGGGACTGTAAAGTGAACTAAAAGGGCTCCCAATGGTCAAAATGGAATAATTTGAACAACGTAATTAATAATGTAACATTGCATTATAACACAAGGTATAGAAAAAAATGTCCATGAGTCTATCATAATATAAATAAACAAATGGGGAGAAATAGATAAGTATCTTGTGTAAAATTCCCAATAATTTTGGTAGATAATTCCTCTGCCAAAGGTGGAGCATAACTCCCCACTCTTTATGTGTGCACTGCAGTCCTTCTAAAGAGTACAATATAATAGGGGGAGAAGACTAGCTACTCAGAGAAGTAACCTGACACAAACTACCGCAGCCAGTTAATGTTCACAATAATACTCGTAAATTATTTGTATAGAATGTACCCTTGGTATGATGTGATGAGAATATCGCTCTAATGTAATCATGAAAAAAGTCAGGTAGATACCAGTTGGATATTCTACAAAATATCTGATTAATCCACCTCAATATTGCCAAAGTGATAAACAAGTAAAGGTCTCACAGTCTATAGGACCCTAAAAAAATGTGATAATTACATGTAATGTATATCATATACGAAATGCTGAAACAGGAAAGGAAAATTATGGGAAAACTAAAAAAAATGAATAATGTGTAAACCTTGGATAATAATAATGTTTCAAAAATGGGCCATTTGTTGTGATAAATGAATCATAATAATCTAAGATTTAACAAGTGAAAGTGAGTAAGGGGTATACTCTCTGTCCTACCTTCATTACTTTTCTGTGTCTTTTTTTGTCTTTAAAAGAAGGTGGTGTCATCCCTAAAATAATAAAAGTGTGTTCTACACAGGGAACTAGTAACAGCATAAAAAAATCTAATAAAAAAAAGGAACATAATTCATGAACACTGACTATTTTTAGCCTTCTCTATGAAATAAAAACTGTGTTTCAAGAATATGTAAATTTTCCATGAAAATATATTGTTTAGGAAACCCAAGTGTTACCAGAGCAAGCATTGGTGATTACCAACCAGTTTGTGTTGAAAAATAACATGCATAATTCTGTAAAACACAGATAATTAGATGTAACAATTCTTAGAGGTACAGAATCACAAATTATTACAACTCTGTGTGGTCCACTAAACTAAACAAGTAATATGAGAAAAGAAAACATAGAGATAGCATAACATTTTTAAAATGTTTGGAGAATGTTTGAGAGCAGACAGTCTAGATTTAACAAAATATTCCAAAGCTGAGTTCTTCAGGGAAGCTCTAAAAGGCCACATGCTTTTTCCTGGTCTAAAAATGTAAGTCAGCTATTTTGTGACACATATATACTGTCAAGGCAAAGCGATGTGAGTCTAATTGAGCCTTCAGGTGTCCAGTTGCAGGTGCAATTGAATGGCTAATTCGTATTCTTGGCATGAAGTTCCAATGGCTAATTATGCATTTAGTTGCTTGTGGGTGCAATTTAGTTTCTTGTGTAATTTTCATGCCTGTTAAGTGATTGTAGGCTCAAACCTTAAACTCATTTGAAAGGCTGCTGTGATTTAAAGGTCAGCTTCAAAGTCCAAGATAATTTGGCTACTAAAGTAATAACTGGGGAAACAATTTGTAGATTAATGATTTTTACAAATTTTTCAACATGTAGAAGAAAACACAATTAAATAATAAAGGGATTAAAGGAACCACATGGAACGATAATTTTATTTATTGGCAGGCATATGATTTTCTTTCTTTTATATAAATTTTTTTTTATTGTTGATAGTATTACAGATGTCTCACATTTTATTCCCCCAACCTCCTTCCTCCCAGCCCCTGCTCACCCTCACAAGTCTTCACCACCCTATTATTGCCCGTGTCCATGGGCTATGCATAGAGTATATGTTATTTGCATTATCTCTTCTCATCCTCCCATTCCCACATCGAGGTATGCCAGTCTGGTCAAAATACATTAGCTATTGTCTGGATAAATGAATTAATTGGAGTAACCTAAGACCTATATCACTGCTGAGTTCTTCAAGTCAATCTTAATAAAGGATTAAGAAAGACTGATAGCTCTATTATGAACACTAAGTTTTATGAGTGTGGCAAAATTAAAATTAGGGAAAGTACATAGATATTTTTTACTTAATAATAATAATAATATATATATATATATATATATATATATATATATGTAGTTATTATATTTTTCTATTTGCTAAGGAATTTACCGGTTTGGGAAAATTATTCTGCATTCTTATGTACCTCTGTTAGTACTGAGTTTAGATTAGGAAACTCTGGATGATCAAGACATATATCATGTTTGACTACATAATTAATAAAGGGGAAAACATATAGCCATTATTTCATAAGGTTATGTATTTAATTTGTTCATGCAAGTTTTTTAAATGGTAATTTTAGAAAACATTTCCTTGGCCCTTTGAGTAGAGGTAGTATTTAAAGCTGTCACTTCTAGCTAGTGTGATGTATAAGGACAAATCAATCTGGGGTACTGGCAAGTCAGTATTAAAATGAAATAACTACCTCTACATAGGCACAATACAATTCCTTTGTCATATTTAATCTGTGTTTAAATTGTGCTTTTCTTATCAATAATTCAAGGGAAAATTATTTGATTTGGAAATTAGTAAATCAATTAATGATTTCTTCAGAGTATTTATGAATGTTAGATTCACAGGCAAAATGTCAATCAATAGTAAGAATTACTTCATTTTTGACTACATTAGAGAACAAAAGGTATTCTGTCTATGATTATGAAATAAAAAATCTCCAGGTTTATAGATATAAATTATATATATATATATATATTTTGCAAGGATCTTTATAATTATCTTATGATGAGGCATGCAATGCAGTGTTAAGAGAAAGCTATAGTATCTATAATAATTAAAGCATAATATGCTAATTAGACTGGACAGCCAAAGAACTTTCTGGACGTCCTTCCAGATGACCTTTCAGACCAAGCTTCCATGGTGGGGGCAGAGGCAGAGGTGGTTAGGGGTGATCAGGCAGGCAGGCAGGTGAGTGGGTAGGAACCAGCAGTCCTGGATTGTAGAGAGGGATGTCTGACTGCTGGTTTAGGCCTGATCTCTGCAGTCAGACATCTCCCGGGGGGTCCTGGATTACAAGAGGGTGCAGGTCAGGCTGAGGGACATGCCCACCTTCCCATGCATGAATTTCGTGCACCGGGCCTCTAGTTTTATATAATAAGAAAAAGAAAAATATCCTAAGGATGATCATTGTTCCTCTAGAATGGAGGAAAAGATGGCTTCCTTTCAACCCTTGCTTCAGTCTGACTAACAAAGTAAAGGTACTCATGCAAATGATGCAAATGTAAAGTAGTTGTTTAAATTGCAAACTATATATATATATATATATCTATTTTTGTGAGCATGGTCAGGTTTTGTTTGACTGATTCCTCATGTTCAAAGCCTCTTCCACAGAATAAACATGGCTGTCTGCCTGTTCCAACACTTTAATCTCACTTTTAAGCTTCCATTTCATAGAGTGTGCACACAAATCTCTCTCAAGTGGTTTTAAAAATCTAACTGCATGTGCTTTTTATAGTCTGATCTAAAAATCCTGATATTTTCCATGAAGTAAAAGGTTTCCAAGTTTCTTTATTTTGAGATTGGAATTTGGAAATCACTACTTTCATATCTCTTTCTTGAAATTCTTTCTCTTAAACTTTCTGCTGACCCTTCCAACCCTACAACTAAAATATTGAGTCTGAAATCTGACAACCTTATAGGTATGCTGGGCATTTCATAGAATAGCATGGCTCCTGACACATGATAAAGCTCAAAAATATTTCTTGAATTTTATTTAAAATTTGAAAAAAAATTAAGTTAAAAAATTGAAGTCTTGTCTGAAGAATTAATTATTTTTCCAAACCCAAGCAGTAAATAAGCTTTGCTTGAACTTTTTTTGATACAAACAATGTGTTCTTTATGATCAGCTTTTCTTTGGATTAGCACATATAGCTTCCAATTTTCAGAGACTTCCTCTGGTCCACTGTAGAGTGGCTTATGAATAGCATGGAGGCAGGACCTTTTAATCAGAGTTTTCTTGTTTATTTGTTTGTTTGTTTTTGTTGTTGTTTTTTCCCCTCTCTGGTGAAAAACAACTCCCCACTCCTCATCTCCAGTTTTTTTTATTTTTTTGAAATGTCAGGGAAACTGAGTGATAATTTCTTGTTTAGTAAACAGATAGTGAACATTTACCATATACCAGGCAGACATCATAGCAGAGGAGTAAGGTAAGGTGAAAAAAATTAACTAAATTGATTATTTTAGTTTGGCACGAAGTTGAAAGTTCTATGATAAGGGTTACAATATAATCTAATAAACTAGCAGAGAAACCCCATCAACTTCACCAAAAGCTCCGAGAGGGCAAATGTTTGAACAGAGTCTTAAAGGAGGAGAGTTGGATGCAAGGTGAAGAGCGCAATTGAGTTGTAAGATATAACTGCAGAGATCATGCTCATTATGGGACATATAATTGATTCTGAATAGCTGGTGCAAAGTAATTAAGGAGGAAGAGAGCTGTGGGAGAAAAGAATGGAAAAGAGGGCTGGGAAGGGATCCTGAAGAATTCATATACTATGCTGATGATTTGTTTTATTGTAAAAACACAGAGTAGTGATTGAATAGTTTAAAAAACAATCCTGGTAATAACTCTTGAGGGTCAGGGGGGAAAAAAAGGTAGCAACAGTTAGATTAAAACACATAGAAACAAACAACATAAAGATAATCTGGAAAAATTTAGCAAGTAGAATGAGAAAGAGCTATAAAATAATTGAAATTTGAATACATAAAAATAAAAGCCAAAATTAGCAAATTTACTAATTTCTGGCTTGGATGACCTGAGCAATGGTAATATAATTCTTTATGTAGGAAAAGAGAGAAGAGAAAACAGGTCTTGAGTGGCGTTAAAGATATGTTCAGTTTGATATGTTTCCATTTGAGAGCACACTATGTCATCTATTTCATAAGAAAGGAATTAAATTCTAAGGAGCTTAAACAAAGAAGTGATAGAAAACCAAAGGAGTCTTTTGAACATAAGGGCTATGTGATAAAATTTCTGATATAAGACAAAATATTTAGAATGAACATAAGAAGTCTTATTACTCTGAAACAATGAAGTATTTAAAATATAAGAAAAGTTAAAATATATCTATATATAAAAGCCTAAGATTCAAATTGTCCCCTCAGGAGTTTGACCAGGAGACTAGAAGTTTGATCACTCACTATGATGTGCACTGACCACCAGGGGGCAGCGCAGAATTAAGGCCCCAGCCATCAGCCAGAAGGCCCCAATTGGCCCTGATCATCGGCCAGGCCTAGGGACCTTACCTGTGCATAAATTTCATGCACCAGGCCTCTAGTATGTAACTAAAATTCAGGACTTCATCCTCAGCTTCTGCCTGTTCTCCCACTACTGGCTCCAGCAAGGTGGGTTCTCTCTCTCTCTCTTCCTCTCTCTCTCTCTTTAGTTTCTTTTTTCTTCTTCTTTCTTTCTTTTTTTTGTTTGTTTGTTTTGTTTTGTTCTCATAGTACATTGAGCACACTTTGCTATTCTAAATGCTTAGAATTCTATTCTCTTTCTTATTCCTTGTACAAAGTTAATTTATTTATGAGCCCAACTCAGGTTTTATCATGTCCATGATAGCTCAAAGTTTATTTGCACTGTGACATAATGGCTTTAAGTAATTAAATATCATTTTCCCAAAGAAGATTTTAAGTTATAGTGACCTTCTTAAATATCTTTCTATCCTCTTAATGACTCCGTGTGTCTAAACATCTAGTAAGTGCTAGTAAGTACTTGTTAAAAGAAATATTTTACTGATTTCTGAGAAATAAAAATGGAATAACCATAGAGGAAGGAGATCTTTTCCAAGATGGACCACTTTATCTCACAAGTTTGGTTATAATTTGGAATGCATGCAAATGTTTATTAAATTATGTGAGGTATTTTGCTAATCATTTAGAAAATCATTGCTTGAGTACTTTATGTTATTTGCTATATAGAGAATCAGTGCAGCTTCCAGAGAGACTGATAAGGAAGTAATGGGAACAACAGTATACAGGACACTTTCACTTTTTAGCATTCCAAAAGATACTCTCCTTCAAGAGTAACACTAAAGCAGATGTGTAAAGTGAAAGATCTAGTGACACATTCCTGAGATGAGTGATTGCCCATCTTTTACAGCTTTGCATCACTGCATTCAGTATTGTCATAAGTCAGGCAAGGAAGGGAGGAACTAGTTTCCTTTCTTTACACGGAAAGATGAATCTTTTTGTGCTTTGCCCTGGGTCACAAACCACTGAAGAAACAGAAAAGTCAAAAGTGGCCTTTGGTGCCATTGTCTCCAATAAATGACACTTCCATTTTGCTTCAAATAGAGTTTTATTTAGTAATATAAGGGTCAAAATCATTACTTTTGTAATTGAATAATCCAAATGATTAACATAAAAAAATTGGCTTTTAACTTCTTTTTAAAAATTAATGTGCTCCTAAATCTAAAATTATTCTTGCTTATGTTGTGCCTGAAGTACATTTTTATAATCCAATTTATAAAGTACTAAAAAATAAGAGGATATAATGGAAATACAAACAGACCTTTAGCATAATTATTATAGTTTTCAAGAATATGTTACTAGCTTAATAACTAGTGAGCTCTTAATAATTTTGAATATATTAATTATATATATTTCATGTTATACATAGAATATTAAACTTAAAATATAACTAGAATAAAATGATTAAAACATCAGATGGACTTGTATTATAATTCACAGATCAAATAATTACCCCTTTATAATATTTTGGGTTTCTGGTTTCTTTTCATTATAATTATAATTTTTAGTATCATGCTAAAATAACATGTACAACCACTTATTCTTTTAGTACTTGTGCTTGAATCAGCCATAAGTAATGACTGATTGGAAGGATTAAATAAACCTGTTAAAGTGAAGATAGTATTAACTAAGAAGAAAATCTTTCCCCAAATGCCACTTGAACAAAACTATAATTAAAATAAATGGTAGATGTAATCATTAGTTCCTTATTACAAAGAAACTTTGTTCTTGACATTGGATTTTCTTTAGATTCAATATGTAAAGAATCAGAACATAATGAACCAGATAAGAAAATAGTCATTTGTTAAAGAACCACATTTTAAGAAATTTATGTTTTTCTATAGATTTGATGTTTAATCAGAGAAAACCATGATGATGATAACAAATGCTAAATAATAATAATGTTAAATGAAACATCAGTAATAAGAGTTTGTAGAAGATCAGATTTTATTAGCCGTGATTTCTATATGATTTCTGATGTGACAGGATGATTACATGAAGCTTTCTCTCCATTCCACATGAGCTAATTTACAGCCAAATTAGTCAATTTTTCAAATGTCATAAGGTGAGGCATGCCAGGAGAGTCAATTTTATATACCCATCTGTCACACACTCTGATTTTTTCCCATTTAACATTTGGCAATTGGTTATGAATTTGTTTTGCAAGTTAGACATCTTCTAATATATCAAAATTCTGTAATAACATCAACATAATGAAACATTTTTGAGTGGTCAAAAAATAACATGGAAGGTAAAATATTCTTCATAAGGGCATGTTTACTTTTGTAAACATAACTTATTTAACATCACAGAAATACGCTTCTTTTGTTTAGTGAGAAATGTTGACAAAGTAAAAAATATGGGACATTTTATGTGTCTTAGTTATCAGATACTAAGTTCAAGAAGGGACCAATGGATGGAGGGGACATATGTAATACTTTCATACAATAAAGATTTTTTCAAAATTAAAAAAAAAATAAAATTGTTTTTATAGTTGGGAATATTTATACTTATTTTGGTGCATTGTTATTTGGGAGGGATGAATTTTTTAAATTTATTATTATTCTAAATTATTTTCTTTATTTTTTTAGAAAAAATATTTTTATTAATTTCAGAGAGGGAGAGGAAGAGAGAGATAGAAACATCAATGATGAAAGAGAATCATTGATCAACTGCCTCCTGCTCCCTACTGGGAATTGCCTGCAACTCCGGCATGTGCCCTTGATCAGAATTGAACCTGGGACCCTTCAGTCACCAGGCCAACACTCATCCACTGAGCCAAACTGGCTAAAGCCTAAATTATTTTCTATACTTGATTCAAAGTTCCATGAAAATATTGATACCAAAATTCTGCTTGAGTCCGGGTTCATGGTCTTGAGAAATCAAAGAATGAGTTTCACACACCAAGAGGTAAGCAAAGTTTTTATCACAGAAAAGTTTCCTGCAAAAGACAGGGGGCCCTAAGGGTTTGCCACAGAAGCTCACTTGTTTCGGAGTTTAAATTTCCATGCTCTTGCCCTCTATTGGCTCTTTCAAAAAACAAAACAAAACACACACACACACACACACACACACACACACACAAACACCACACCAGCCAATCTCCTTTTGCCCTCATCTTCCCACTTTCAGTTCCCGCTCTTGGGTTCAGAGAGAAAGGAGGCTTTCTGGTCAGCTGGTACATTCCACCTGTCTTGCTCAATCCTGACCATCTGGTTTATTTCCTCCTTATCTACCATCTTCCCTCCCCACCACCCTTACCCTAAACTGCTTAAATGCCCAGTATTTGGCTATGATTGCTGAGAATAAAAGAAATATTGTACAGTACTTCTAAATTCCCTCAAATTCTCTCACATTAAAAATGTTTTTTATGTGCTAGATATAGTGAAAGATAATTAATGATCCAGTTTCAGAAATGGCAGTTATTTAAATATTGTGTAATATATATTTCGGAGCTGTATCTTAAAGTCAGAGGAAATTTGCATGTTTGGAATAAAGAGAACATCTATATTATAAAAGGCCAGTGGCCGTAAGGTTGTAACAACCAAATGACCGATCACCAGGAGGTGCACGGAGCATCTCTTGGGCCTCCCCGCACCCGCCTCCGCCGCCGGCAGCATCGGCGAAGCGTCTCGGGGCACCAGCAGCGTTCGTGGAGCATGTGCGGCATCACGGGGTGGCGGACATGGCTCTGATGGCAGGCTAGGCCTACACATGCATGATTTAATCGTGCTCTGGGCCTCTAGTATTTAATAAGGATACTGGTAAAAGGAAGATGATGTGATTTAAAAAATGCATAGAAAACAAAGGAATGAAAATATATTTTGGCTATTAGTGAAAAGTGGGGTTCAGGTTGCAGATTTCTTCTCATGGATCCTTGTCTGGCAAAGTTGAAGAATACATTCGTGGACTAACAGATTTCTTTAATAAAAATGTAGAAGTTTATTGAAAGCATATACAAACTCCATCTGGGCAGGGGTGTCCCCAAAGGGGACCCCTCCCCTGGGGAGGGGCTCCCAAATGGGAAAAGCCTGCTCTCTCTCTCTCACTAATGGGAAAAAAAATCTAAGTCCAAAAACCTGAAATCTGTAAATCTGTCTTGCATCCCTTTGTCTCCCATTTATATATGCTGTAATTCTTTGTCTGACCCTGACTCTTTCTAATTGGACCTTTTCTTAACTTAGGGCGCCCTGCTTTCCTCATTGGTCACTCTGCTACACAAGATTAGTTTCAAAGCTTAAAGGCCCCGTGGTGCACCCCCCACCCTTGACCTCTCCCCCTTATGTTGCAACATTCCTCTATCCTCTGTGAAAATGTTTCCTTCTTCTCAATATCTTGTGACTTTTCTTTATCCTCTGTGAATATGTCTTCCTCCCCCTTATCCTGTGGCATTTTTCTATACTCTATGAATGTATGCCTTCTGGCAGCTCTAAGCCCTCACCTGCGCATTCCTCTCTCATGGACCCTCTTTATTCCCTAAACCTGCTTGTTTTGTCTCTAAAATTCCTTTCAGTCATGAGCGCATTATGTGCCAAGAACAGATCATTCATGTAAGAGATCCATCATAAAGAAGAAGTTTTTGGGTCAGATCATAGTGGTCTTTAAGACTAACTTATATGTAATTTACTTTATTCAGAAGGGTTGTGGATCATGGACAGTAAGGGCTAATATAGGTGCTTATGTTTAGTGATTAGCACAATACTGGGTACTTTTGTGAGAGCAGGTAAAATGGTATAAGAAACTGAGCAATTATGGACAACATAGAGTAAGAACTTGATATCAAGCTTTTGATTGCAAACGTACCTATTCATTACAAATGAAAACCATCTTGAATAAACATATTGCCAGTTGTAAGATTTAGCTACCAGCAAAACCAGATAAGGTATTAGGCTAAGCACACCCATGATGTTTCCTTTTTCAGAAAGAACTGGGTAACCTAAATAACTGGTCTCTTGAGTAACTGAAATAGCCTTCCCTCACACTAATTCTCATTTTGATGCTTTAAGTTAGCCAATAAAGAGTGAACTGAAACCTTGGACACCCCACCCATGAACCTTAATAAAGGCAGACCCCCAAGTCTGCCAGAAATGTCTGGAAAGCTTGTTAAAAATAATAATAGGCTAGGCCAGTGCCTCAGGCATTCCGAGCCTGTAACATCATTATCAGCAGATTTTGAGTCCTGCACAATAAGTAATCAGTGATTAGATAAATGCAATCATTGTTTTAGTGCTTCTAAAGTTTAGAAAAGCAATGCAAGAAAAGGTAGTTAGAAAGACAATAGTATTAAGACAAATGTTATGACTTCTTATATTGACATTTTAATTTCATAGAGGTAGAGGTGTGACCCTAACTATACTTGTAAGGGTCCAGTAGAAAGTAACAATGTCAGATACAAGTCGGGGGTCTATCCCTTATTATGTAGAAAAGGTCAACTCGGTACTTTATACTGTGGAAAATACAAGGTAAATGCTCAGGACATTTATGTTCTCATATAATCTCTGGCTCTGAGTTCCTTCTTCCATTTGTGTAGTGAAGTGTATGGATATCTCATTAACTTGCAACTGCTGCTTCTATTCCAGGACTTTTTCTTTTTTACACAAAATAAAGTATTTGCTTAAGGTCTTTTTGCAGGTAGGACACTGTCAGTCTGTTTTGAAACCTATGGCTTGCAGCAATGCAAATAACTGAAAATCAAATATTATATATCCCAGCTTTTAAGGAGACATAGTTTGGTCTCCAGTCTTCATATTTCTCCACCATCTACCCCTCTACTCCTTTTTTCTTCTACTTGTGTTATTATAATGACAAACAAACTAAGAAGAGAAAATAAATTCTCAACATTTTTATTTGTTGGTTTAAACATAGAGGAACCCAACACTCATTTAGTTTTGGATTCTTCTATGAGGTTCTACTCTCTGATTTGAAGCCTCTCTTCATACACAATAACTTTTCTTTTATAAACAAAGCTATTTCTTTCTAAGAGGATTTTGGAACCAGAGGAAATATCAACTACCAAATTCCTAGAATGATTCTTCTTACCACTACTTTCAGTAAGCCCTTTATATTAAATTATCATCCTTTGTATTAGATTTTCAAGTGTCAGATCTCACAATTAGAGGTACCTCAGTTGAGCAAATGACCCCTAACTCCCCTGTCCTCCAAGCAATTCTCACGTTTCATATTTAAGAGTCATTATTTTTACATGTTGTATTCCTTGAGTAGACAGAAAACTACTTGGGGTCAGGAATTTAGTAATATTTATACATCAATGTAAGAAATACCAGAGGAATGACAAGTCAATACTGAATGAATGTCCAAAGCATATCGTGAAAGGGAAAGCAGGAGTGATATAGTGGCTTCATAACCGTCCTCTCTTTCAAATATGGACTGAATGTGTTTTTCCCTTTCTATACACTATATCTCATGTGTTACAGGAAGTAATTTCCATAAACACCCACACTATTTTTTGACAGGAATTTTACAATTTCCCTGACTCAGCAGTTTTGTTTCTCTCCCTGGGCCTAACAGACTATTAGAACTCTAAGCAGTCTTTCCTATTCTTCCCTTTTTTTATTTCCTAATCTGGGACATAAATTGTAAGATAGTCTTATAATATGTACAGCCGGATTTCAGAAAATAGAGACATTATGATAACTAGAAGGCAAATAATATAAATTTAACCCAATATTATTGAAAAAGAGAAAGAGAAAGTGAGACTAATTAATGTTGTCATTAATACTATGTTACTCTTTATTTATTGAATTCATGACCTAGTATATGAGATGGGGTTCTGGTTCTCCTATTTTATCAGTTGCTATCCTTGTCTTTCACCTCCTAATTCCAGCACTTTTTCAAATTAAATGTAATCATGGTGCTAAACAACTGTTTGTGAAAAGCTCTTTCCTCTAAGGCATGTAACCCATGAATCCCAGTGTACAGTGCAGATCATGTAGAAAAACCATCTGTGCAGATGTATGTTTATTATATTGGTTGTAAAAAGTTTGTATTTATTATGCATGAAATTTTGCATAATTTAAAATGGATTTTGGCTAAGTACCTAAATATAAGACAAATATGGAACTGTGAAATAAAGAAATAGTGATTGAATACAATAATAAAGAAAGTACAGTCAGTTTGGGTATCAAACAGAATTCCCTGAGATATTTTTTAAGTATGATACAAAGGAAACACAATTTTTGCTTTATGCACTGAATTTTCAGCAATCTCCAGTATAATTATACATTTCAAATATATTTTATATTCCTCAGTCCTTCTTTAAAGTAAATCAGTTTGCAGGTCTATGATAAAATATTTCTCCATGTTATGCATTATATATACATATATATAATCTGTCCTGGTGCACAAAATTCATGCATGGGAGGGGGGTGTCCCTCAGCCCAGCCTGCACCCTCTCCAATCTGGACATCCCTCTCACAATCTGGGACCACTAGCTCCTAACTGCTCACCTGCCTGCCTGCCTGATTATCCCTAACTGCCACCCCCTGCCAGCCTGATCACCCCTAACCACCTCTGCCTGCTGGCCTGGTTGCCCCTAACCCCCCCCCCCCAACACTGGCCTGGTTGTCCCACTCAGCCTGCTGTTCAGTCGTTTGGTTGTCCCTCACTAAACCCTCTGCCAAACTTGTTGCCCCATGCAGCCTGCTATTTGGTTGTTACTATCACGGTGATGGTGTCCCTGACAATTTGCATATTCCTCTATTATTAGTATAGATAATGTGTGTGTGTGTGTGTGTGTGTGTGTGTGTATGCATCCACATAACCACATATGGGTGGAGATGGATTTAACAACTGGAGCAAGATCATCTTCTTCCCACCCCCCCTCTTTTATGTGATTTCCTGAGTTGATACCAATGCCTATAAAACACATTGATTTAGGAGATACTTCTGATTCTGGGATTAAGTTCTGATAAAATAAATGATGTTTTGTGTTTTTTTTTGTGTGTGTGTGTGTTTTTAAGCCAAGCTATTTAGATTGCAATAGACCTGAAACCTATAACTCTGTATATGATGAGAAAAGAATCAGTAACTGGATACAGCAGCTACCTTATTGCCACTCTCTAGCTTGCTGTAATATAATTGTAGGAAGAATGGTTTTTAGTGAGTTAAGTAAATTTTGAGTTCCTAAGAGTACTTAGCATATCTGATGTCTCATAATGAAAAACTACAATGTGGTTTAAAAGAAAGATAGGCTAATGGAGAGACAGACAGAGTTTGAATTTGCCTGCAGGTTATAGAAAGGAAACAAGGTTTCATCCTCATTTAGTTATATCACAGTTTTTATTCTGTCTTAGACAGGATTTTAGTGTAATTTTAATGTACTCTTAAATCTTAACATTGACATCGAAAACTGGATTTGTCATATTTCCTGTAAGATTGTATTATTCCTGGATATTGCCCTTCTCCCCTCTGACTGCCACTGGTATGATTCTGCTCTTGTTGGCCAAGCACAGAACTAACCTTTCATTTTCCATGTCCCCATTCTCATCCACGTTTAATTGATCAGTAAGTCTTAAAAAACCTATGTCCATTTTACACGTGGCCTGCCTTTCCATGTCTTCAGTAATGCTGAATATCAATTAGGTTCTTAAATACTATGCACACCTTCCTATAAACTTTTTATACACTTTCCTCAGCTTTCCTTGCAATTCATTACTCAGTTTATGCTTAATGTATCATTCTTACATAATATTTTCATGTGTTCTACTGCTCAATATCTATAACGATTCTTTATTATTTTATATCAAATTTGATTTTGAGATCCTTTCTAATATAAGTTAACCATCTTATTCTTTCATCTCTGTTAAATGTGGAATATCCTGTCACAGGTCAATTTTCTAACCTGATTTGTAACAGGTGTCACACATTAAATTTATCTTTAGGCAAATGAACTCCATGTAAACAGTTCATGGAATAAACTACTAAAACTGTTATTTTTAAAATATAAGCATATTATTTTTTATTTTTCTAGCCTAAAAATGTTACTCATTTAATGAAAATTTAAATGTCCCAATATTAATATTTTAGAATATTCAAGCTGTTACCATTCATTTAACTATATATTGATCACCTCTTATGTTACAGATGCTTTACCCATCATTTTTCTAAACATTGATAATACAGATAGGTAACCTAGATTTTAAAAGAGAAAAATAAACAAATGGGACTACATCAAAATATAAAGCTTTTGCACAGCAAAAGAAACCATCAACAAAACAACAAGAAAGCTCACTACATGGGAGAACATATCTGCCAATGTTATCACTGATAAGGGTTTAATCTCCAACATTTACAGGGAACTCATACAATTGAACAAAAGGAAGATAAACAACACGAACAAAAAATGGGCAAAGGACCTAAATAGATAGTTTTCAAAAGAAGACAGAAGGAAGACCAAGAGACATATGAAAACATGCTCAAAGTCACTAATTATCCGGGAGATGCAAATCAAAACTACAATGAGGGACCATCTCACACCTGTCAAAATGGCTATCATCAACACATCAACAAATGACAAGTGCTGGCAAGGATGCGAAGAAAAAGGAACACTCATGCACTACTGATGGGAATGCAGACTGGTGTAGCCACTGTGGAGAACACAGTGGAGAACAGTATGGAGTTTCCTCAAAAAACTAAAAATGGAACTCCCATTTGACCCAGTGATCCCACTTCTAGGAATATACCCCAAGAAACTAGAAACACCAATCAGAAAGGATATATGCACCCCTATGCTCATAGCAGCACAATTCATCATAGCTAAGATTTGGAAACAGCGTGAGTGCCCATCAGCAGATGAGTGGATTAAAAAACTGTGGTACATCTACACAATGGAATACTATGCTGCAGTAAAAAAGGAGTTCTTACCATTTGCAACAGCATGGATGAAACTGGAGAGCATTATGCTAAGTGAAATAAGCCAGTCAGAGAAAGATAAATATCACATGATCTCACTCATTTATGGAATATAACGAACATAAACTGATGAGCAAAAACAGATCCAGAGACAGAGAAACATCGCTCAGACCATCAAACCTTAGAGGAAAGGTAGGGGAGGGTGGGAGTAAGAGGGAGAGATCAACCAAAGGATGTGTATGCATGCATATGAGCCTAGCCAATGGACACAGACAACAGGGGGGTGAGGGTATGAGTGGGGGGCATAATGGGAGGATAAGGACACATATGTAATACCTTAATCAATAATGAAATTTAAAATAAATAAAATAAAATAAAAGAGAAAAATAAGTGAATAATAATCAAGATCATTTCAACAGAAATAAGTCTAATAAAAAATAAAAGAGATAGATATAATAAAGAACAGTAATAGTGAATGGAAAGGAAATGTATCTCTCAATGGAGTCGTCTGTTACTTCCTCCTAAGGAGATGAGACTGAGCTAGAATCTGAATGTTCAAAAGCAACCAACCTTGTAAAAATCTGAGGAGACTTTTTCAGACAAAGACAGTAAACACAAACCTTATAAGGAGTTTATATTTTAATCCAGGTTAAGTTATTAGAGAATTTGAATAAGAAAATGATAATTCTAGTTGCTACTAGAGATAAAATAATTAAAAGACACCATTTCACAACTTGACTCTTCTGAATGTGTTATTTTGCCTCACTGGCCTTCTTTGTTTTTCTGAACATTATATAAAGATGAAAAAGAATTCTAGGTCAGAGTACTGAGGTATGCTAATATTTAAAATATGACCATATGTGCCCAGCCAGTGTGCCTTAGTGGTTGAGCATTGATCTATGAACCAAGGAGATCATCCATGGTTCGATTCCCAGTCAGAGCACATGCCCAGGTTGTGGGCTCAGTCCCCAGTAGAGGGCATGCAGGAGGCAGCTGATCAATGATTTTCTCCCATCATTGATGTTTCTATCTCTCTCTCCCTCTCTGAAATCAATAAAAATATATACAAAGTAAAACATGATCATATGCAAAGGAGAAAACAGTGGCAATGAGTAGGAGAGCTAGTGAGACATGAAGAAAATGAGAGTATTATAATGGAAACCACAACCCAAAACGAACGCCTCAGCATGACAGATTGTTCAGTTAAGTTGTATGCTTTTACAGGTGGCGTTAGACCCAAGAAAATGAGCACTGGAGATTGCAACAAGACTGTCACTGGCGACTGTGTCCAAGAGCACTTTGTGGAATTGGAAAAGATAAAGTGAGAAGATTACAGACTATAAGGTGATGAAGTTGAGATATTGACTATTCAAAACTTGATTTCTGTATTGAATGCTTTGCTGGTAAGGGGATTAAAGAATTTTCAAAGAACATAATGTGGTCAAGAGAGATATTTTTAGTAGTTTGCTTATAAATAGGTAAGACCTAAAAATAAAGCATATTGTATGTTAATGGGAATGACTCTGAAGACAGGGAAAATTATTATATAGAACAGTAACAATGTAATCACCATGATAACTAAGATTTTGCGTGCTCTACAGAAGATGGAATCCAGAACTCAGGTAAATTGAAGCTTGGAGTACAGGCATGGGAGCAAAGGAAAATTGCTGGGTTCAGATGCAGGTTATTAACTGATTTGAGTGTGAGACAATAAGGCTTTTCTTAATAGTCTTTATATTTTTCAATGAAATATGAGACAAAACTGTCAACTGAAAGAATTGATTGGGGATTGGGTAGTGAGTTCATAAGGAGTAGGTGGTATGAAATATCCTTCTCAGAAATTGGGAAGGAAAGCTCACCAGATACATATATTTGTGGGCTGCTGACAGTGTTGAAATGCTCATGTGAGATTCATGATTATGAATTTCAAGTGAGACCAGTCAGCATTGTTGTGTCATTTTTCTTTAGAAATATTGACCTACAAGTGAGGATGTGCAGAGTGTTGAGATTTAAGGCATAGATAACAGAAGATACTTGTTTTTCTTGAAATATGGTGTCCTGGTGCATATATTTTTCAAGTGTACAGTCCCACATTTGATGTATTTTACATTTCAGTTTCAGTAGTCTTCCTCATAGAGTTATACTTTTAACCCCAATAGGCATTATTAAATAAGAGCTAATAAATTCTGCATGTAATGACTTAGGTCAGTCATGCAAAATATTTATGCACCAAGGAACAATTTAATTAAAAAATATCCCCTAGAAGATCCTAATATTTAAATGGCTTCATTTACTATAAAATTATATTATTTATAAGTTTCATTAATTTAATTTTATATGGATATAATACAGACTTCAGTCACCAATCTAAACAACATGTAATTGAAGTCTAATAATGTCTGTCTTGTCATGTTTGTAATGATACTTATCAATATCGTTAGCATCTAGAAATAATAGGTAAAATAGTTATATATCTCAGAGTTCCAACTCCTATCAGGTAAACATGCTACCACATTATTACACAAAATTCCATTAATCCACATCAACAACAAAAAAATGAAAAAACAAAACAGAAAAGTTTTTTAATGTGTAGTCCTATTGAAGAAAATATTTTGCTTTCCCCTTTATTTTTAGTAATATAGAAAATATTTCTGAAGCTAATGTTTTAAATTACAATCAATTTTAGAAAGTAAAAATTACAGTCCTATAATAGAATACTCCATATTATGAGGTTACTTTAGATAATATTTTAATATCCTTATCTACCTTGAAGTTTTGCTTGTTATGATCATTCTCAAAGCTCTAATTTTTTTTCTTTTTTAAATCTTTGAATTTAGAATGTACTACTTTCAAATTTGAAAGTTCATTGTGGATTTTGTTTTCCTGATCATTTTATAAGAATGATTACTCAGGTGGTGTACTTCATTTTATTTATGGATAAAAATAACCAATCCTATATAATAAAGAGCTAATGTGCTAATTAGACTGAACAGCCAAACGACCTTTTGATGTCCTTCTGGATGAGCTACTGGATGAAGCCAGGGCTGAAAGGGCCGAGCCCCTTACACAGATTTTGTGCATCAAGCCACTAGTTAACTATAAGCTTGCTTTCTTAGAAAAACAATTCAAAATTTCATTGCTAATTAAGAGTTACTTGTTCTCTCTCCATTTTTTGGTTATGCCTTTTAAGGTCAGAGACAGAAAATTGATCATTAGGTCATCTATTTATAAGTCATAATAAAGTGGGTCATATAAATAGGGTTTGATGTTATTTAGACCTTTGCTTCTTAGATAGACCCCATTCTTTCTATACTTGAACTTTCTTTATGGCCTTTATTACAATATTGCATATTAAAGTCTATCACTTTGGTATAAAAAGCAAATATCCTAGCCAGATATATGAAAATGGTTAAGTTTCATGAGAACAATATACCTCAACCTCTTTAGGAAGGTTCTCCTAAGCCAGTGATGGCGAATCTATGACACCGTGTCAGAGGTGACACGCGAACTCATTTTTTTTGGTTGATTTTTTTTGTTAAATGGCATTTAAATATATAAAATAAATATCAAAAATATAAATCTTTGTTTTACTATGGTTTCAAACATCAAAAAAATTCTATATGTGACACAGCACCAGAGTTAAGTTAGGGTTTTTCAAAATGCTGACACGCTGAGCTCAAAAGGTTCGCCATCACTTTCCTAGTCTCTCCCTAACATGAACAAACACACACATTGTAAGATAAAGAGTCTCCCAAGAGAGATCCCATTACATTCCTAATGGATATTATTGGGCATACAGTGGTGGTTCCCGGAATTGAAGAGCTGTAGGTATTTTTGTAAATAAGAATTGTACTACAACTCTAGGCTTTTATAGGTTAGCACTACCATTTGTACTGTAATGTCATCTCTGTATTTTTATAACTTGAATGACTTTTGAAATTTGTTTTAGCCTTGTGTGTAACGAAGCATTTATGTTATGGGACTATGCTGTGTTTTGTTTTGTTATGTTTTGGTTTATCATTCTCCTTTACTTAAATATATTGGGGTAACATTGATTAATAACATTATGTATATTTCAAGTGTACAACTTTATAATATAACATCTGAATACCCTATGGTGTGCTTACCACCTGAAACCTTGTTTTGTATGTATTTAATCCTAGCCATTAATATCCTTTTTAATATAATACTCGATAATCATCATACTCACTCTATGTGATTAGTAGGCACTCTGATATCTACAACTCTAAATCTTTACCCAGCACATTCCAGCTCAGACCTGAGTTTCATTGCTTCATACTGGTGGAATGCATAGTAATAGGTGATAAGCTGAATGACAGAGTCTGTATTTGATTAGTTTTGTTTCTTTAAATTTATATTTTATATTTTTGCTTAAGATTACAAGTTGTTGAAAAAAGTAGTAAATGTTGAATCATCCTGTCAGATATGTTGAATATTCCAAAGAAAATTGATGCAAAAATTATTGAAAGATAACTTACCCAAGATGATTTTCAATGATCAATCACTTCTCAATGACAAATCTATGAGATTACTACAAACAAAATCCTAAAGGGTAAATATTTCCTCTCAGAATATTATTGTCAAACCATTTTTCAAATTTATTTTTATTATTGAAGGTATTGGTTTCAACATTTATATATAACTAGTGGCCCAGTGCACAAAATCCATCAGCATTAAAAGGGAATTAATTAGAGGAAATATTTTAATATTGCTATTTTCCCTTTGCCGGGGGTGAGGATGTGAGCCTCAAGTCCCCGGGCTGGTGCAGGGGGTGAGGACATGATCCTCACATCCTAGGCCCATTGCTGGGGGAGGGGACATGAGCCTCACATCCTGGGCCCGTTGCCAGGGATGGGGACGTGCACCTCATGTCCCCAGGCCGGTGCAGGGGACGGGGACACAAGCCTCATGTCTCAGGGCTCATTGTCAGGGGCAGGGGCACAGCCTCATGTCCTCGGGCTGGTGCAGGGGGCGGGGTCGTGAGCCGCACATCCCCGGGTAGTGCAAGTCCCCGCTCACTGAAGCTGCAAGTCCCTGTCCACCTGCTCTTATTGCTCACACAGCCTGCTGATTGGTAGTTACGTTAGAGTATCCAAGCCAATTTGCATATTACCCTATTACTAGATAGATACTGCCTAATGATGTATCATTTTTTATATGCCGGAATCATCAAGTAAAGGAGAAAGACAGACTTTTGGTTACATTTCACCACAATTAAACTCCAACTGCAATCAGCAGGCAGGCAGAGTGGTTAGGGGTGATCAGGCAGGCTAGCGGTTAGGAGCCAGTGGTCCCGGATTGTGAGAAGGATGTCTGACTTCCGGTTTAGGCCCAATTCAGAGAGATCGGGCCTAACCTGGCAATCAGACATCCCCCGAGGGGTCCCAGGTTGCAAGAGGGTGTAGACCGAGGTGAGAGACCCCCTCCTCCCATGCACGATTTTTGTGCACCAGGCCTCTTGTCTGTAATAATAAAAGCATAATATGCTAATTAGATTGGATGTCCTTCTGGATGAAGTTGGAGCTGCAAGGGAAACCCAGGTCCCAGCTGGTGGCTAGAGGGAAGCCTGAGTCCTGGATGCCAGAGGGAGGCTGGTGCCAGCAGCTGGAGGAAGAAAGGTCTACTCTTGCACAAATGTTGTGTATCAGGCCTCTAGTAAAGAATAAAAAAACCTTGCTCTGACCAGTGTGGGTCAGAGGTTACAGGGTTACCACATGCACACACACTGAAGGGTCTTGGGATAAATTCCAGGTCAAGGGAATATACCTGGGTTGCAGGTTTGATCCCTGGCCCTGGTCGGTTGTGTGCAGAAAGCTATTAATAGATGTGTCTTGTCCTAGCTGGTTTGGCTCAGTGGATACAGGCTACAGATTGAAGGGTCCCAGGTTCCATTTTAGTGAAGGGCACATGTCTTGGTTGCAGGCTGGGTCCCCAGTAGGGTGCGTGCAGGAGGCAGCCGATCAATGATTCTCTCTCATCATTGGTATTTCTCTCTCTCCCTCTTCCTTCCTCTCTGAAATCAAGGAAAAAAAAATGCATTTTTTAAAAAATGGATGTGTCTCTTCTCTCTCTCCACACTCCCCTCCCCCCCGCACTTACACTGTTTCTAAAAATCAGTGGGGAAAAAATCATCAGGTGAGGATTAACAAAAAAACACCACCATCAACAACAAAAAAATAGAATAAAAAAGCCTGTAGACAATGGAGATTATAAGATGTAATATAAAAAAAATCAAGTCTTTTATGATATTGAAAAAAAACAAACAAAAAAAACAGAACAAATAATAGCCATCATTTTAAAGATGACAGGAACTGATATATTTTCAGTGGTTTTGTGTATCTTTCAAACTCTTTCTATGTACCCATTCTGATGTATCCTCATTCTAGTAAAACATTTGTGTATCTTAAATATGTGTAGCAAGTTGACTGGATATTGTAGGCAAGGAAAAGGGATCCCATAAGAACTTGTATATATTTTCCAGAAGAGTAAGCCTATAATTCAGTTTTTATTTTCACTCTGCAATGAACTTTATAACATGGGATCCTGTTGAAATAATTTCATCTTTTCCTATGATGAATTTCATAAAAGAAATTGCAAAATTAAAAATTTAAGGTAAATCCACAATATTTTAAGTCCTGGCCAGGTAGCTTAGTTGGTTAGAGTATTATCCCAATATGCCAAGTGTTAGATCTCTGGTCAGGGCACATATAAGAAGGTACCAGTGAATGTACAAATAACAAGTCATCTCTCTCTCTCTCTCTCTCTCTCTCTCTCTCTCCTTTCTCCCTTTCCCTTCTTCCTTCTCTCTTCCCCCAAAAAACATAAATACAAAAAAATTAAGTAATTGTTATACAAAAGACAATTTGTTCTTTTTTTATTGAATTTAGCAATAAAATGATAATAAATAGCCATAGAAGGAGCAAATTATTATTATCACATAATTTTTAAATTGTGATGCAAAAAATAAAATTAAAATGTCCAGTAAAATTTAATGGTATTTAAACTGGAAAAAATTACAAACATTATATAGTAAATTGATGAATGATATGCATCATAAAATTATGACCTTACAGCCGTGTATCCTGTTTCTAAAAATGCATTTTGAATAAGCTTGGAGAATAGTTTCTAAGTGCATAAATGAATTATTTGCACTGCTAATATTCCTATTATGTTATGGATAAGCCTAGCTTACGTACTTGATTCTGAAAGCTAGAAGTGTTTGACTGCTGGTCTCCCACAAAGAATTCAACCACATAAACCTTAAGAGCATGTTTCTAGCTGAAGATGGGTTTTTATTTATTCCTTATGTTTATCTTTTATTTATTTATCTAATCTATGTAAATCAAATCTTTACCTAAGGGCTCTAGGGCTTATGCACACAGTGAAAATTCAACATTCAACCTGAAGTCAATTCTCAATTATTCAGTGGCTGGTTCTCCAGTCTAGTGCAAGGATAATTCCTGCCTCTGGCTGCTTTTCCTTTCTCTCAGTGCTTGCATTTTCTTGGCTTTGCTTATTGTGATTTTTCTCCCTGAGAGGATCAACAGTAATGAAATACTGGGTGCATCACTCTGACAACCTCATCCTCAAATTTTGTTTCCATCTTTTAACTTAGTCAATACTTTGGTTAAAGATTTTACTTTTGATGTCACATGCTCTCTTTCAGTTATCTTCCAATTTATAGTCTCATGCAAATCAGCCACAGGTCTTGATAAGAACCAGATTGCTGCACTTTTAACTCCTGCGTTTGCCCTAGCATGGGTAGTATAGACTTAATGATTCCTTTCTTCTATAATCTGCCACTTGATGTCAAGTCTGGAACAATGAAGAAACCTATAGAAAATATATCAATCAAGCTCTTCTAAACCATTTTTATCATCTTGACTTTATCCTACTATTTTCTTCCATCTGGAATTATATTTCCATTCTGCTTCATTTTGCTACATCTTATGTTTCTCTCAAGTGTCACAATCCACATTGTGTGTGACACCTTACCCCACCATTTCGATAGCTATAAAAATTCATGTCCAGATTCTATTTACATAATGGAGAAAGGCCAAATAAATTGATTTCATTTCAGGAAGGACTTGACTTGGGTCCAGTATTCTTTCTTGATCTTAATTTAATTTTTGGTCATTTATAGGCATAATGTCCAAACAACCACATCAAACTTCTCTCAAACAAATCCATAACCACATACATCTTATATACTTGATGTTTTCAATCTCATGACTACTTTATTGCTGATGATTTTTAAATGAATTCAGTCCTTGATATTGTGGGCCTAACACTTTCCTAATGAAAAATTAATGATCATGCTAGATTCATCTTTCCTTCCCCAAGGAGTCAGAATGCGTGTTTCCCTTATGCTTTATAAAGAGGCTCTTTGCTCATTTGTTCAATTATTTAACTGCTATCCTTTTCCAGTAGAGAAATCATCATGATTACTTCCTATAAATGTGTTTGCTATTGGATCTGTTTATGCAGGCTCTCTAAATAATGTATGACAGCTACTACTAAACAAATATGATATTGTTGTTGTTGTTGTGTGCTTAGCCCTATTACTTAAGGGTGCAGCAGCAAAGGTAATTGAAGAACTAGAATGAGTAAAGAGGAATATAAATGTGTTTAGAATTAAGGAAAAAAAAACATTATCAGAAGAAAACACTTGGAAAAGCAAAAATGAAACTCAGTCATCTTAAACTATGGAAGAGTCATCTACATGAATTAAAACCAACTATTTTTACTATTTGACTGAATAAATAATTTTGTAACTACTTTTTTTTATTGTGTTGACCTTCACATAATTGGTCTGTATACAGAAATGTTATTTTTTAATTGATTTTTTAGAGAAAGAGAGAGATAGAAAGATCTATGTGAGAATGAAACATCTATCAGCTGCCTCCCCCCCTTCCCCCCTCCCTTCTCCCCCCTCCTCCCCTCCCCGCAAGCCGCACTGGGGATGGTGCCTGAAACCTGGGCATGTGCCCTGGACAGAGGATCAAACCAGCAACCTCCAGGTGCACAGGATGACATCCAACCTACTCAGCCACACAAGCCAGGGCAATGTATGCAGAAAAGATTCCAATTGAGTTATTAAGCAAAGCATTATATCAAATTGTCCAGACAAATATGAAAAAATATAAATATCTTAGGGATACAACAAAAATTGATAGTAACATGAATAATAGTGTTAATGTAAATATAATTTTATCTGTAACTTTAGACTGAAGAAAGTAAATTAACTTAAAAGACCAATTTAATTTCATCGACTGAAAGTACTGGTTTTATTTGGATTTTTAATATTACTCTTCTTGTAAAAGAAGGTGCACCCTTTTTAATGTATAGCTTTCTATAGGAGGATTAGGTAAAGTAGGTTTCAGATTCTACTAGATTTTAAAGAATATTAAATTAGGTTAATTCTATTTTGTTTCTATAGAAGGTTTATACGATTATATGAAATAAATGTCATGGAAATCCTAAATTAAAAACATTATTATAAATTATACTTTCTTAACCTTAGTTGACAGGTTACAATACATTTTTTTTTTTTAATAAATAAATATAAAGCAAACACTATAACCAAAATACTTGTTAGTCAAAGTTTTGGTAGGATAATGAAGATGCCTCAGAAGAGCATTTCTTTTGAGATCAAATTTGCTGGTAACTAGTCCATATTAGGATAGCATTACAAGATTTTTAACAATGTCCCCAAGAGGGAAGTTTTATATTTGCAACATTTTGATTAATTTCATTTTTAAGTCCTAATCTGACTTCCAATTAATTTGGAACTCACATTTACAGGGCAATAACAAATTATAATGAATGGAAACTGGGAAGTTCTCTATAAAGAAGCTGATGCAGATGGGAAAGATAGGGGAATAATAAATGGGTTTAGTATGATGGGATCCTTCAATGGGAAGGAAGACCAGGACATGCAGCCCAGTGACCACATGAAGACCACAAAATACTGTTTCAGGAATGATTTAACACAAATGATGGCATAATGTTTACTGATGGCAATTAAATACTTTTCCAATTTATAATAATGAGTTGTTTTTTATCAATGTGAAATCGTAAAGCTGTGTGAGTGGTTAAGTAGGGAGGTTATAAACTATATACAGTACATCAAAATTAAATCCAGGGCAGATCTGTGATTAGATGACTTTGTATTTGAGTAAGAATCCAGCTAGCATTCATTGTGTATTTATCTTCTATTTAGCATTATGTAAAACATTTAGGCATATAAATTTTTTAAAAATATATTATTTCTAGTCTTGAAGATGAGGAAAAAGAGGTCAATTTCAATGCTAATTTTGGTGCTTGTGCATATAATTACTTACAATGTGGGTTTTTTCATATGGTGTAAAATCATCTATGATTGACAGGTATGAATTGTTGATCTTGAAGGAAATTGACAAGAAATGAATTTATTTTTCATTACTACTAAAACTTTTTTTGGTATAGGCCTGGAATAATTATCCATAAAACAAGACATAATACCTACTGATTAAATTTTGAAGGAGTTATGACCCTAATGTAGTGTCCCTGAATCCTCTGGGAAGTTTATGCTTGTTTTCTGTTTTTATTTTTAACCTTTATTGTTGAGAGTATTATAGATGTCCACCCTTTTTAACTCCCTTTTGTCTCCCTCCAGTTGGTTCCCACTCTGTCTCAAGGTCTTTACCACCCTAATGTCTATATTTATAGCAATGAATGTATGCATATACATTCTTTGGTTAATCTCTTCCCACTTCCTCCAGTGCCCTGCCCCTTCCCTCTAATATTCCTCAGTCTGTTCTGTTTTCATGTCTCTGGTTCTATTTCATTAATTAGTTTATTTTGTTCATTAGATCCCACATATAAATGCAATTATATGATGTTTGTCTTTCTCTGACTGGCTTATTTTGCTTAGCATAATAATTCTCAGGTCCCTCCATGTTGTCTCAAAGGGTAATAGATCCTTCTTTTTTAGAGCTGCATAGTATTCCATCATGTAGATGTACTGCAGCTTTTTTATCCATTCATCTACCAATGGTTGATGGTTTGTTTTTTTAACCAAGGACAAATGTATCCTATATAATAAAGAGGTAATATGCAAATTTACCCTCACACTGTAATGGTGTCACAAAATGACGGTGTGCACAGCAGGGGCAGGGCAGTGGGGCCCGGGTGGGCAGCTGCTCTGGGCTGCTTCTGTCGGGGTTCCTGCAGCCCTGCGGAGGCACAGGGATCCTGGAGTCTGCTTAGCGCGGCTTCTGTGAGGGTTTCCGCAGCCCCTTGAGTGTGCCATGGGGGAGGGGCCTGGCAGCCACTCTGCACAGCCCAGAAGAGGGGCATCGGTGTGGCACTCCAGGACTTGGCACCATCCTGCAGCGTGCTAACTACATGGGGCGGGACTCCGGGACTCAGGGCGGTCCCATGGTGTGAAGGGGGAGAGGGGTCCCGGGTCTCACACAATTTTGTGTGATGGGTCACTAGTATGTTTATATGCATAGACCATAGCACAGACAATAGAATGGTGAAGGCCTGGGAAGGGTGGGTGCAAGGTGGAGGGGGTCAATGGGAAAAACAAACAAACACAGGTAATACTTTCAAAATAAAGATAACTTTTTAAGTAACATGTTTTCTCCTAGCAAATATTTTAAGACTATTTTGTTTTGTTTTGTTTTTCTAATAGCGTCTCTAAAATCAATTTATTAATTTACCAAATAGCAATTCTCTAAGTTACTAATGCTAAATGATATAGTATAACTAAACTAATATGCTTCCAGGAGGGTGTATACAGTGAATTAAAATTATCTTTTTATTTTACATTATTTATTTTAATTCTCCTAGTTAAATAAATTTGAAAGACTAAATACTGTGTTCATTTGCTGATTAATATATTGCAGAGCTTGGGTAGCTCTCTAATAAAAAAAATTATTCTGACTTTATGCAGTTTAGTATTTTCTAAGTTGATATTAGCACAAAAGTTTTTATTGGAACACCATTACTGACAAAATTTTTAGACACACCATTTTTTAAAACAGAGGATAAAATAATACATGTTGCTCCAAATATTAATAAATATTCTCATAAAAATAATTTCCTGGTCAAAAAGGTTTTTAATAGTCTAGTCTATACTTTTCTTCATGTGTATTATTTATATTAATCTAAAAAACCTCAGAGAATGCCTGCATTTCATAAAATTATGTATTTATAGTTTTATATTCCAGAACATCCAAAATTTGCCTCACCTTTATTTTCAAATTACCTTTTTATTAGATATTAGAATACATTGTATAAATATAGAAATGCTATAGTAACTGAAAGTTATTCTACACTAACATTATTTCCTATTTATGTGTGTATCATAGAATTATTGGTAGAGTAAATGAACTCATAGATATGTTGTATGCTGAATTTAGAAAAAGTCTCTAATAAAAATATTTTGTGAGGTCCTTCAGGTGGGCTGGCAGAGACACCAGATAATCAATTCATGTCACTCATGGCTTTGATGCCAAAAGGCTAATTAAGATTGACATCTAACTAGGATCAAGATTTATTTATTTATTTATGGTTTATTTTTAATGGCAATCCAATTAAAAATCTCAGTTCCTGACCTTTTTCCATACTTTTTTAAGTGAATTAGATAAAAATAAAGAAGGAGGTAATCTTATCAAATTTTTAGATTAAAATATCTGATAAGATAGCTCTGATTTGGTAATTAAATATACAATAAACAGGATAGAATAATAAACTTAACTCCAGACATTAAAAATTAAAGATGAGTGTTTGATCCACATGTGTTATAAGCCTGTTGCATACTAATGAAATATGTAAGGACTCTAAAAATAAGCAAAAGCAGGCAAATTAAGAGGGATTCAAAAACTTGGAAATGTGATCCATACAGAGGTGATTTTACCAGGTTATTTTTCTCCTTCCTCTCTTAGTACTGCATAGAGTGTATGCCACTCTTTCAGCGCTCCCTGGCAGAACACTATTGCAAGAGATAAAAATGTAATTTATTAGCTTCTTATGGATGCTATAGTAAAGTATCAAAAATGGATGGCTTAAAGTAATTGAAATTTATCTCAGAGTTCTGGAGGCCAGAAGTCCAAAATCAAGGTGTTCAGGTTCATAATTCCTCTGAAAGCTGTAGGGGAGCATCCTTCCTTGCCTCTTCTCATTTGCAGGCAATCTTTGGTGCTTCCTGGCTTGTACATGCATCACTGCAGTCATTGTCTCCATCATCACATAGTTATCTTCTCCTTATGTGTCTTTGTCTTCAGAGAAATGCCATCCGCACATCAGTGTCTCTTCTCCTCTTACTAAGACAGCTGTTATACTGGATTAAGGGCCCTTACTCAAGTAAGACATTGCCTATCTTAGACCTTTGTTTCATCTTCAAGGACTCTATTTCATATAAGGTCAATTCACAAGTACTCAGGGTTAGGAGTTCAACATATTTTTTGTGGGGGGAGACAATCAGTTCTATCTATACTATTCAGAAACCCATTTTTGGAGAAAATAATGAGTAAATGTGGCCTGTTCAAGTTGAAGACTATAGAATAAGTCCTGGAGAAAAAAGAGTTAGGGAAGGTGAGTGCCTTAATTTTATGAATCTGAAAAAGTTTTGGGCTCACTCATGAACTGCTCACACATAGCACAAAAGAAAGCAGTATAGGAAAGTCTGAGAACTGCACAGATATTTTACTATGCATGGCCCACATCTCAGATTATTACTCTGGTCCATGTACAGAACAAATCCAAATAAATATAGGATTTGAAAAATGAACTGAAAATTGTGCTGCCAGAACTTACTCTCCAAGTCTAAGCTGAAGCTCAACAACGCAAAACAAAACAAAACAAAACAAAACAAAACAAAACAAAACAAAATAAAACACAAAATCTGAGCAATTTTATGGGGATTCTTATAGGAAAGAGAGTCTGCTACACATAGCATTCAGAATGTACTCACATAGAAATAGCTAGAGATAGTTGACCAATTCTTAAGGGAAAAGACATAAGAGGCTGAATCTGAGAAAAGACATAAGAGGCTGAAAACCTAGATAGTATAATTATTGGGCAAAATTTTAAAGCAGCTATTATGAATATGTTTCAATAAATTAGTGAAAAGATCAAAGTTCTTCCCTGGCCAGTGTGGATCAGTGGTTGAGCATTGACCTATGAATCATAGGTCAGAGTTCAATTCCTGGTCAGGGCACAGGCCAGGGTTGCAGGCTAGATCCCCAGTGGTGGTGGTGGGGGGGGGGCGGGGCAGAGGTGAGCAGGAGATCACTGATCAGTGAGTCTCTCTCATCATAGGTGTTTCTGTCTCTCTCTCCTCCCTTCCTCTCTGAGATAAGTAAAAATACATTGATAAAAAGAAAGATTAAAGTTCTAAGTATAGGAAAAGAGATTATAAAAAAGAAAACAGAATTGTTAGAATATATGTATATGTATGTATATATAAAATTTTAAAAACATCACTGGAAGGATGCAGTCACAGAATGGAGATAAAAGAAGGAAAAATCACTGAATTTGAGAGTAGATCAGCAGAATGCATTTGATCTGAAAAGATAAAGAGAATAGCTTGAAAGCAAAATGAAAACAGTCTCAGGGACCTGTGTGACAATATCAAAAGAATTACCATTCATATTGAAGTCCCAGAGAGAGAGGAGGAAGTTATTAGAATAGGGAAAATATATTTAAAGTAACAATGCCCCAAATTTTCCAACACTTAGAGATTCAAGAAATCCAGTGAACTCCAAACAGGGGAAACAGCACACATATAAACGCACTCACACACACACACACACACACACACACACACACACACACACACACTATAATAAAACTGATGAATATCAAAACTTGAGAAAAAGGCCTTTGAAACAACTGAAGAGAATGACACATTATATATTATATGGCAACAACAATTCAAATCAATTCAAATGGCTCACCAAAAAAATGGAGACCAAAGACAGTGGTGCAACTCCTCTTCTGAGTATCTATCCTCCCAAATTGAAAATGTTTATTTGCAAAGATATAGACACTCCATATTTTCATTGCAGTATTATTCACAGTGGCTGAGACATGGAAACATTGCTACGATATATGACCTATGGAGTTTTCTAAGATTTTTTTTGGTTTCCTGTCTTACTTTTAAGTCCTTTATTTATTTTGACTTTATTTTTTTGTGTGTGGTGTTTGTTGGCAGTCTAGTTTCATTTTTTTTTTTGCATATATCTGTCCAATTTTCCCAATACCATTTATTGAAGAGACTGTCTTGACTCCATTGTACACTCTTGCCTCCTTTGTCAAATATTAATTTAGCATAATGACTTGGGTCAGTCTCTGGGTTATATGTTCTATTCCATTGGTCTATTTATTGTTTTTATTGTAGTTTATTTCTAATATTATGTCATTGTGGTCTGAGAAGATGCTTTATATGATTTCAATCTTTTTGAATTTGGAGAGACTTTGCCTGTGCCCAAATATGTGGTTTATCTTTGAAAATGTCCCTAGTGCACTTGAGAAGAATGTATATTCTGTAGCTTTAGGGTGAAATGTTCTGAAGATGTAGATTAAGTCCATCTGATCTAATGAGTCATTTAGGAATGCTGATTCTTTGCTGTTTTTTGATCTAGAAGATTTATCCACTTATATCAATAGGGTATTAACACCCTCTACTATGATTGTATTGCTGTCGATCTCTCCCTTGATATCTTCCAGAAGGCTTTTTTTAAATGTATTTAGGTACATATATGTTTATCAGAGTTTTATCCTCTTGTTGTATTGATCCCTTTAGTATTATTAAGTGGCTTTCAGTATTTCTTGTTATGGCCTTCACTTAGAGGTATATTTTGTCAGATATAAGTATTGCTACCCCAGCTTGGTTTTCATTTCCATTTGCCTGAAAAATATTTTTCCATCCCTTCACTTTCAGTCTGTGTCAGTCTTGTACTTGTTTGTAGCAATTTTTATTTTTTTATGCCTGTTTTCCTTCTTCCCTTTGTATTTCTTCTTTTTACAACAGTCCCTTTAGCATTTCTTGCATTGTTGGCTTGGTAGTGATAAACTCCCTCAGCATTTTTGTGTGTGCAAAGCTCCTGATTTCCCCTTCAATTTTGAATGATAGCCTTACTGAATAGAGGTTTTTTGGATTCAGTCGCTTGATTTGCATCACTTTGTATATTTCATTTCAGTCTCTTTTGGCCTGATGTGTTTCTATTGAGAAATCATTTGATAATCTAATGGGAGATCCTTTGTAGTTAACTCTGTCTCTCTATTGCAGTTTTTAAGATTCTCTCTTTGTAATTAACATTTGCCATGGTAATTATGACGTGTCTTAGTGTGGGTCTTTTGGGGTTCATCTTGTTTGGGACTCTCTGAGCTTGTGTGACTTTTTTCTTCCCCAGGTAAGGGAAGTTTTCTGTCGTTATTTCTTCAAATAGGTTTTCTAATCCTTGCTCCTCTTTTGTCCTTCTGACACCTGCATTATATGTGTGTTACTTCATTTCATGTTCTCCCAAAGCTCCCTTATGTTCTCCCCCTGCTTTCTAATTTTTTTCTCCAATTGCTGTTAAGATTGTGTGTGTTTTCTTCCATATCTTCTAACTCACTAATTCTGTCTTCTGCTTCTTCTAGTCTACTGTTGAAATCTTCCATTGTGCTTTTTTTATTATAGCTATATCATTTTTTATTTTCTATTGACTATTATATAAGTTGTTGATTTTCTCATCTTTCCAGTTTATGAACTGAATGACCCTAACTCTGAATTCTTTTTCTGACATATTGCATGCCTTCATTTCATTTAGTTCCTTTCCTGGTGATTCCTCCTTTTCTTTCCTTGGGGGGTTGTTTTTTGTCTCCCCATTTTTGTTGTCTCTTTCTGTCCCTGGGAACCCTGCTTGGGGTTTGAGAGGTTGAAAACCCTATCAGGGCAATGACTTGGAAATTGTTAACCCACAGGCTGGGTCTGCCTTGAGTCTCACATCTTTATTGTCTCTGCTATGAGTTGTATCCTCTTCTCCCACAGACCTGAGCTCTCAGTTGTCTGCTTCAGATGCTCGGGGTGGCGGTGTGCATCCACAGTTCCTCTGGTGTGTGACTCCCTCTGAGAACCCAAAGTCCTCTAGCATGCAATTAGCTGTGTGGCCTTGGCACCTGTGGCAGTGTGGCACCCTAGGTCCTTTTGGTAGCACACTTGCATCTCAGTACAGTGGCCCCTGGCTGGGCACACCAGCTTGCTCTGGGTTGTTCTGGCATTGCTTTCCTTTGGCTCATAGTGTGATGTGTGCTGGGTTGCTCCAGGTAGCCCCTACATGACTGTCCCCCTGCGGAGAAGAAGCAGGTGAAAGTTGCTCTGGTTTGCACAGACAGAGCTCCCCTGTGACCTGAGTGGGATGCTTGCTGGGTTACTCCAGGTTGCCCCATCAGCAAGTCCCTGGGCTTGGGGTGGAATGTTCACTGGTTGCTCTGGGTCCCACAGTTCTCACTTTTTTTGTATCCCGGAGTGAGACACATGCTGGGCTGCTCCAGTTCACCTCTCAGTGTGGAGCAGGGCCAGGTTGCCCTGGGACATTCAGTCTGTGCTCTCCTGTCCCCTGGAGTGAGGTGCATGTTGGGATTCTTCGTACGGCCTGGGCAGCAATGTCCCTGGGGCTGCAGTGGAGCAGGTTCAGGTTGCTCTGGGTCACACAGTCAGAGCTCCCCTGTGTCACTGAGTGAGGCATACTCTGGCTTGCTCTGGGTCGCCCCTCCTGAGCCAGGGTAAAATGGGCATTTGTTGCTCCAGATCACCCCAGCAGGGCTATCCAGGGAGCCAAGGTGGACTGGGCACCAGTTGCTCTGGGTTGCACAGTTCCTGCTCTCCTGTGGCCTGGAGTGGTAAGTGCTCTGGGTTGCTCTGGGTCACCCCAGCACCAGGTCCCAAGGATCAGGATGGAGCATGTACCTGGTAGTTCCAGGTCAGGCCAGCAGCATGGTTCTGGGGTCTGTAGTGGTAGGAGGACACGGGGTTCTCCCTGGCTTGCACTCAGCAGGCTGGGTCCCAGCAGGCTGTGAGGAGGCCTGGTGCAGGACCTCACACTGGTGGTATGTGTTCCCTGCAGATGTCTGGGGGCCTTCCTGGAAATACTGCACTCCTCACTTCCAGGGCACAGTGGTGGTTCCATGAGGCTTATGGATGGCATTCTCTAGGCATCCACTGACCTTCATTATTGAAACTTGTCTCCTCCGCTGTGTCTAATTTGTTAATTTAGGGTGGATGTTCTCTGATTTAATTGCTTTTCTGGCCTGGCCCTAGGAGGAGGTGCATGACACTGCTGCATATTTGGCTGCCATTTTCTATTCTGAAACCTATACAATCTTATCAACCAATGTCACCCCAATAAGTTTAAATTTTAAAACATAATAAATAAAAAGAAAAGAAAAGTCTTTCCACCCAGTATCTATACCCTGGATAATATCTTTCAGAAATTAAGGCAAAATATATTCACAAATGATGAAAAAAGTAAAAGAATATGTGAACAAAATAATTGTTTTAGATGTACTTTTAAATAAAGTTCTTTGACCTACAAAGTAATAATACCAGATAGAAATACAGGCTTATAGGAATTAGGGAATAACAAGAGAAATTCTAAAATACTAATTTTTCTTTTAAGTGACATACAGACACATAAAAACTTGAGGTGAGGTTTACAGTGCATATATATGCAATAAATACAGCTATAACAAAAAGGACATCACAAGGAGGAAAGAATCTATATGGTTGCAAGTCTTCCATATTTTAATAGAAATGGTGCAATATGCACAATAAACAGACTCTGAAAGGTTTTATGTTGTAATCCCTAGAGCAATTATAGTCCACGAACCAATATTGAATTTACCATTATTCAGATAATACAGCATATCTCAGAAAAGATAGAACTGAGAAAATAAATGAAAACAATCACAAAATAAATGATAAATAAATTTAGTAGGCCTAAATTCAACCATATCAATAATTACACTAAATATTAATTATCTTAATATACCAATAACAGTAACATATTTGAAATATTCAGGGTGAAATCCAACATACATACTATAACATATATTAAATAGGAATTACTATATGCTAAAAGTTATAATTTAAATATAAAAACAAAGATTAAATGTAAGTAAAGGAATAGAAAAAGATAAAGAATACAAATAAAAAACATAAGCCTAGAGTCATTCTTAAAATACAGGTAAACAAAACTTCCAAACAGTTTTACCAAATAAGAGATAAAGAGGGGCATGAGAGAAATAAGGAAAAATTCACCAGGAAGACTTAATTGAAAATGTATATGCATCCTATGTAATGAAAGACTAATATGCAAATCAACTGAACTGTGGAACTACCAGTCGCTATGACATGCACTGACCACCAGGGGGCAGATGCTCAACACAGGAGCTACCCCTTGGTAGTCAGTGTGCACCCATAGGGGGAGCGCCACTCAGCCAGAAGTGGGACTCACGGCTGGCAAGTGTAGTGGTGGTGGTGGGAACCTCTCCTGCCTCCGCGGCAATGCTAAGGATATCCATGGGAAGCGGGCCTAAGCCATCAGTCGGACATCCCCCAAGGGGTCTTGGACTGCGAGAGGGCACAGGCCAGGCTGAGTGACACCCCCAACAGAATGCATGATTTTCATGCACCGGGCCTCTAGTCTAATAATAAAAGCTCACATGAAACAAAACTTGGCAATCTAAGGGAACATTTTTAAAAATCTGCAATTATAGTAGAAAAATGTAACTTGTGGAACTATAAAGAATATTTTTTAAGTGTTTCTGCACAGTTAAGGCTCTGTGAACAATCTATACTAAAATTTGGAATCTGAACTAAAAGAAAAAAGTCGTAGAAGGTGATTTAAGACAAATTAGATGGTTAGAGAACTCCAGAGAGATTTACCTCTCTATGAGTCTGTGTTTATATTTCAAAGTTGATTAGAGCTATGGCTCCAGGAGACTTCCCTCCATTATAAAGCTAAAATTTACACTGGGTTACTCTGTTCTTCTAAATTCATCAATTTGTAATGCCTTTAAAGAAATGTAGCAAAGAGATATTTACTTCTCTGCTTAAAGTGGCTGCTTAAAATGAAAATGTCTTTGCCTTCTTCTTTTTTAAATAAATAGTTTAGCTTAACTTCAGAAGGAATGTAAGGTACCAATTCATAAGGCAAACAAATAAGGATGGATGTTGTCAGTCAAGTGTGAGGTACTAAAACATGAGCAAAATAATTTAGTATAGCACAAATGCAGAACTAATGTTTAATAACAAAAAATGTGTCAAAAAGACTAATCAAAGGGAATTTTATGATTCATTTATTAATAATAAATAAAAATAAAAAAGGCTTTGTGCTTGGTATATACGTATTTGACTATTTGCTTATGAATCAAAACTATTGTCTATGGCCATTAATACCACACACAACACAAATGGATCTAAGTTATCTGAGTACCAAAGTGGAAATCTGAGTATCTGGGATTTACTAGGACTCTCATAATAATGGGAGCTATTTATAGAAGACTTAACACCTAGAGATATTAATAACACTGACCAAAGAGATCTAAGAAATATTTCAACTACACTTCATTCTTCCTTAATGTCTGGTAGACTTCATCTGCATCTTATATTGCATACTAAATAAGGACTCTCTTTGATAGAGTTAGATTTATAGGAAAGTCAGCCATCTAAAATGTTGCCATAATTTCAAAAACACAAGCAAAAGAAGCCTCTTAACAATCATGAAAATAAAATGTACAAGCACTGCTATTTTAAACCATGGAAGAAATAAAAAATCACTGTTACTTATTGTAAACTTATAGACAGCCAACAGATTGAAAACAGTATGGACAATTAAGCCCAAGAAACTAAATCTAGGATTTGGAAAAAAATACATAAACAGGAAAATACACTTTGCCATCACATGACATTTATAATTAGCATAAACAGACATTATTACCTAACAAAAATTTCTGAAGATAGAGAATTTATATTCTGAACAAGAACTCTAAATCTAGAAGAGAGTATTTAAGTATTCATTGTGGCCTGGATGGTGTGGTTCAGTGGTTGAGCATCGAGCCATTATGAACCAGGAAATCAGAGTTCATCTAGGTCGGGGAACATGCCCGGGTTTTGGCTTCATCCCCAGTGTGGGGCATGCAGGAGGCAGCCAATCAATGATTCTCTCTCATCATTGATGTTTCTATCTCTCTCTCCCTCTCCCTTTCTCTCTGAAATTATATATATATATATATATGTATATGTAAATATATATATATACATATATATATATATATATATATACACACACATACACACATATACAATATTCACTGTGCTATATTTAAGTATAAATAATGAGGGAGGACATATCTTTTAATAGGATAAGGTAATATTGTTTTGATCTGGTATTTTTTATCATCTGTTTCTCTTAAATAGATTTAGGCTATAGGTCATAGCAACAGAGTGGTCTCACAGCACAGCACCTAAAAGCTCCAGTTACCCAGTTTGGTTGTTGGTCTTCTTATGACTGTTGTTCCTCACAAATAGATCATTATATGGAAAGCAGTGACAGTTGAAATAATATGCACCAAAAGTCCCATAGAAGAGACACTGTTACTTTTTATGTGTTTCTTAAAAATTGGGCCATTTTGAGACAGTCTAGTAAGCCAAGACAAGAGGAACAGATAGTTAAACTGCCAAGCAGTTTACAACCATCTAGTAAATCCCCAAATCCTATCTTCCCCAACCAAGGACATTTAAGAGTAAATGGTTTACACTTCCCCAACCAGAGGATAAATATCTACACAGGGAGATAGGTAGCAGAAATCCAATTAGTGCCATTTGGGCCAACCACACCCAAGGACAGATGAAGTTAGGGAATAAATCTCACTTTGGCACATCAGCATAAAGCTGATGACTATTCTATTGTGATCCTTCTCTCTAAGACCTCCCCTAAACTCCCAGTCTTCAAAACCCTCAAGCTGAAGGACCCAAGGTGTGCTCTCCCTCCGAGAGCACATCCACACCTCTCTTCCCTCTCAGGCGTGCATCTCCTAAACTCCAGGGACCCCACAAGACTTGCAACCAGGGGAACAATGGGCAGAGGCAGCTTGTCTGGGACTAACCCCCTGGACATGTCTCCAAAGCCTTCTTTTCTCTGACTTTCCAGTCAGCCAAAGCAGTCCACTCTTTGCTCTCTCCCAATGCTTCTTCTACCCTAAGTTATTCCTTTGTTTCACTGTCTTCAGCTTTAATAAATGCATGCTCAAAATCACCAGGACTTGTACTGTGAGAAACCACACACTATCAGTTGATCAGAGGCAGACCCCCTCTGGGCCTGGTCCCCTTTCTGGTAACAATTTCACTCCCAATCACTGCTAAGAATAATGGGGCTATTATATTTAACTATCAGATTTTTATTCTTAAATAATATTAGTGAACAAACTCTTTTTCTACCTAAGGGAAGAAGCAAGTATTGGTTTTATTCAGGTATGTAAGAAAGGACTGCTTTGCTATCACAACATTAACTAATATAAAGGTTTGCAAAGCATACCCATAGTTGAAATTTTATGGTGAAATGAGATGCAGAAATGACCAAAAGAATCAAAACAAATCTTGCAATGACAGTGTGGCCAGGGTTAGAGAGTAGTTAAATAATTCATGATAAAATGAAATTTGGAAATTCCAAAGAGCTATCAAGAAAGTAAAGGAATTAAAATCATAAGGACTTTAAAACACAGCATGCATTTATTTATTCTTTATTACATCACAAATTTATTTTTTCAGAAAATACTAAAGAAAACACATTGTCATAATTGTCAAATCATATAGCAAATCTGTGGCCACATTTTTTTTTACATTTTTCCCCAATTTGTAGGAAGGCTCAGAATATTCAAACAAAAGTAAAATGTTTGAGTGGATTTTGAAGTTTGCTTTAAAGAATGTGTCCAAGAATGAGAACAATGTCTTAAAAATTTTTCACAATAATAATGATATCCAGAGGGAGACAAAATTCTAACTGATGCTTGTCACTAGCAAAGAGAGTGTTAAGAATCCTTACTCACCATCTCAAATTAAGGAGCTAATACAAAGTGTGTGAGAATAGTTTTGGGAACTATATTCCCCGCATTGCATCAGAAATTCACAGAAATTATAAATAGTTTTACTTACATGAACCATTTAAATGGTATATAAAAGTTTATACAGACTATCTTGTCTGTTTTAAAAATGCATGATTAATTCTCAATTTAGCATAGGTGCTCAGTAATACAATTAGAATTACAGTTTCAATATTTCCATCTCACCTTTAAATATGAAAATTAAATAATATATTGCTGTCAATGAATTAAGTTATAGTAAGCAATTTGACAGTAATATATTTGGATAATATATCCAGACAAGAATTCAGTTTTACAATTCACTTTTGCAGCATGATTAAGTCCATAATGAACCATTTGATTCCCTTGATCATAGTTTTATTTAGTATCCAGATCTAAGCTATGCTATACTATACTAGTATAATCGAGTTGCTCATGTTGTCATATGTAAATAGTAAAGTGATCATTCATATAATGCTGCACTGATTTTTAAAACATTTATTTCATATATAAAGCTATGTATCATCTCTGTGCCATAATGAGTCCTAAATAAAGTCTCACAAGAATTTTAAAATTAAGAATACAATACATTGAAAATTTTTTCTGGAAGTACAATTGCTTGTTCAATGTTTGGGGAGGGTGAGAATTGGAAAAAGTTTTCACCATATCAGTTTTCATTAAACCATTTTTTCTTAAAATTGATGAGTATGGCTACCAAAATTTTTTAGTAGATCCTCTGTTTTTAGGACTTCTAATCTCTTTCTTATGAAGCAGGCAAAATATATTCCCACTTAATAGGCCTGTTTCTCTGTAGGTATTACCTCCATAGGTACTTTCTGAGAGTGGCAGTTGGTAAATAAGGTCAGGGAAAGGAAATTATAAAAGAAAACCTTCAGTAAGCATTGGGTGGAATTGTGTTGTAATAATCAGTTATTCTAATGCACTTTGTCCAAAGTAGAGAATGTTCAGTATAAGGATATTTTGCAGTTTTCAGCATACTGTATGATGTTAGAGATAGTGATACTTGCATTATTTTTTAAATTTAATTTATTTCTAATATACATTTTTATTGAATTCAGAGAGGAAGGGAAAAGAAAAGAGATATAGAAACATCAATTACAAGAGAGAATCATTGATGGGCTGCCTCCTGCATGTCCCCTACTGGGGATCGAGCCAGCAACCCAGGCATGTGTCCCAATCTGGAATCAAACTGTGACCTCTTGGTTCAGAGGTCTATGCTCAACCACTGAGTCACATTGGCTGGGCTTTATTAAATTCTTAATGTAAACACACACAGAGAATCTTTGCAAAGTTACCTTGCTGTGAGCAAACATTCAAGCAGAATGTATAATTAATATGCTCTTATTAGAAAGCCAGATGATAATCATTTTGACATCAAGATTTATAAATTGTATTTATATTTCAGCTCCTCCTTTTGATATGGCTTTTAATTTTCATTCAAAATGTTAAAGCTTATAGAAAATTAATTGGTACCAATCAGTTGCTTGTATTAGACATGGACAGTGATAGACTGAAGTGAATCAGATTCATTGATTACTGTTTACTCTGTATTCATAGATTTTATCAATATGTATTACCAAAACATATCCAATATTAAGTGTATCAGTTTGCAAGGACTACCACCAAATATTATAGACTGGGTGGGTTAACAACTGAAATAAATGTTTCACAGTTCTGAGAGCTAGAAGTCCAAGATCAAGGTGTTGGCAGATTTAATTTCCTCTGAGGCCTCTCTCCTTGGCTTGCAGATGGTTGTTTTTTCACTGCATCTTCACATGACTTTTCTTCTCTGTGGGCACATCCTTGAGCATCTCTGTGTTTCCAAATTTTCTTTTCTAAAATGACCAGTCAGATTGGATTAAGGCCCACCCCAAAGGCTTCCTTTTAACTTAATCACCCTTTTAAAGTCTCTTTAAATAATTCAACATAAGAATGGGGAGGGGGGAGGCAGAGGGAGGGCACAGTTAAGCCCATAGTAGTAATATAATGAGTTCATATGCAATGGAATTCCTTATAATAGGACAATTGACATTTTGTTTTTTCTCTGTTCTTTAATTGCACAATTATCAAGTCAACTGTGTATTACTGATTCCAATAAAACTATTTGGATTCATAAAGAATAATAATATACTGAGACTGCATATCTTCTATTTCATAGAAAGGATTCAGGCTCAGGTGACACATTATTATCTAGTTGTGTAAAAAAGGCAAAGTGTCATATTTATACTAGCAAATACTTTCTCTCACTATAAAAGTGCAATAGGATACCAATTCCATTGTTTGTTGACTTATCTTACTTAAAGCTGTTGTCAGATTGTTTCTAATCTCAACATGCAAATGTGGAGCATCTTACACACACACTTTTATTTAGACTAAAATGTATAATGAAACTTGTCCTATTGATGTTACTTTTTCTATTCTTTCTAATTCCATTTCTTGAGAAATTAAACTTCTTTCACTTTTTTTCTGCTTATTGCTGGAAATACTTTCAAATTCTCTATGAATGTTTCACTTAAGAACTAGCCAGATATAAAGACACCTCTTAAAACATACTAGAAGCCTGGTACACAAAATTCGTGCATGGGGGGGGGGTCCCATTTTATACATATATACATATATACAGAGAGAGATCATTTCATAGGTAGATGATAGATAGATAATATAAACAAATTACATATGCAAAAGGGGAAATTTTATAAGAAGTAAGCATACCGGCTTCTAATCTCATCTTCAGTTACCTCTCTAGAATTAGTTTTGACCACTGTAGACTGTTTGTATGTAGCCCACAGACTCTGCTTCCCTGGTCAAGATCTCTGCTGCACATCCCATGTCACTCTTTACTGGCACCATCTGCTCTATGAGGTCTGCTTCTTGCTTTAGAGATTCTAATTACTAGTCCCAGAGAAGTATTAACATGGGCTGGTTAATCCGCCAGATGCCTGTTTAAACTTGCATCTCTCTAACTCAACTACACAATGCCTGTGCTTTCTGTTATTTCCATTCCCTACATGTGATCAGCATTACTCTTTAAATTGTGATGTGAAGGTGAAATTCAATTCCCTTTTATAGCAGAAATCTCTTTCTGTCAAATTTTCCATCTTAAAAATATTTTTGTTTCTGCTGAAGCAAAAGACTTTCTCTATATTATTATAAACAATATCTACAAGTCACAATAGCTCAGGACCATTGTCCATGAATTGTTTTCTTTCCAGTGTCCCTTACAAATCAAGCTGACCATGTCATTATATTTTTATAAAGAAAGCAACCATATAAGCAAAAGCTTATAGTTCTTTTGAAAAGTTTATTGAAAACCCCGATAAGATAAAAATCAAACAGACTCTTCAGCATCATCATACATCTCTCTCAAAGATTAATAGTGTGCTGGTATGGAGCAAGGTAGCATCTTTGAACAATAGGCCATAACCTGGAATTATAAATTTCCAACGGAGAACAATTTTACTTTGTATCCCTGAACTACATTACATTTCAGAGTATAAAATGAGAGTGTCATAAAGTGTAGAATTATGAGAAAAACACATTATCCCTAGCAGAATAAAATGGAAAATAGTCATTAATTCCCCATATCTCTGGGTAGGGGTGCTGCTTTCAAATGCTTTCTGCTCTCTGTTCTCATCAGCACAAGTTCTCTATAACTTATTTCAAATAACCTGAAGCAATTAATTATTTTATATGCTTTAAAATTTGCATTAGAGCATGTCAGTGCTTTTGTTGGCAAATAACAAGAACAATCTTTTTTAAAAAACTTTATTTTCATTGTTGACACCATTACTAATGTCCCCATTCCCCCGATCCCTTTGCCCACTTACACCCAGCCTCCACCCCACCTTCCTTTTGGCCATCACCACACTGTTGTCTGTGTCCTTGGGTTATAAATATTTGAATTCTTTGACTAATACTTTCACCTTCTTTCATCCGGTTCTCCCTCCCCCACCCCTCTAACATTCTTTAAATCATTCAAAGAGAAAATGAATCTATCAGCTGCTATTATAAAGTCCACAGAATCTTAAGGAATGCCCGAGTACCCAGTCCTAGGCTTTAATGACTCACAGTCAGGAGCATGAAGAAAACGATAGTGAAAACATACTGACCCCAGCCAGTGCCAGTGACATACACTGCAGTTTGCAGTGCACACGCTGCCATGGGGCACACTTGCCAGGACTACTGCCAACCAGCGCTGAACTTGGAATGTTGCTGTAGCCACTCAAATCATGATAGCGATTTCTATGTGCTGCTAGCTTCTCCACATGACCGGTTTCCAGATTAAAGGTCCATGTATTGATTATGGTTTTGTAGAGCCTACATTAAATCTATGCTTTCTGGCAAGGAAGACATATTTCTATATTTTTTCATTGGGAAAATTCTCAAACATACAATCAATACTAAATCATGACATGTGGTCAAACATAACAAAAAATGTCTATTATATAGAGACAATGCAGTTGGTATATTGAGTTACTCCTTTCAAGCTGAGCTTTAATGTGGAACAGGGGAACACAGCAGAATCATTAATCGTTCTCATAAAGTCTAAAGAGATAAGAGAAAGATAAGTTGCAACTAGAGTTCCTTATAGGTGCAGCAGGTGGGAAGCATATTATTGAAAAGGAAATGAAATATATATATTTCATCTAAGTAATATAGTTTAGTACTTCACTAATATTCCGCTATCTTACTTGCCTTAATTTCTAGAGAAAAATATTTTGATTAGGGACATAAAAATGTATTATAAAATTATTAGTTCTAAATCTCTATTCTACAGATATATGTAATGGTTTAGTTATAAAGGTAGAAATAGTTATTTGTTCCAACTCACAGAACTGTATTGTGTATGCTGCTGTTGAATTTATCAGGTTTTGTATTACTATCCATTTGGAGTCAGTTAAGGTTGAAGCTGGTTGTACTGAACTGTACTGTCATGTAAAGGGAAGCAAGTGAAGGGATAATGAAGGTAACTAAGATGAAGTACAATGGGCTCACAAAGTTGACTGTTTCCTATCCACCCCTATTACTCTGTGAGTCATCACCCAACATCTGATGGAGGTAGGCTTGATTTATAAGATTGCATATGGATAGAATTATGTAGTGTTTTTGATGGTTTGAACAAGGCTTCAGATAAGTTTTCAGTGTGTAACAATTGCAGTTTCTGCTTTATTTGATGCTGCAATTGATATAAAGTTGGTGTTTTGATGTGATATAATGAATTCAGTTTCTTAAATTTCATTTTAAAACATTTTACTTTTAAAAATGCATTATTCACCCAAAGGGCTATGGTTAGGTCATTGGTAGAACAGCTAGGAAGGTTTATTTCAGTCAAAGTCAAAGAAGATACCCTTTAGTGAAGTCAAGGAGTCCACTAAAATGTCAAGATGACATATTGAGTGTTGAATGAGATGTTGTAAAACTTCCTGAGAGAATAATTTGTGCAAGTAATGTATTTATGTTTAATTATTGTTCTTCAAGACAATTTTATTACCATCAAGACATTTTCCCTTTAATATTCTAAACCAGATTCTCAAATTCCTTGTATAAGGGTCAGCAATCAATGCCTTTTCTTTTAGCATCCCTTCCAATAAAAAAGGTGCCATTTTCCTTATGCACATATATATGGTTTTGGGCAAATTACTCTTCTTAATCATATGATGTCATGCTACACAGTCAGCGAGGCTTTGTATTTCATTATAGGTGTTCCAAGTGTGTGATTCTAAAAGGTTGTGCTGTTGTAATGTACATGATACTTACATGAATGATAGACCCACCAGGGTTTATTCTAGAAGCTGTGGGCAACCTAGTGCCCACTCTATGTATACCCCTCACCATTGATTTTACTGTTATCTTGTTTAGAATTTAAAACCATCTTGGGAATTTCATAGTGATGATTTGGTGTTGTTTTTAGTCTTTTTAAAATAAAAGGAATAAAATATCTGGATTCTTTGCTTATGCAATAACTTCTTCACGATTTACTCTTCTTTCTCTTTCCTAGGTTATTTAAATTTTGACAGCCATCTTCTTTCTCAGATTCTACCACATAATTCATCTGTTCCTTTGTAGCACTTTATATGTACATGTTTTGTGGTATATAATTTTGTTCACATTACTTTCTCATTTGAGTTGCCTCCCTTTTGTATTTCTGCTAATCCTCATCTGAGAATATTTTTTTCCATTGACTTTTAGACAGAGTGGTACAGAGGGGGAGAGACAGAGAGAGAGAGAAACATTGATGTGAGAAAGGCACATCGATTGGTTGCCTCCCTCACATGCCCCGACCAGGTGGGGGCCTGGGATCACACCTGCAACCAATGTACTTTCCCTTGACTGGAATTGAATCTGGGACTCTTCAGTCTTCTGGCTGATGCTCTATTGACTGAGCCAAACAGGGTAGGGCTACCTTTGGTATTTCTGTCTCCTAGAGAGGCCATGTACAATAATTCATCATTATCTTTTTTGTTAAAATGTCAACATATGATTAATAGAAAGCATCTAGTAAATGTTAGCTGAATTAAAATGAAACATGAAAGTAAAACTATTAACTATTTAATAATAAGTAAACAAACTGAACAAAAAACATTCATTTTGTGTTCCATGAGCTATTAATATTAGATGCAAAATGGAGTGAGTTTTGCTCCTGAGCATGGAGTGGGGTGAATGTAAAGGTGGAGAACACTTGAATACTTATACATGTTTTCTTTTCATTCTTTAAAATGCAGAGAGAGAAGAACTGGTTATGTGTAAGAAACAGATAGGACGTAACAAATAGAGTAAGCTTGAGAGATTGCAAGACGGGATGTGAATCAAGGCTGTGATGGGAGGGGAGGATTAGAGAAGAGCACCCCTTTTATGCCTTAGTAGGGGAGCAGTCAGTAAGGGCAAGTTCATTGTAGACTTGTAGGTGGAAATTGTTCAAATTTTCATCACATTGTTCAACTCTACAAACATAAAAAAATCTGCTAAAAATAAATTGGTACAAGATGTGAAAAGTGCTTCAATAGGAATGGAAAATTTTGAAATATTGTATAAGGGAAGAAAAAATAGACATTGTAGGATTGCCAGGATCAAGCCAATGTAGACTAAGAATATAAAGAAACACTCATCTGTGAGTGTGGGTGGATTACTCTCTGGATAGTGCTTAGTTTCAGAGACTAGAGAAAGATTTATCTGGTGTTGGAATTTTACCTGGTGGTATTGAAAAGATAATATAACCAAAAAGACAGTAGACAAACTTGGATAGAAACAAACAAACAAACAAACAAACAGAAAAACACACCTAACTTGGAAAGATGGAAATGGTTTAGGACTAATGGGAAAAGAGTAACTAATGATATAAACAGCTTTGAAAGGTCAAAGAGTGGTGGTGCTGTGAGTAACTATGTGAAAAGGCTAGAGAGACAGGAACTTGTGAAATTGGGCTACGTGAAGTCATCCTCTCAGAGTTGTTTCAGATGAATTTAAAATATCCCAGGAGTGTCCACTGCAATGATTGGTTGTAGTTGTTTTGAGAGTTTCTTTCAAGCACAAACTGCAGTTCACATCATGTGTACCCTTTACTCATCTAGTCAAAGTTTTTAATCCAGTTTGCCTAAACATCCTTTGTCCTTCTAATAAAACCAGATTAAACATCAGAAACCACCACCTATTGTTAAGCCATTTTAGAGACATTATTGCTATCACTGAATTTCCTACAAAGAAACACATTTTCAAACAGATTTTTTTTTAAATATATTTTTTTGATTTTTTACAGAGAGGAAAGGAGAGAGATAGAGAGTTAGAAACATCGATCAGCTGCCTCCTGCACACCCCCTACTGGGGATGTGCCCACAACCAAGGTACATGCCCTTGACCGGAATCGAACCTGGGACCTTTCAGTCCTCAGGCCGACACTCTATCCACTGAGCCAAACCGGTTTCGGCTCAAACAGATTTTTAAAAGGATAGTCACACACCAAGCATGACCAGCCAGTTTAGATGTAAGTTTCATGTCACCTATACAACTGTGCTTCCTTTACACTGAAGGTCCTCTGACCTGTATCTATACTAATAAAGCCTAAGTGGTCCTGGTGTCTTCGCGCAACACCCTCATATCACCACAAGATGGCCACCATAAGATGGCTGGCAGGGGAGGCTAGTTGTAGGCGATCAGGCTAACAGAGGAGAGCAGTTGGGGGCAATCAGGCCTGCAGGGGAGGGCATCTGGGGAAAACCAGGCCTGCAGGGGAGGGCAGTTGGGGGTGACCAGGCCTGCAGGAGAGCAGTCAGGCATCAATCAGACCAGCAGGGGAATGGTTAGGGGGCAATCAGGCTTGCAGGCAGAAGCAGTTAGGAGCAATCAGGCAGGCAGGCAGGTGAGTGGTTAGTAGCCAGCAGTCCCAGATTGTGAGAGGGCTGTCCAACTGCCGGTTTAGGTCCGATCCATGCAGGATCAAGCCTAAACCATCAGTCGGACATCCCCTGAAGGGTCCAAGATTGGAGAGTGTGCAGGCCAGGCTGAGGGACACCACCCCCCTCCCCTCCATGAATTCCGTGCACCAGGCTTCTAGTATGTTAATGGCTCATAAGTCAGACTAAATAATTGATTAAATAGAGACTCTCTCTTCTGCTGTGACAAACTTTTTCCCATTAACACTACGAAAGACATATAAAATCTATGTGAAAGAGGAAAAAATGCATTCTATATAAGAAAATATGCTGTATCCTTACTTTTAACTCCCTGTATCTTTAACTTTATATGCAGATTACTGCTCACAGAAAGTCCTCTAGGCTTTTGCTGTGTTGCTGAGATGATATGGACATAAGTTCCCCAACTTCTGCTGTGCTCTCTCTCTTTTGTATTTACTACTGCTATATTGTGCTTTGCAATTTATCCTAAGATTTCACTCTTAGGCTTTCTATATAGAGGAAAAATAGAGCTGCTATTCCACTAATTCCTATTTATCATTCATTGAGGATGACTCAATTTTCTTTTTTCCATTGTATTAAAAAGTCAGGTATCAATTCATCATCAATATCTATATTTTGTTGAAACTTGTCTGAATACTACTTTCATATAAACTATGAGCTGTTTACACAAGATGGAAACATTTCCTTTTAAACAAACGTTAACTTACTGCTTATATGCTAAAGAGAAATCTTTTTCTCTACAAACCTAGAATGGTCAAATATCTATGAGAAATCTCTAAGACTAGAAGTTCTGAAAATATTGTATAGTGTTTCAAACTCCATCTGGGTGTAGAAAGACAAACTGTACCTGAGCTATGTGTTCAAATGGATTTTTGCTTGTTTTAAATTTCGTTAAATGAAATTATTAAAATATTTAAATAGGTGGCTATGAATTGAGATCCTGTTTCCAATAAGACAAGCCTCAAATGTTTGCCATAAAGTTTAACAAAATGGAACTTTTTTTTCTTTTTTGCTGGAGGCAATCTTATGCATGGAATTAACCATGCAGACTTCATTGATTGAAAGAAGAAACATTCCTTTTGGGATCTTTGAAGGCAAACATACTAGTGTGCAAATCTTCACCAAGTAGCTTTGGTTATGTGCATATGGCGGTGACCACACATCATTCTGGTCTTTTCACATTTCTCATGAAATGAGTTCCTACTCTCATTGGAGAATGAAAATATTCACACTGAGAGGCACAAAGAATTTCAGGAGAGTGATAGGTATGAGTTAGATATGTATAAAATTACCCAAATTTTACAGATGTGGAAACAGAATCAAGAAGTGTAAGTGTTGGTAACTATAGTAGAATCAAGATACAAATTTACGTCTATCCATCTTTCTTTCTTGAAATGGTAGTTTTTTATAATTTTCCTTAGATCAGTTGTTCTCTGGGGGGTTATCCCCGCCCCCCCCCCCCCCCCCCCGCGGGAGAACATTGGCAATGTCTGGAGTTTTTGTTGTGGCTGTTACAACTAGAGGATGCTTCTAGCATTTAGTAAGTAGAGGTCAAAATGCTGCTAAACATCCTGCAATGCACAGGACAGCACCCCATCCCCACCCCCTCAAAGAATTATCTGATCCCAAAAGTCAATATGCCAAGTTCAAAAACCTGCCTTAAATATTATTGATGTATTTTGATATTATGGAAAGAACCTGTAGTTACAGAGGCACTATGGGAACAGGCCAAGTCTTCCGTCCTTGCATTTGGACATAAGTTATGCCAAGAAAGCACACTTGCTGGTTGAATGTCCTAGAGCAAACAAGCAGTCTCTGTTGTGCTTCCCAGAATATACAGCCACAGCTCAAGGACACCAGTGTCCCCTTACTAGGTCACTAACCAGGTGAGAGAAAATAAAGCTATGGGTTGTGCTAGGTCATTCCTTACAACAAACTAATTAATGCATTGTATTTTCATTCTATCAGAAAAAAAAAAGTTTTTTGAGCAAAGGTTTCTTTGGGCTTCAGCAATATTAAAGGGTCCTCAGTGGAGACAAGCCTAATCATAGAAAGGAATACAAATGTAAGCAGCCAACAATAAAAGTGGTTTGTACACATTGGCTTATATGGCTGAGTTGGTTGGAACATAGGCCCCTGCACCAAAAGTTGGTGGTTTGCTTCCCAGTCAGGGCACCTACCCAGATTGTGAGTTCAATCCCCAGTTGGGGTGCATGTGGGAGGCAACCAGCTGATGTTTTTTACTCTCTCCCTTTCTCTCTCTGAAATCAATTAAAAAATGGTTTGCACATTTGGACAACACCCACTTTTTAGGGCTATAAATTAAGATACCTAAACAGAGAAAAGAGAAAAGTCTGAGCTATATTTGTTGCTCACCAATAAATGGTCTCAGACACAAAACTGTCATTCTAGACAAAATCAGTCATCTCTCAGTGGGTGTTAAAATACTAGCAAGTGTTTATTATCCAAAAACCTTCTTTCTTCATTAACACACAGCATGCCTGGCATATATTACAGTGCTGTTTTATTAAGGTGCTCAATGGTTCACTACATAAAGCAAAAAAAAAAAAAAAATAATAATCTTTACATTTCTAACCAGTGTGTTTAAATTGCATTATATGACTATGGTTCACCTTTTCTTCTTACATATACTTATTTTAAAAATAACTTCAAATACCAGCTAAAGAGGAGTTGAATTTTCTCTTAAATTTTTGATATTTCTTAAAAGTAAAAAATAGATAAATGGTTATCAGATTATTTAACAATGGAAAAGGAAACATTGAAAGAGTTCACAAGCACCCACAGAAGTTATCCATTAATTCCTCAACCTAAAGAGAAATTCTTAGCATGTTCATGTATTATACAAGGCTGAGCTCAAAATACAATTTAGAGACTTTCATTTAAGCTATGTCATAAATATTTTTGTGTATGTAAATATTATTCAAAAGTATTTTTATGCCAAAACCGGTTTGGCTCAGTGGATAGAGCGTCGGCTTGCGGACTGAGGGGTCCCAGGTTCGATTCCGGTCAAGGGCATGTACCTGGGTTGCGGGCACGTCCCCAGTAGGAGATGTGCAGGAGGCAGCTGATCGATGTTTCTCTCTCATCGATGTTTCTAACTCTCTATCTCTCTCCCTTCCTCTCTGTAAAAAATCAATAAAATATATTAAAAAAAAGTATTTTTAAATATCTATCTAGTGTATAATTATGTAATTAGAGAAATTAGTCATGTACACTCAAAAAATAAAAAATAGGTTATCAAATACAAGAAAACTCATCTAAGTACAAAAATGTCCACTAACTACTGACAATATTTTAAAGTACACGCCATAATATTTTATGCATGTATCTTTATTGAAAATTTTTTTCCCAAAAAAGTCATGTATATAGACATTATGGTTTCTAGTTTGCTTTTTCTCCTTTAAATAACTTCATTAGCAAGTTTAAACACGTTTAAACATTCTCTAGAATATTATTTTGATGATTAATAGTGTTTGCTTTATAGTTAACATTGTGTTTTAAATACATCCTTGCTTTGGAACTTATAATTTCATTATTTTCAAATTCTAAATAATGCTTTATAGAATATCCATATAATAAAATCTTTATTCACATATACATTACTATTTTTTAAATAAACCTCTGTGAGTGACATTGCTCTAATGAAAAATATGCACCTTTAAATAATTTTTAATATATATTGACAAAGTGCTCTTCCAAAAAACTTGTGCTAATTATATTCCCAAAGTAGTGAATGGCATTTTAAATGTGATAAATGCTTCTCTCTGAACCCTCTCCAGAGTAATAGTGCTGTGGCTCATTAATTAAACATTCATGCATTTGAGAATGCCAGTTGTGTACTATATAGAGCTTAAAAATTTCTTTAAACATATTACCCTTTCTTTTAAAGTATTTACTACATAGGAATATCAAATAATTAGAAAACAATTGTAAGGCAGAATATAAAGTTCAAGACAGTATTTATTTTCTAATCCTTTAAGAAATGTAGAATGATAGTGCAATTGAGAAGCTATTTGAATGCTGAAAAATTAAATATATTTTGAAGACATTTATAAGTTCAAATGGACACAAAATATTATGAAAGACATTTTAACCACTAAAAATGGAAAAGCAAATAGTTACAGATTGTAGTGAATATGTGTTAGAGTTCTTACAGAGGTTGTTCTGCATAGAAAGTTATCATTGGAACCATTAGAGATGAAAATAAAATAGTGACTTTGTTTGCGAATGGTGATTGAAGAGTGGTAAAAGCTAAAGACTTACCTTTTACAGACTTAGCAAGCCTACCCAGGAGTTTGCCACCAACTTGTCCCATAATATAAAGAAACTAGGGGAGAAATCATGTCTAAAATAACCAGTAAAGTAAACCTTGCTTGAGAAAAGAAATTACCAAAGAGCAAATCCTATATAATAAAAGCCTAATATGCAAATCAACCAAACAGGGGAACTACAGGTAGTTGTGATGTGCACTGACCACCAGGGGGCAGACACTCAATGCAGGAGTTGCCCCCAGCTTGTAGGCCCCAGGCCAGCCAAGTCAGGTGCCAGCAGGGGCTCTCCAATTGCCTTGCTGGTCACCCCAAAGAGGGAGGCAACAGGCAGCTGCAGCACAGGGCCGGGCCGGTGAGAGGGCTGTTCCAGGCTGGCCAAGGCGAGTGCCAGTGGGGGCCCTTGATCGCCCTCCAGTCACACCACAGATCAGCCCAGATTGCTGGCCAGGCCTAGGGACCCTACTTGCCTACCTGTGCACTGGGCCTCTAATTCATTATATATATATGGACAATATGCCCATACCCCTTTTCTTACTAAAATAAGAGAGCTATATGCACAAATGCATACATATTTGAAAGTTTTTTTTTTTAATATCAGTAGACAGAGTCCTGAAATTTCTAAATTTTTGAATAAATATCCACTGTCACCAGATATATAGAATACATGTGGAAAAGTGTACAATTCCACACAAAATATTAAATATTCATGTCTCATTGCAAAATAATGCTATGAGGATAGGATTCTGTTGTACTTTTAAACCTAGTTTATTTTGATATGTGATTTTATTGTATGAGTTCCCTATAAATTTTGGAGATTAAACCTTTATCAGTGATAACATTGGCAAATATGTTCTCCCATGCAGTGGGTTTTCTTGTTGTTTTGTTGATGGTCTTTCACTGTGCAGAAGCTTTTTATTTTGGTGTAGTCCCATTTGTTTATTTTCTCCTTAGTTTCCATTGCCCTAGGAGCTGTATAGTAAAGATATTGCTATGACATATGTCTGCTATTTTGCTGCCTATGGCTTCTTCTAGGGTTTTTATGGTTTCCCATCTTTCGTTTAAGTCCTTTATCCATTTTGAGTTTATTTTTGTGTATGGTGAAAGTTGGTGGTCTAGTTTCATTTTTTTTTTGGCATGTATCTGTCCAATTTTTCCCAACACCATTTATTAAAGAGACAGTCTTGACTCCAATGTGTACTCTTGCTCCTTTGTCAAATAGTAATTGAGCATAATGGCTTGGGTCAATTTCTGGGTTCTCTGTTCTACTTGTTTATATGTCTGTTCTTGTTCCAGCACCAGGCAGTATTGAGAACAGAGGCTTTGCAGTATAGCTTGATATATAGTATTGTGATCACTCCTACTTTGTTCTTTCTCAAGTTTGGTGCAGCCTTTGGAGTATTTTTTTTTTTTTATTCCAGACGAATTTTTGGATAGTTTGTTCTAGGTCTTTGAAGAATGGCATTGGTATTTTAATGGGGATTGCATTGAATGTATAGATTGCTTTGGGTAGTATGGACATTTTAATGATGTTGATTCATCCAATCCATCAACATGGTAGATTCTTCTATTTGTTTATGTCTTCCTATAACTCTTTTTTCAGTGTCCTGTCATTTTCTGAGTACAGGTTCTTTACCTCCTTGGTTAAATTGATTCCTTGGTATCTTAATTTTTTTTTGTAGCAATGGTAAATGGGATTGCTTTTTTAGTTTCTCTTTCTGTGAGTTCATTTTTAGGGTATTAAAAAGCCATAGATTTCCATCAGCACTTGAGTATATTAGAGAACTGTGGCACATCTACACAATAGAATACTACGCTGCTGTAAAAAAGAACTAATTCTTACCATTTGCAACAGCATGGATGGAAATGGAAAGCATTATGCTAAGCTAAATAAGCCAGTCAGAGAAAGATAAATATCACATGATCTCACTCATTTGTGGAATATAATGAACAACATAAACTGATGAGCAAAAATAGAACCAGAGTCATAGAAGCAGTGAACAAACTGTCCAACCTATGAGGGAATGAGGGGACTAAGGGGATAAAAGATCAACCAAAGGACTTGTATGCATGCATGAGCATAACCAATGGACACAGACAGGGGGATGGGGATAACTGGGGTGTGGTCAATGGGGGAAAAGGAGACTTGTGTAATATTTTAAACAATAAAGAATTTAAATAAAAAAACAAATTTTATAAAAAAATAAAAAATCTATTTTTTCCAGATCACAGACTAACAAATGCCTAATAAAAAGTTTAGAATATGCAGAAAATTTTAAGAATATAAATTACCCATAATACAACTGCTCCCAGACCCTCCTTTTTTTTTCCAGCTCCTCAAGCAGAGGCCAGGGCTGGCTGGAAGCCTGGGTCGCCCCCAGTGACCCAGGCCCCCAGCCACTCTTTGAGCAGAGCCCAGGCCCCCAGCCCCTCCTTGAGCGGAGTACAGGGCCAGCGGGAAACTTGGCTGCCACCATCTTCAGTCGTCTTCAGTCTTCGTTCCGCAACTGCGTATGCAAATTAACTGCCATCTTTGTTGAGTTAATTTGCATAGTCACTCTGATTGGCTGGTGGGTGTAGCGGAATGGCAGAGTGACAGAATGATGGTTAATTTGCAAGTTTCTCTTTTATTAGTGTAGATATGTAGATTGTTTCTAATAGTTTACTCTAACAAACCGTACTGTAATAAACATTTTTCTGCATATATCCTTGTGTATATTCAGGAGCAGTTATTTGTAAACACTTATAGAAGTAAAATTTCACAGTTACAGGTTGATTTTGTTATTTAAAAAATGTTCTTTTCTGATTTCATGGATAAGACTATTTTCTCTATCCCTGTATTCTGAGATATTTTTTGAAAACATGAATGGATGTTGGATTTTGTCAAAAGTCTTTTCTACACAATTGATATAATATTTTGATTTTGATTTTTTAGCCTGTTGATCTGATCAATACATTAATTGCTATTTGAATGCTGAACCAACCTTGCAAATCTGGGGTAAATACTACTTAGTCTTGGTGTATGATTATTTTTATGTATTGTTGAATTCAGTTTGCTAATATTTTGTTGATGATTTTTGCATCTATGTTCAAGAGAGATATGGATGGATATATTTCTCTTCTTATATATCTGTCTTATTTTGACATTAGGATAATTATTGTTTCATAGGATGAGTTATGAAGTATCTTTTGTGCTTCTATATTCTGAAAGAGATTAGAGAAAATTGATATAATTTATCCCTTAAATTTTGATAGAATTTACCAATGAATTCATCTGGAACTGGTGTGTTCTCTTTTATGAGGTTGCTATTTATTGACTTAATTTTTATAATAGATGTAGGCCTATTTAGATTATTTCTTCCTGTTTGGCAGATTGTGTCTTTCAAGTAATTAGTCCATTTTATCTATGTTGTCAAATTTGGAAGCATGGATTTGTTTACAGTAATGTTTTATTATCCTTAATGTCAGTGGAAAAAGTAGCATTTATTTAAAAGTTAATATGTTGGTAATATCTTAAATGTCTATCAACATATCAAGTCATACATTTATTCTGCCATAAAACTTTAATGGGTTTTTATACAATAAAACTGAATGAACAACCAAGATATATCTCTCATACACATTATGTTGAATGAAATTAAGCAAATTTCAGAAGAATGCATCTAATATAATTTAAAATTATAAATATTAAATGCACTTAAATCTAGGCTGCATTTAGAGAATAATACTGTATTACATAAAATAGAGGGTAGTGATTACTAAAGGATGTATGCAATATATATTTTTTTTATTCAAAGAGTGATAAATAGTAAGATTCAAGTTTTTTTTTTGTGTGTTTTTTTTTAATGATTGTTTTCCAAGCTGCAGGTTAAATAAAATGGTTTTGATTACTTGACTTTTTATAAGTTTTTTTGTTGTTAATCCTCACCCAAGGATATTTTTCCATTGGTTTTCAGAAAGAGTGGAAAGGAGGAGGATAGACAGAGAGAAAAATCAATGTGAGAGAGACACATTGATTGGTTGTCTCCCACAGGAGCTCGGACCAGAGCCAAAGATAGAGTCCACAAGAGAGGTATGTGCCTTTGACCAGAATAGAACTCAGACCCTTCAGCCTGTGGGCTGAGGCTTTCTCCACTGAGCCAAAGCATGTATGGCATAAGGGTGTTTTATTGTATGTGTGTGTGTGTGTGTGTGTGTTTTAATCTGATGCAGAATAACACTTCTTTTGAGACAGACTTCTAAGTATGTTTAATAAATATTATTTGATAGTAAGTTGTGTTTTATTTACCAATATATATTTTTTTAATTTTTATTTTGACTCCAGACATAACTGGTTTGGGTACATGATGTGTTATATCTAACTTTAATTTTTTTCCATAAAAATTTTTGTCCCATTGCCTTTATTAAATAAGGTTTACTTCATCAGTTATGGTATGGTATTTATTATTGTAAACATTTATAGATTCTATTTTTAGACTATGAATTATCTCACTTGTAAGAATACTATCATTTCAATCCTCATTACTTTAATCATTTTAACTATAACATATTTTACTATTTGGTGGGGAAGTCTGTCATCCATATTGTCAAACATTTTTATGAACTATGATTACCCATATTTTTCCAGTTGAATTTTAAATTTTTCTCAGATATTAGTTTATATATAAAGTAAATATATATATATTAAATATTGGGCTTTTATCTTCTGTAATGATTGGATTTCAGTCAACATTTTGGTTTTTAAATGTAAGATTTTTTAACATATATTTTGACTTATTTATTTATAAAAAGCAAATTATAATTCGTAATTATCTCCTGTGTTAATAAATATCACACAGTTTACTCATCCTCACTTGTATTTTATACTATAATAGAGGATAATATTAATGTTTATACCACTGTGTATGTTTATGGTTTAAACATTCTGAATTTGTTCAATTAGTTAAGCATTGAATAGACTAAGAGTATGAGAAGCTTGACTGATAAATAGAACTACATTTATACAGATAAAAATAAAATGAAACAATAGCACTAAATAAATAATTGGTCACCAAGTTTAGAAAGAAAAAAAAAGCAAATAAATCCATTGAGTAGGAGATATGGAGAAAATGAAAACTAGCATAAAGGTTAAATTATTGGAAATCAGCATAAGTATTTAAGATTGGTTATTAATATGTTCAACTTGTCACTTATTTTTTTTTCTTTCCATTTTACATATTGAATAGTACAGATACAGCATCACAACAGACAGCAAGGTTAAATTATAACTACATAGCAAACTTATCCCTTTTTTTGAAAAAAGTATGGTATTAACAATATGGACATTGGGTTTCACTGTGTTTTACACTCGTTATGGAATAAAAATATTTTTAAAATGTGTGATAGGACAGTGTGGAGAAAAATTTAAGTCTAAAAATTCAGAAAACTTGCTGTAGAACCTGTCAAACATTAAAGTATTCTATTGCAATTATGTCTGCAATGCATGTGGATCATTAGAAATTCCCTGATAGAAAAGACATGGAGGTCAGCTTCTCCTTGTCTTTAATGGAACAGAGAGTTACACCATTATGAATTAAGAGGAAAAATTACTGTCATAGCTATATGATTAACTCATAACCATCACAGTCCTGATCACGATGATGATGATCATGATAATGATTAATATGCAATTATTAATCTTATAGCCTATCTCTGGACCTGTGTTAAGCATTTTGTCTAACCATTTATTACAGCTGGTTGTACCATAATATAAAAGAGCTATACTTGTGGATATGTCAGCTTATAAAGCATAAATTTCTCAGTTTTAAAGTCAGAAACTATAGTCTTGACCTGCCAGCTATCATGTAGTTGAACACAGATGCTTCTACATATAATGTGTGAATGATTCAGTACAATTGACACTTATTCATTCAACAAATATTAGTTTCTAAACACTACATTATCTCTTAATAACTCAGCAATGAACCTAAAGCTAACATGTTAATGTGCATCAATCAGCACTACAACAAAGTACAGGAAAATAAAGTTTTCTTTTGTGAAAACTTTTAGCAAAGGTCAGCTCAGCATTTTTAGTGTTCTCAGAGTCTTATGAAGACATTTGGTACTTTAAAATTTTAATAATTCAATTATATTCTACTAGGGGACCAATGCATGAAATTTGTGCATGGCAGGGTGTGTGTCCCTCAGCGCAGCCTGAAACTTCTCCAATCTGGGACCCCTTGAGGGATGACCGACTGCCCATTTAGGCCCGATCCCACCAGGATCGGACCTAAATGGGCAGTTGGACATCCCTCTCACAATCCAGGACTTCTGGTCCCCAACCACTCTCCTGCCTGCCTGCCTGATTGCCCCTAATCACTTCTGCCTGCCAGCCTGATCACCCACTGATCACTCCCCTGCCAGACTGATAGATGCCTAACTGCTTCCCTGCCAGCCCAATCCCCCCTAACTGCCCTCCCCTGCAGGCCTTGTCCCTCCCAACTGCTCTCCCCTGCAGGCCTGGTCCCCCCCAACTGCCCTCCCCTGCAGGCCTGCCCGCTCCCAACTGCCCTCCCCTGCAGCCTGGTTCCCCCAAACCACCTTCCACTGCAGGCCTGGTTCCCCCCAACTGCCCTCCCCTGTAGGCCTGGTCCCCCTAACTGCCCTCTCCTGCTGGCCATCTTGTGGTGGCCATCTTGTGTCCACATGGGGGTGGCCATTTTGTGTGTAGGAGTGATGGTCAATTTGCATATTACCTCTTTATTAGATAGGATGGTAGAATACATAAAAATGATTAGAATACATTTTAGATTGGTGCTATATGATCCTGTACTTTAAAAGTTCAAAATTTCTGTAATTGATTTGAATGAAATAATAAAATACATGCTCATAATATGTACTGATAAAACTTACAGGTTAAATACATTACTTCCATTACAAAAACAATATTAACAAACTTTTTATATGTCTATTGGCCATCTGTATGTCCTCTTTGCAGAAGTGTCTGACAGCTGTTGCAGGGGAAGGAGGTTGGGGTGGGGGGGGATGCTGGGTGAAATAGTGAAGGGATTAAGCAAAGAAAAGAAATCATTTAATAGACACAGACAACAATATGGTGATTACCAGAGGGAAAGGTGGGTGGGGTGTGGTAGAAGAGGCTAAAGGAAGGGTGTGGTAAATGGTGATGGAAGGAGACTTGACTTGAGGTGGTGAACACACAATATACAGATGATGTATTATAGGACTGTACACCTGAAACCTATATAATTTTATTAGCCAATTTTACCCTAATAAATACAATAACATTTTAAAAAATAATAAAAATAAAAAGCATAGAAAAACTTTTTATTGGTCTGAAAATTAAGCAAAATAAACCGAGAACCATTTATATAACACTCAAGGTAAAAGATTCCATTTATTCTAAAAATTCTGCACAATTATGAGTAGAAGTTACCTAGGTAACACAAGATTAGATGAAATAAAAAAAGCTTAATTTCATAAATAGTAAGAAATTCTACAAACTTGGCACAAGACCATAAAAAGTTAGGGGTTTTGCAGAGAATTGTATCCAAATGTAAAGACTATGAGAAGACATTGGTGAGCTATAACAAATGTTTAAATGGCTTTCATTTGGGCAAGACATTTTGTAAACTCTAAAACCATCTAGTGGGAATTATAAATTATTTCCCTTCAGCATAAGAATTTCCTCTAAATAAACGTATGTAAAAGTTTTGTTTACTCCAAATGTTACTGGCCTTCTCTATGATATATTGATCATCCCATTCTTAAATCAACGTTTATTCATTCAACAAATGTTGCTTGCTAGGCACTGTATTGTCTCTTAATAATTTATCAGTAGACATAAAACTTAGATGTAATTGGGAAAACCAGTTGCAGGGGAGCATTCTTGGCAGTGGAAAGGTAGAATTCTATGATTGACAGTGGAAGCTTATGGGATGTGTCTCTGTTTTCAGGGGAGATTTGTTTTTGTAGTTGTTTTCCTGTGTTTTTCTTCTGTAGTTATAAAGGAAAAGGAATGCTTTGAACATCGTGGATGAAAGCAAATCAACTACCTCCTAGTAAACCCTGAGATTCTTGATACATTGGTCTTGTGTTCGTGCTGATTTGGGAGGAAGGTGAATGGGAAGGCTAAACTCCTTAGGCTGCATCTAACTCCAAGGTTCTATGAGTAAGATTATATAAACACAACAGGAAAAAATATTTTTTAAAAATAACATTTTGAACCGAATGTTGTGAAAACTTCTTCCCTTAAAGAGGGAAGTTTTATTTATTTTTCCCTACTAGGAATGAAATTGCATCTATTCACATGCAAAGTAAATAAACATAATTGAATTTATATGCTAGGAAATGTGTTTTATTGTTCTATGTGGAATGATTTTTGTCTGTGGTGAAACAATTGACAGCTCTTGGATAAAGCTATGATTTCTTTTTTTTTTTTTTTTTTAGAAAATGTTTTTGTAAAAAAGTGTTTTTGAAATGCTAAAATATATTTTAAAACATTTTTTATAAGTAAGCCAGACGTTGTCAGTTCAGAGAAGATTTTATTTTCTTTAATTTAGTGTGCCTCCACAGCATGGGAGGAAAAGCAGTGAAAATCTTTGCCAAGTGACATACTGCCTTCCCTCCATAGGGAGCAGCTCTGGGACTATCATCTCCCCAGCAATCCCAAAAGGACTCAGTTGGAATGGAGAAAGCACAAGTGAGCCTTTTGCTTTGTACAACTCTTTACACCTCCGATAATCTCTAAGCATCCTTCAAATAGATGATTTTGGAGGAGGTGGAAGGCTTTACCTGTGATCTGGGGGCTTCCTGTGACTACTGCACTTTTTAGAACAGGGGAATCTTGAAGGCCGGCTCCTCAAAGGGTAGTCTCAGCATCAAAGCATCAGCATCACCAAGAAGCTTATTGGAAATGAAGAAACTCAAACTGTACCGCAGTCAGAATCTGCTTATTAATTAGTTCCCTATTAAAATTCTAGAAGCAGTACTCTAATCTGTGCCTCTTGTTTTTTTGTCAGGGGAAAATGAGGATCATATAATTTAAAGGTATTTGAGAAAGGTGTATGTGCAGTGAGTTTCAGTAACTTACATTTATTGGTTACAATGCCCAGCTAATGTTCTAAATGCTTTATGTAAACACTAGTTGCCTGGTGCATGAAATTTGCTCACCAGGGGGGTCCCTCAGCCCTGCCTGCACCCTCTCATAGGCTGGGAGCCCTGGGGGATGGGCCTAAGCCATCAGTAGGACATCCTTAGTGCTGCTCTGGAGATGGGAGAGGCTCCTGCCATTGCTCTCACCAAATGTGAGCCCGGCTCAGGGCTTCTGGCTAAGCAGCACTCCCCCTGTGAGAGCACACTGACCACCAGGGGACAGCTCCTGCATTGAAAATCTACCCCCTGGTGATCAGTGTGTGGCATAGCAAACAGTCATTCTGCATATTAACATTTTATTATTATTATAGATTATCTCTTTAAATCCTCATGTTTTGAATTGAAAACTACTATGCTCATTTCATTGTTGAAGGAAAACGAAAAGTTCAGGTATATTGCCCAAGACCACCAGGCTACTACCACTCAGAATCAGTCCTCAAACATTCTTGCTAGTTCCACTTCTCAAAATTCACAGGCTTAAACTGATAAATTGCCTCTTGGTTCCTCATTTTCTCACAGGCCTTTTGATATAGAACTTTTTGGGTCAGGTGATTATAGGGTCATATTAGAACATAGTGGGTTGGTAAACATTTTTTTCTCTTTAGGTTTATCTTCACACTACTAGAATATTGATATGAGCTGAATTCTAATAAAAAGTAAATTCTTAGAAATATTACCAAAAATTCTAAGTCTAGTCTTAATATTAATGTCATGTGTCAGTGTCAGAAAGATACTTTATTAAAAAGTGTCCTCTGACTGAATTTTTTTCACACAATTAAATAGAACCAGCAATTCCCCACTGATGTGTTGTAGGCAATTAATTATTTCATGGTATACTTAATGGACTTCGAATGACATAATCATCAAGATTTAAACAAGGACTACATGGAGAATGACATTTTTCTCCTTTCTAAATATTTTAATTCTTGCTTACTATGGTAAATATAATAAACTAGAGGCCCGATGCACAAAAATTTGTGCACTCGGGGGGGGGGGGGGAGGAGGGGTCGCTCAGCCTGGCCTGTGCCCTCTCGCAGTATGAAAGCCCTCGGGAGATAATGACCTGCTGGCTTAGGCCTGCTCCTGGGTGGCAGAGGGCAGGCCCAATCCCTAGGTGCAGCCCCTGGTCAGGCTCAGAGCAGGGCCGATTGAGGACTTGGGGCGCCGCCCCCTGTCATGCACAGAGCAGGGCGGATTGGGAGGTTGCGATGCCACCCTCAGTCACACTCCGGGTAGGGCTGATTGGGGGGTTGGGGCGCTGCCCCCTGTCGCAATCAAGGCAAGGTCGATGGGGAGGCTGCGGCACCACCCCGTCATGCACAGAGCAGGGCCAATCACGGGGTTGGGGCGCTGCCCCCTGTCACTCACAGAGCAGGGCCCATCAGGGGGTTTGGGGCTCCGTACCCTGTCATGCACAGAGCAAAGTCAATCAGGGGATTGGGGAGCTCCCCCCTGTCACGCACAGAGCAGGGCCAATAACGGGGTTGAGGAGCTCCCCCTGTCACTCACAGTGTAGGGCCGATAGGGGAGTTGGGGCACCACCCCTTGTCACACACAGAGCAGGGCGGATCAGGGGGTTGGGGCACCACACCCTGTCATGCTCAGGGCAGGGCCAATGGGGAGGTTATGGCTCTACCCTGTCACACACAGAGCAGGGCCCGTGGGGGGCAGTTGGGGCGCCGCCCTCTGTCACCCACAGAGCAGGACCGATCAGGGGGTTGGGGCACCGCCACTCCCACACTCAGGGCAGGGCTAATGGGGAGGTTATGGCTCGACCCCGTCACACACAGAGCAGGGCACGTGGGGGAGGTTGGGGCGCCACACCCTGTCACACACAGAGCCACAGGGTGATCAGGGGGTTGGGGAGCTCCCCCCTATCAGGCAGAGAGCAGGGCTCATCAGGGGGTTGGGGCGCCTTCCCCTGTCATGAACAGAGCAGGGCAGATAGGGAGGTTGTGGCCCAGCCCCCTGTCACACAGAGCCACAGGGCGATCAGGAGGTTTGGGCACTGCCCCCTGTCATGTTGATCCCGGTGCCAGGAGGCCTCGTGGCTCCGCTGATCCCGGTGCTGGTAGGCATATTACCCTTTTACTAAATAGGATAGAGGCCTGGTGCATGGGTGGTCGCCGGCTGGTTTGCCCTGAAGGGTGTCCTGGATCAGGGTGGGGGTCCCCACTGGGGTGCCTGGCCAGTCTGGGTGAGGGGATGATGACTGTTTGCAGCTGGTCACACACCCTTCAGGGTGGGGGTCCCCACTGTGGTGCCTGGCCAGTCTGGGTGAGGGGCTGAGGGCTGTTTTCAGGCTGGTGGGTGACTGACGCTCCCAACTGCTCCTTTTTTTCTTTTTCTTTTTTATTCTGGGCCAGCTTTAGCTCTGAGGCTTGACTCCAGCTCTTAGGCCTCTGCTGCTGAAAGCAGGTATCTGGTTTTTTTGGATTCTATAATCGAAACAATGTTTCAACTCCAGCTCTGAGATCCCGGCTGGCTGAAAGCAGGTTTCTGGGGTTTTGTTTAGCTTCTATATTTGTAACAATGTTTCAAACTGCAAGCTCAGAGGCCGGCAGCGGCAGGAGTGGAACGTTGGAGTCCTCCATCACTGAAGCAAGCAAGCCTCACATTCGCTTCAAGCTGCCTGGCTGCCGGCCGCCATCTAGGTTGGCAGTTAATTTGCATATCTCGCTGATTAGCCAATGGGAAGGATAGCGGAGGTATGGCTAATTACCATGTTTCTCTTTTATTAGATAGGATAGTCAATGTTCAATCAAACAAAATTTTTTTATCATGGATTTCTGTTGTTTTTTCTCTCTGAGGTTTTCCCCTTGGTGAGTACATGTATTTATAATTATGGTTCATACAAAAAATAAAATAGAAAAAAAGTATATTTTCTATACAAATAAAGTACAAAAAAGTACGTAATCCAAAGACAAATCTATTTAACAACCAAATTCATTTACCAAATTTGCAAAATTCTACATTCCTGCTGGCCATAGAGTGGTGTGACCATTGCCTCAAGTAGTAAGTATTTGAGGCAATAAAACTGTTGAATGCTTCTCAGCAGCTAGCCCAAGGTATTATCTATACATCCTGATTTTTTTCTAAATAATATATTTTAGGTAAATAAATATGTGAGAGGGTAGGAAATATTATCAATCAAGTACAGAATTCAACACCAATATCTCTTATGACATCAGTGCACTTAGGTCCATCATTTGTTTTCAATATTGAATCCAAAATGTGCAGAATATGCTCTAATTAAAAGTTATTGAAGACAAGGCTCCTCAGTCACTGTACAGATTATTTTTTCTAACTTGATTGTTCTTAAACTTCTCTTCAAAATGTTTCATTTTCTCAGAAACACACATACACACAACACATACAAACACACACAAGTGGGATCTCATTATCCCCTACCTTAAATTTTCTGCTATTTGCATTCTTTGAAATGTTATAGAAAGTCATGATATTATACATTGATAACTGCACACCCACATTTTTAGAGACACCACATGAGATGTTTTAATATGCATACATTCTATTGAATATTCAAATCAACTCTGTAATTTTCTATTTCTTTTAGTTTTCTTTTCTTCAGGGTCAGAAATTGAGACCCATAGAGGTTTGAATTAACTAACTCAAAGTCACACAGCAAAGAAAAAGGAGTTCATGCATTGCAAGTATTTTTATAATGAAATCAGTGCAGAATTATTAATGCAATCTACTTTTATTATATTTGATATTTAAACAGACAAAACCTACTAAGATAAGTTGATAAATTGACAAAAAAATAAAATAAAAATATCATAATTTACTAAAATTTACTCTTAAAAATCTTTACTAACTGTCCTATATTTTTGAAATATGCAGTCTTTCAGAGGTACAATTATATAACTTGATATGTTTTAAATGCATATACTTAGGTTTAATTTCCATAATTTTATAGTCTTGATAATTAAGAGATGGAAAAATAAACTATTTTCCAATAAAATTGACCTAATTAGATTATGCTTTTACTCAAACCAATCCCACTCCTACAACATTGTCCTGTTCTTGGTCAGTAGCAAATAATTTACATTGGTTGTATAATTTGCTAATAATTTGTGCAGCAATCTGTCTCATGCAGGATTCCTTACAGCCACAGATTATAGGCAGCGCCAGCAAATCCATGAATACACTAAAGGTTTATCAAGTAGCAGTTATTTTATTGTCTTCTTTTATGATCACTAGTGTGAATTTTGAAAAACCCAAATTCACTGTTGGCAGTGTAGTATGTGACCATTGAGTATAATTAATTTCACAATATACAAGCAAATTCAATCTGTATGCTGTACTTTATTTTTTAAGTACTGAAACCCTTCCCTAAAATTCTCACCCAAGAGAATAAAGATGAAAACCCTAAGATAAAGACCCAGGGCAGGCTTTCTCTACAGCATGCCCATGCAATCTTCTCAAACATGAACCTTTTATTTCTTCGCAAACTCTAGGGGTCTCCATGAAACTTGAAACCAGGAGAAACCAGAGGAGCAGCAGGCAGCAGCAGCTTGTCTAAGGTTTTCCCAGTGATCCTGTCTCTAAGACCCCCTTTTCCTCTGAATTTCCAGTGAGCTAAAAGCAGCCCAACCGTGGCTCACTCTGTCACTGTGACTTACTTCCCAGGGAGCTAATAGAATCCCTGCTTTGGCTCATATCGTGCCTATAACATTTCTAGAAAGTCAAAGATGAGCACTGCCTACATTCTCTCCTGTTGCTTCTCCTAAGTTAAGTCTTTCCTTTGTCTTACTGTCCCCAGCATTAATAAAATACACTCAAAAATCACCTGGACTTGTTTTGTGAAATCTTTCCTGCACAAAGTAAGAACCAACACACTATAGGCCACCCTAAGGCATACCTGCTCTGGACCTATCCAGATCTAACAAACTTATTCTATTCTCATTACTCTCCCTTGCTCTGTGGTAATCTTAAACACACACACGCACACACACACACACACACTCACACTCACACTCACCAGACTAAATTTGTGGCAATGGTGAAAACCAGGAAGCTTGCAGCCATTGGAGGATATAGCAGATTTGCAGCACCTTGTAAAGCCCTCCTCCCTGCCATTGTCACTATGTGACATATCAATGTCCTATGGAAACGGCCCATTGTCAATAAGTGACCTGACTTGGAGCACCTCCCATGGAAAAGTTTCTATCCCCAGGGCATTTGTCAAAAATAATTAGCTTTAATTTTAACTCCATAGCTTCTAAACACTGTGATACTAGGTGAAGCAAACAAAATTTAAAGGTAAATTCCCCATTGGGGACTTTGAAAAGCTCTGATAAATTCCTAGTAATCTAGAAGGTTGTGCATATATGCAGTACTGTGTGCATGCTCAGGAAATGTATGAGATATCTCCAGGCACTCACCTTTGGCTAACCTTAGGCCCTGTGTTAGCAAGAAATGATGGTTAAGGTAGACTTATAAACTCTCTGAGTATTCATAGTATATTCCAACACACACAGAGCCACTTGGCTAAGATGGAAGACTTATTGATGCCAGGCACTTAAGGAAATTTCTTACCAGTCACTAGTTAACCAATAAATTAACCAAGCAGTGGTTGCATATGACAGGGGATATAAATAAAGAATTAGTACAGAAAAGTCTCTCGACAATTTAACATAAATATAAACAACAATAAAGAGTGACAGCAAACTCTGGAGAAGGGAAGAGAACCTAATTTCCTGTTCCCATATTACATTATTAAATTTTCCAGTTTCAAATAGACACCCAAAATGATAGGAAAATATTGTTCTTATTGTACCTATGCAAAAAGAAAAATCAGTCCAGATAGAGAAACCTCCCTGAAGGAGGCCCAAATGTTGGACAATAATGATATTAAAAATGCATTGTCATGAAAACCAGTATGTTCATGTTGACCAGTGTCACCCAATTAATATTTAATTAAAAATGCATTGTCATCTATGTTGTCTACAAGAGATATACTTTAGCCCTGCCCCTGGGGTGGCTCAGTTGGCTGAGTGTTGTCCTATTCACCATAAGGTCTCCAATTCCATTACCAATTAATAAAATATTTTCTAGAAAAATAAAAAAGAGACATACTTTAGATTTTAAAAATGTTGAAAGTAAAAGGATGCAAATATATGTATATCTCATACAAATGTAACCAAAAGAGTGATAGAGTGGCTAAACTTATCTCAAACAAAAATAAACCTTAAGAAAATAATTATTACTAGAGCCAATGAGAGACATTGCATCATGATAAAAAGGAAGACATAACAATTATAAGCATATATGCACCTAACAACAGAGAATCAAAATGTGAAACTAAAACTGATAATAGAAGACAGAAATAATTTAACAATAAACTGGAGATATTGATATTCCATTATCAATAATTGGTAGAACAACTAAACAGAAGATAAGTATTTAGAAAACTTGTACAGAATTATCAACGAACTGAACCTAAAGGACTGAGTTCTGAATACCAAAACAGCGAGAACATAGTTTTTTAGGTGTACATGGAACATTCCTCAAAGTAAATCATACACTATGCCATCGACCAGTCTTACAAATTTTTAAAGAATAAAAGTCACACAAAATACAATCTCTGTGCAAAATAATGCTAAAGTTTGAAATCAACAATTAAGAGAAAATTGGTATGTCAGCATATATTAAAATTGAAAAATAATCTTAGAGAAATGTGTTACTTACTTTTTCTCCTTTGTTTCCTACTAATTATTCCAAAACATGTATTTATGTCCATATTTAAGAAGTGTTTTAGGCAATCTGTCTATTAAATCTTATGTGTTTACTAAAAACTATCAACAATGAAGAGAAAATAGACCACTAATAACTGTTTTATAATGAACTATAAACAATGCTAAAATTAGCAACAAAAAATGAAAAAAATCCAGTTTTTAATGTTTTTTCTGTATCCCAGTGGAAATCAGTCTGAAAACCCTATGCCATTCTGTTAGCTTCATGCTGAGCAACAGAGCTACAGGAGACATGCCTGGGGAGGAGCTGCCGGCCCATTGGTGAGTCCTTCAGGGAAACGTGAAACTAGGAGAGGCATCGGCACAAACCAACAATTAAATGAGTTAAGAACTAATCTGCTGGTGGAAAAAAATTCTTGAGAAATGTGCCAAAAATATAAGCTATATTAACATTGGGTTCAGTTTAATTGGCCTAATGTAAATTAGTTCAGTCTTCAATGGAACTCAGAGGAGATTTAACCTAATTTGTTGGTATAGTGCAATTGTTTAAAACATTTTTCCAGATTTTTACATGAAGTTACACTTTTCTGTCTATTTAAGAAAAATATGTATACATTATAATTTGGTATTCCATAGTAACAATGAAATAAAAATATAGATATTTTTCCAATAAAATGGCATTGCTCGGCTGAACATGAAAAATATTGAAAATTCTGAGAACGTCTGTTGTTGTTTTTTTAATTTGGCAAATACAGTAAATTACTATCAAATATTTAAAAACATAAATTATATCAAATCCCTCAGGAGGGACCCATTTATTGCTTAAACTTCATATGTAAGACATGAGGAGATTCTGAATTAAGAAAAAGCTCTTAGAAGTACAATATTAATGATGTAGGGCAAAAATAAATGGGAGTGAGATCTAGTAGTTTTTAAAAATATTACACATTGAAGATTATTTCTGAGTCTTACAAGAGTTTTGTTTGGTTGTTTTGATTTTAAACTTTAAAAAAATATTTTCTTCTCTCTATCCTTACCCCTAAATACGCACATGCATGCAGACACAAACATGCTCACATATGAGGATTCCATTTATCTATACCATAGGTAACAGAAAAATCCCACAAACCTATGTCTTAAACAAAATTAGGGATTTATTATTTTCTTATTTAATAGGAAAAACAGATAGGACTGACCTAATGTCTTTATAATACCATCAATAATTTAGTTTCTTAAATTTTTACTCTGTCATCGTTGGTATATGGGTTTCACATTCATGAGTGTCACTTCATAGTCCCAAGGAATATCTATCTATCTATCTATCTATCTATCTATCTATCTATCTATCTATCTATCTATATGGCAGGAAAAAAAGACTAGGACAATAGATAAAATATTATTAATCAACTAAGTTTTTTTTTTTTAGTAAATCTTTATTGATCAGATTATTACATTTGTTCCTCTTTTTTCCCCCCATAGCTCCCCTCCACCCAGTTCCCACCTCACCCTCTGTCCTTACCCCCCCCCCCACTGTCCTCATCCCTAGGTGCACAATTTTTGTCCAGTCTCTTCCCGTATCTCCCACACTCCATTCCCCACCAAGAATAGTGAGTCCATTCCCTTTCTATGTCCCTGATTCTATTATAATCAACAGTTCATTCTGTTCATCAGATTATTTATTCACTTGATTCTTAGATTCACTTGTTGATAGATGCATATTTGTTGTTCATAATTAGTATCTTTACCTTTTTCTTCTTCTTCCTCTTCTTAAAGGATACCTTTCAGCATTTCATATAATCCTGGTTTGGTGGTGATGAACTCCTTTAGCTTTTCCTTCTCTGTGAAGCTCTTTATCTGACCTTCAATTCTGAATGATAGCTTTGCTGGATAAAGTAATCTTGGTTGTAGGTTCTTGGCATTCATCACTTTGAATATTTCTTGCCACTCCCTTCTGGCCTGCAAAGTTTCTGTTGAGAAATCAGCTGACAATTGTATGGGTATTCCCTTGTAGGTAACTGTCTTTCTCTTGCTGCTTTTAAGATTTCTCTCTTTGTCTTTTGCTCTTGGCATTTTAATTATGATGTGTCTTGGTGTGGCCCTCTTTGGATTCCTTTTGTTTGGGGTTTTCTGTGCTTCCGGGATTTGTAAGTCCATTTCTTTGACCAGGTGGGGAAAATTTTCTATCATTATTTCTTCAAATAGGTTTTCAATATCTTGGTCTCTCTCAGCTTCTGGCACCCCTATAATTCTGATGTTGGTACGCTTGAAGCTGTCCCAGAGGCTCCTTACACTATCTTCGTATTTTTGGATTCTTTTTTCATTTTGCTTTTCCGGTTGGGTGTCTTTTGCTTCTTCGCATTTCAAATCTTTGCCTTGATTCTTGCGCTTCTCTGGTCTGCTGTTGGGAGTCTGTATAATATTCGTTATTTCAGTCAGTGTATGCTTAATTTCTAGTTGGTTGTTTATCACAACATCGAGGGTCTCATTAGATTTCTTGAGGATCTCAATAACTTTATCGGCGGCTTCTAGACAGTTCTTGAGAGACCTTAATAGTGTGGGTCTGAACTCAATATCCTCCACTGACAGTTTTTTCCTGTTTCTTTGTCTCCGCATTTTTTATGCTTTCTTGGTGCACCCCCTAGTGGTCTTTGTGCGCAGTCTTGTTGTAGTTAAGCCTTGATTGTTGTAGTTAATACTAGGGGAGTTTGACCTCCAGGCCAACTGGCTGTGAGAATCAGCTGTGTCTGCAGTGGGAAAACTGTCCTCTAGGGAGGTGCTAATCTAGCCTTTGCCTGAGGCTATCTGGCAAATGGCTCTGTGCAGGGCTTGAGCAGGGCGGGTCGCACGGGATCAACAGGGCGGGTGGAGGGAGCAGTTATGGCTGCTCTCAGTCCTGTCCCCAGAGGCTCTGCCTCTCAGAGTCCCAGAAACCGCTGCAAACCTCGGAGAGAAAGCTGCCCTCGCGTTCTGACAGATGCCAGACAGTCCCACTTCTCCAGTTTGAGTCTGGGTCCCTAGAGACTCGCCCAGAACTGGAGCTCAGAATCTGAGACTCCCTCCCCATTGAAAACGACAACCGTGCCCTCAGCTAGCAGCCCACTCCGCGTGTACCTCCACACCTTTGTATTTTACGCACTGCACCTCCTCTGAGTCTCGTATGCTGTTCTCTTTCCTTCTAGTTGAAGAATTTCCCTTCAGCCAGTCTTCCTGTGGTTCTGAAGTTTGTTCTTTAATATGAGTGTTTACTAAGAGATGTATGCACTATCATCTACCAACTTTTTTTAAAATCAGAATTATTGTCAGATACTTAAGCTTAGCAAAATATAATGATGAAATTATAGTATTAGTTAGTCACTTTAAAGCTGAGCACATTGTACCAAAACTAAATGTAAGTTCTGTTAATTTGGAAAGAATATAAGAGCAAACACACACACATACACACACACACACACACACACACACACACACACGAGGACTGAATGAAATACATGCTATTAAATTCTTCCTTTTTTTTTCTTCCTGTTCTTTTCCATGTATAGTATAAGTAACAATTCTCTATTTTTTCACTGTACATTCTTTTGCCTAACACATTGTCTCTAGGAAATGGAGACATTTAAGAAATACATGTTTAATATATATACTAGAGGCCTGGTCCACCGGATTCATGCACTGGTGGGAGGTGTGGCCCTGGGGATTGGCCCACTGTGGGAGCACTGCTCATCCTGATCAGCTGAGGAGCACTTCCACTGTGGGAACGTACTGATCACCAGGGGATAGCTGCTGCATTAAGTGTCTGTCCCCTGTTGGTCAGTGCGCATCATGGTGATTGGTTGTTTTGCCATTCGGTCACTGGGCTTTTATTATATAAGCTATATACTAGTGTCCTGGCACAAGAATTCCTGCACATTGAAAGAAAATTAATTAGAAGAAATATTTTAATATCGCTATTTGCCCTTTCTCTATAATAGAAGTATCAACCAAATTCATGATTGACAATGACAGATCGAAACACATGCCTGTGATTGGTGCCAGTGAAAACTTTATATGTATCACTTATTTGTGAGTCAACTTAGCTTTTTATATATATAAAATAAACTTGCTTAATAAGACCTGATTTCTGGTTTAGCTAAACTTTTTCCAGCCCAATGAAGCATCCCAACTTCTCTTTCAGGTAATTGTCAGCAACACAACAGTAAATATCAACACAAAGCAGATTATTATTGTAGATCATGCAGGAAGAACAAAGGGTAAAATATTTAACTGCAGCAGTGTTTGACTATATTTTGCGCAGTGAGAAAACCTGAAACCATTTCAAGGCCCACCATTTCTTACTTCTTTTCAGTCAGGTCAAGTTTCTAAGCTTTCTAAATCTCCATTTTCTGGTTAATGGAAATAGGATTCCACTGAGCCTCCTATCTGCCTACTCCAGGACTTCTGTGAGGATCAAAGGATATGAGGCACAGGAAAATGCTACACAGACATTTGATTAAAGTGCAAAATGTTTCCACCTGGCTATAAAGCAAGTTGTGTTCCTGGGCTGGAGAAAATGCAAGGAGGCTTGTCACTAGGGAGAGGAAACTGGGCATTGCTACGTACAGTCAGTACATGGCACCTCCAGCGACCATTCCCGGGCTGGGCTGTGGGCCCCATTTTGCAAAATGGGGTCTCGGCAGCATTGACTGCAATTTGGTGGGGTGTCACTCCAGGGTGGTGGCAGAGCCTTGTGTCCTACTTGGGGGAAGCTGAGTGTTGCTTTGTGCACCGGGTCCATGGTACTGTTTCTCTGTAAGTGGCCAGTGCACGTCACAACAGCTCCTGTGTTGAGCGTCTGTCCCCTGGGGAGAAGTGTGCGTCATAGCGACTGGTCAGGTAGACACTAGGCATATCAATCTTTTATATAAATAGACTAGTGGCCCAGTGCATGAAATTTGTGCACAGGGGTTGTACCTCCATCCGGCCTGCATGATATCCAATCTGGGACCCCTCGGGAGATATCCAACTGATGGTTTAGGCTCGATCCTGCAGGGATCATGCCTAAACTGGCAGTCGGACATCACTCTCATAATCTGGGACTGATGGCTCCTAACTGCTCTCCTGCCTGCCTGCCTGATTGGCCCTACCCGCTTTTGCCTGCCAGCCTGCTCACCCCCAACTGCCCCCCCTGTTGACCTGCTTGCCCCCAACTGGACCCCTGCTGGCCTGCTCACCCCCACTGCCTGCCTTGCCAGCCTGCTTGCCCCCAACTTCCCCCCCTCACCCCCCGCCACCAGAATGATTGCCCCTAACTGCCTCTGCATTGGCCCTGCCACCATGGCTTTGTCTGGAAGGACATCCGGTAGGTCTCCCAGTCTAATTAGCATACTATCCTTTTATTAGTATAGCTATACTAGTATATGAATATGTATGCATATACATGTGCATACCTATTCTTTATATATAAATATATAAATACAAACAGCATATTAAGTTTGAACCTGTTGAGCATATGATGCCAGTAGTCTGGATGACCTCCAGAATTCATTGATCATGATGGTCAATTAGGAAATAGCTCTCTCTATATATATATGGTATAAAAGCCTAAGTGACCTTTCCGACTGGATGACTGGTTGGTAGCTGTGATGTACACTGACCAGCAGGGAGCACATACGCAATGCAGGAGCTGCCCTCTGGCAGTCAGTGTGCTACCACAGCCAACTTCCCATGGCTGTCCAACTTCCCATGGTCACTCCCCCAGGCAGCCAGCCCCAATCAACCCTGATTGGGACTGGGAGAGACAGCCCTGATTGCTGGCCAGACTGAGGGACCCCACCCATGCATGAATTTGTGCACTGGGCCCTTAGTGTTAAATCACACCATGTGGAGGTTCTGTTGAGAACATAGAGAAACAAGTAAAATCTTTGTATTTTATATGAAAATCTTTGTAGCTTTGTGTTTTATTCCTTATCAGAAAAACAATATATGTGAAAGATTACTTCCACTGTCTGAGTTTTGTTGTTGTTGTTGTCATTAAATTCAATAATAAAGAAAAGAATGTTACAAATGAATCAACTCATATGAAAGACATGGTAAAAGTCAGCAGTTTTCAGGATAATAAATGTATTACACTAGAGTGCAAGAACAATGAGTATAAATAAAAACTTCATTTCAGGGATATAAACATTAATTTATACTTTATGCATTTTAGATTTGTTTTATTAAATAAATTTAAAAAAATAAACTTTCTTTTAAACTGATTGGAAAAAAAATGAGAAAGTTGTTTTAGATCAGTTTATAAGCTATTGACATTAAAAAAGCAAAGAGAAACCATAACTAAGATATTTAGTGTGTGTGTGTGTGTGTGTGTGTGTGTGTGTGTGTGTGTGGAAACTTCAATAATAGAAGCAATGTATTTGACTCTCCCCCCACCCCCAAAAAATAGTAAGACACTATTAGTATTTTGATCTTACTGATTAGGAAACTTCAGCTCAGAGTTTAGTAACTTCCTCAAGTCTAGAGATCTATTTGAGAACATCTGTACTCAGAAACCATTACTCCAATGACTTTATGTGCTGTATGACCCATTCTATCCACAATTTTCTTATAAATGTACGTTTCAAGGAATTAGTCACTGCAGAATATAATTGCCTTTACATAATTCTCTGCCTTGGCTAAACATTGGACAAGTACATTCTTTAAAAAAATTGTCTATTGGTTAGAACATACTTTAAAAAAAGTTTTCCAAAGTACTCATACAAAAGTTTTATCTTATAATTTTAAGATTTTCTGCATATCTGCTTACTCAGTATAATTCAGATGATTTAGAAACTTTTCTTTTATGCTATCATGACATTTGGCCTTTCATATTGAAGAGTAATATTCTTTTCTACCTTTCCTTATACAACAGCTATTTTCATCTCTTCTGTCTAGCTATGCATTATCTTTATCTCTATAGCTGAGTGTGTGTATATGTGTGTTTCTCCTTTCTATATATATATCACTTCATTTTAACTCTATGTATTGAGTTATATAGAGCATTTTTATAATTTTAATATTTATTTAAGAAAGTTACACAATTGATTTTAATAAGGTACAATGCCAGTCCTCTTAATATTTTCTTTTTTGTTTTTATTTGTCTTCATTATGCTAAACTTTTCCAAGGTAGAAAAATACATTAGAAATATTTTATTGACTTATTCTAATGGTCATGTATTTAGCTGAGAAAAATTTTTTTTAAAGTTATTTTGAGAAGAGCAATGTTCTCAACACAATCCAAAATTACTACATGATGAATATTTTAAGAAAAATGACTTCCAACTAAAGAAAATTTCAAAATTTCCAGTCAACTTTTAGGTATATAATTGAATGAGACAAATATCTATTTAAAATACTTAATATTTATTAATATTATTCAAATATAATCATCACATTATTTATATAAAATTGTTTAAATCTTGTCATATATTGTTTTAATACATGATACCTTTAAATTATGTTGCTAATTTTCATGCATCTTATTTCTTATAACCAATGTTTATGAAAATAATTTATTCAAATGATGCAGACATTTCTATCAGTTTTTATTTATTTAACACAGCATTGCAGAAATTTTCATTTTTACTTATTTTAAATTATATATTATTGATTATTTTTCTTTGTGTGAAAAAATTAAATTCATGTATTAAGAACCTATTCATATATCATTAGAATAGCTGTGGGTTTTTTTTTGTTGTTGTTTTTTCTTGTACCTTGTAGCTGTATATTTACGGTTACCATGTTTTAGTAGGAAATGCTACTGTTTCAAGCAACTTAAAATGCTTATTTGTAATTACATCAAATACAATTATGAGGTGGTATTCTTGAGATCAATTGCCACATCTGTATTGTTTGCCCCCATCCTTTTATTTAACACACTTTTAAACAGTATCTTCTTTAAGTATGCAAAGTAACACTAATTAAAAACAATTCTGATTATTGTATTTTCCTGAACAGTATTTTGGGTTCAAAATAACACATTATATTTATTCAATTTTAAGACATTTATTTTCATATTTAACATCCTTGAAATTGAAATGGTTCTTATATTCAATGACATGTCATAGTTTAATTGTAATACTTTTTCCTTTCTTATCAGTATATAAAATGACATTCCTCTTACAATGAATGACATTCTCAAGCCAATTTTTAAATTAAATAAATTGTGGTAACATTGGTCAAACCTCCATACTGTTTTCTATATCTATGGGTTTATTTGTTTGTTTGTTTTATTTGTTCATGTGTTGCTTTTTTTCCACATTTTAAATTTGATGAACTAGAGTAAGTGAGTACATTGTAATATATATATAATGAACCCCTCTTTTCTGGGCAGTAATTACATATATGCAAGTCTATATTTTTGGAAACATATGGAGCATGATTTCTATCCTAGATCTCTCATGGTAGAAGATAATTATACTGTATTAATGATGTATATAATAGAACCAAGTTGTACATTTGTTCCAAATGATGAACCTAAAATGACACATTCTTATCATCCAAAGTCCAGTTTGCCTTAGAATTCCCTCTTGGTATTTTACCTTATATGGATTGGACAAATGTATAATGATAGCTGTCCGCCACTGTAGTATCATACAGTGTTTCACTGGCCAAAAAACCCTCTCTGCTTTGCCTGTTCATCTCTTCCTCCCTTCTAATCCTTCGCAATAACTGATCTTGTTACTGTGAGTGATTAGAAAATCGGAGGCATTTTCAATGATTCAAGTGATAGATAATGGTAGCTTGGACCAGGGTCTTGGCAGTAGAAGTTATGAAAAGTGGCTGTGTTATAACAGTAATTACAAGACCAGGTGTGTGTATGTGTGTGTGTGTGTATGTGTGTGTGTGTGTATGTGTGTGTGTGTATACTTTATAGAGAAATATAAATGGGAGTAGTGCAAAAATAATAAGTAACACTCATGTGTGCTTATTATCTATCAAATGCTGTTCTATGTACTTGAGATGTATTTGCTCAATCTTGATAATAACCATTTACATTAAGGACTATATATATCAGTGATGGCGAACCTATGTCACCTCTGACACTCAAACTCATTTTTTTGGTTGATTTTTCTTTGTTAGATGGCATTTAAAAATATAAAATAAATATAAAAAATATAAGTCTTTGTTTTACTATGGTTGCAAATATAAAAAAATTTCTATATGTGACATGGCACCAGAGTTAAGTTAGGGTTTTCTCAAAATGCTGACACGCCGAGCTCAAAAGGTTCGCCATCACTGCCTTAAGGTATTTACACAAATTAGGCATGATTGTGGTGTGTTAGTCTTATAATTAGTACTTTCTGATTCTAGTCACAAGAGGCAACTACCTAGTGCTGTTAGTCACATCTGGTCTACAAAACAAGAAATGTACTTGAGGTAAAAGACAGTAGTTTCCAAAAAGGAATTAATCATTAATTGGAGGGAAAAGACACTTGGCATTTATTGTTCACAACACCAGAGAAAATCATTAATGTGGCTGTAATTTTTAATTCTAAAAGAATTTCTTCAGAGTTTAACCTAGATTAATGCCCACATGTCATTAAGCATTTCCATACCTTTCTGTTAAAGACTGTAGCTGTTACTAAACTATAAACTGATGAAATTTTTGTGCCAAAAATACAATTCAGATAACATTTTGAGGTACAAAGAGGCAATTGGTGATTTAAAGCTACTGCTTTTTTATGCTACAGAAAAATAGAACTTCTGTGCTGGATACTAACTGAAAAGTTTAATGACAGGTTGCCTATTGTACCATATGCCAATAGCTACCTAAAGAAATGACCATTGTTGGAGGAACCAAGATGGCGGCATAGGTTAATGCCGGAGTTTGCTGCTTTGAACAACTACTTCAAAAGTGAAACCAAAAAACGGAAGGGACATCACCCAGAACCACAGGAACGCTGGCTGAGTGGAAGTCCTACAACTAGGAGGAAAGAGAAACGCATATGGACACTCAGAGGAGGCGCAGTGCTGAAGTCAAATTCTGAGGTGCGGAGTGCGCGGAGTGGGCTGGCGGCGGAGGGCGCGGTTGGCGTTTTCAATCAGAAGGGAGTCGCAGACTCTGAGCTCCAGATCAGGCGAGTCTTTAGCGACCCAGACTCAAACGGGAGAAGCGGGACTGTCTGGCTTCGGTCAGAGCGAGTGCAGCTTTCTCTCCGAGCTTTGCAGCGGGTGCTGGGACTCAGAGAGGCAGAGCCCCTGGGGACAGGACTGAGAGCCGCCATAACTGCTCTCTCCGGCCCACCCTGTTGATCCTGTTCGACCCACCCCGCCCAAGCCCTGCACACAGGCATTTGCCAGATAGCCTCAGGCAAATGCCAGATTAGCACCTCCCTAGAGGACAGAAGTTCTCTCACTGCTGACACAGCTGATTCTCATAGCCACTTGGCCTGGAGGACAAACCCTCCCTGGAATTAGCTACAACAATCAAGATTTAACTATAAGACTGCGAACAAAGACCACTAGGGGGTGCACCAAGGAAGCATAACAAAATGCGGAGACAAAGAAACAGGACAAAATTGTCAATGGAAGATATAGAGTTCAGAACCACACTTTTAAGGTCTCTCAAGAACTGTTTCGAAGCCGCCGATAAACTTAATGAGATCTACAAGAAAACTAATGAGACCCTCGATCTTATATTGGGGAACCAACTAGAAATTAAACATACACGGACTGAAATAACGAATATTATACAGACTCCCGACAGCAGACCAGAGGAGCGCAAAAATCAACTCAATGATTTGAAATGCGAGGAAGCAAAAAACACCCAACCGGAAAAGCAAAATGAAAAAAGAATCCAAAAATGCGAGGATAGTGTAAGGAGCCTCTGGGACGGCTTCAAGCGTACCAACATCAGAATTATAGGGGTGCCAGAAGATGAGAGAGAGCAAGATATTGAAAACCTATTTGAAGAAATAATGACAGAAAACTTACCCCACCTGGTGAAAGAAATGGACTTACAGGTCCAAGAAGCGCGGAGAACCCCAAACAAAAGGAATCCAAAGAGGAACACACCAAGACACATCATCATTAAAATGCCAAGAGTAAAAGATAAAGAGAGAATCTTAAAAACAGCAAGAGAAAGAAACGCAGTTACCTACAAGGGAATACCCATACGACTGTCAGCTGATTTCTCAACAGAAACTTTGCAGGCCAGAAGGGAGTGGCAAGAAATATTCAAAGTGATGAATACCAAGAACCTACAACCAAGATTACTTTATCCAGCAAAGCTATCATTCAGAATTGAAGGTCAGATAAAGAGCTTCACAGATAAGGAAAAGCTAAAGGAGTTCATCACCACCAAACCAGGATTATATGAAATGCTGAAAGGTATCCTTTAAGAAGAGGAAGAGGAAAAAAAGGTAAAGATACAAATTATGAACAACAAATATGCATCTATCAACAAGTGAATCTAAGAATCAAGTGAATAAATAATCTGATGAACAGAATGAACTGTTGATTATAATAGAATCAGGGACATAGAAAGGGAATGGACTGACTATTCCTGGGGGGGAAAGGGGTGTGGGAGATGCGGGAAGAGACTGGACAAAAATTGTGCACCTATGGATGAGGACAGTGGGTGGGGAGTGAGGGCGGAGGGTGGGGCGGGAACTGGGAGGAGGGGAGTTATGGGGGGAAAAAAAAGAGGAACAAATGTAATAATCTGAACAATAAAGATTTAATTAAAAAAAAAAAATGACCATTGTTGTTCACTTTAATCTTTGTGAGGAGAGAGGAGGCCAGTACAGCAGCCTCAGCAGGTAATCCTTGTGTCAATATCAAGAAATAAAACAAATGGAGGACCCTTCATCAGCTTAACTCTTACCCATGAGTAACACTGAGGGCGTCAGAAACGATCTGTACTAAAGCAGCTAAGCAATTGTTAGCCCACTGACTTGTAAAATTAAAGTGGTAAAAGATAGGAGCCTGAATACACACTATAATTGGAAGGCAAAGTCAGTCCCCCTGCAACAATGGTGATATCTTCAGACCAAAATGGAAAAGTTACACTTTAGCAAATTTCAGGGGTTGGGTAATTTTCAATTCTATTATTATCAGGTCCAATCATTTTGTTTTTCTTCAGCACTCTTCTCCTTCACAACCTTCTTATTTTCTAACTAGAGGCCTGATGCACAAAAATTCATGCAAGAGTAGACCTTTCTTTCCCCGGCTGCCAGCACAGGCTTCCCTCTGGCACCTGGGACCTAGGCTTCCCTCCTCCTGCAACCAGCAGGCACCCGGGACCCATGCTGCTTCCTTCCTCCAGCCGCCCGCAGGCACCCGGGACCCAGACTGCTTCCCTCCAGCCCTGCCTTCATCATGAAGGATGTCTGGAATGACATCCTGAAGATGTCTGGTCTAATTAGCATATTACCCTTTTAATATTATAGACTAGAGCAGTGATGGCAAACCAATGACACGCATGTCAGAGGTGACATGCGAACTCATTTTTTGGTTGATTTTTCTTTGTTAAATGACATTTAAATATATAAAATAAATACCAAAAATATAAATCTTTGTTTTACTATGTTTGCAAATATCAAAAAATTTCTATATGTGACATGGCACCCAAGTTAAGTTAGGGTTTTTCAAAATGCTGACATGCTGAGCTCAAAAGGTTTGCCATCACTGATATATATTATGATTACTATACAGAAAATAAACTTTCTGTATATTGAGCTGTGCAAAGTCCCAAAGTTAATAAATGTCAGAACATAATACTCTCCAGGTCCTTCCATGCTGTCTCAAAGCATAAGAGATCCTATTTTAGAGCTGCATAGTATACCATGGAGTAAATGTACCACAGCTTCTTTTAATCCACTCTTCATCTGATGGGCACTTGGGCTGTTTCCAGATCTTAGCTATTATAGATGGTGCTTTTCATGGAGGGACCTGGATAGTATTATGCTATGCTAAATAAGCCAGGCAGAGAAAGACAAGTATCACATGATCACTCATATGTGGAATCTAATAAACAAAACAAACTGATGAACAAGATAGATCCAGAGACATACGACTGTCGAATCTCAGAGGGAAGGTGGGAATGGGTGGGAAGAGATCAACCAAAGAACATGTATGCATATATGCAAAACCCATGGACACAGACCATAGTGAGGTAAAAGCCTGGGACAAGGGAGGAGGGGGTCTAGAAGGGCTCAGTGGGGAAAAAAGGGAGACATATGTAATACTTTCAACAATAAAGATTTACAAAATAAAAATGAAAATAAAAATAAATAAATAAATAAATAAATAAATAAATAAATAAATAACTATCAGTACAGAGAACAAAACTCAACCAGTATACATCTGGATTCAATACACATCACCATTGTTATATATTGCTTGTCTCCTGAATATAACTGTGAAGAGAGAAGAATAAGCAAGATATGGGCACTAAATCTTCAGATTTCTTACAGGAAGGCATAAGGGGATTTTAGCACTTGATGGATAAATTATACTGTTTAACTCAGATTATGCAATTATATAATTGTAAAAATAATCATCAAAAGCTCTAAAGCCAGAAAACTTTAATAAAAGTTCCCTCTTGAAAATATTGCTCAAAAACAAGAAAGTAGAAAGCGGTAGGTATTTCCTTTAAACCAAACTTCATGGCTATCTCAGAGTCAATGCCCACTTCCTATGTTTAGTAAGCTCACCCACTGTTTGTAAAACATTTTAACTGTTAGATGTGGGATGATTATTAAGGGGTAAAATTATATCCTACCTAATAAAAGAGAAACATGGTAATTAGCGTACATCCGCTACCCTTCCCTTTGGCTAATCAGGGAGATATGCAAATTAACTTCCAGCCAAGATGGCGGCTGGCACCCAGGGAGCTTGAAGCTAACATGAGGCTTGCTTGCTTCAGTGACGGAGGAAACCAATGTTCCCCGCCTGCCTTGCCGGCCTCTGAGCTTGCAGTTTGAAACATTGTTACATATATAGGAGCTAAACAAAACCCCAGAAACCTGCTTTCAGCCAGTGGGGATCTCAGAGCTCGAGTTGATACAGTGTTTCGATTATAGAACCCAAACAAACCAGATACCTGCTTTCAGCAGCAGAGGCCTCAGAGCTGGAGCCAGAGCTAAAGCTGGCCCAGAATAAAAAGAGCAAAAGAGAAAAAGGAGCAGTTGGGAGCTTCAGTCACCCGCCAGCCTGAAAACAACCCTCAGCCCCTCACCCAGACCGGCCAGGCACCCCAGTGGGGTCCCCCACCCTGAAGGGTGCATGACCAGCTGAAAACAGCCATCATCCACTCACCCAGGCTGGCCAGGCACCCCATTGGGGACCCCCAACCTGAAGGGTGTGTGACCAGCTGCAAAAAGACATCATCCCCTCACCCAGGCTGGCCAGGCACCCCAGTGGGGACCCCCACCCTGATCTAGGACACCCTTCAGGGCAAACCAGCCGGCGACCACCCATGCACCAGGCCTCTATCCTATATAGTAAAAGGGTAATATGCCTCCCAGCACTGGGATCAGTGGAGCCGCGAGGCCTCCCGGTACCGGGATCAGCGTGATAGGGGGCAGCGCCCAAACCCTCTGATTGCCCTGAGGCTCTGTGTGTGACAGGGGGCGGGGCCACAACCTCCCTATCCGCCCTGCTCTGTTCCTGACAGGGAAGTCGCCCAAACCGCCTGATCAGCCCTGCTCTGTGCCTGATAGGGGGGAGCTCCCCAACCCCCTGATCTCCCTGCGGCTCTGTGTATGACAGGGTGCAGCGCCCCAACCCCCCCCACCCCACGGGCCCTGCTCTGTGTGTGACAGGGTAGAGCCATAACCTCCCCACCGGACCTGCCCTGAGTGTGACAGTGGCGGTGCCCCAACCCCCTGATGGGCTCTGCACTGTGAGTGACAGGGGACAGCACCCCAACCCCCTGGTTGGCCCTGCTCTGTGCATGACAGGGGGTGGAGCCGCAACCTCCCCATAGACCATGCCTTGAGTGTGACATAGGGCGGTGCCCCAACCCCCCAATCGGCCCTACCCTGAGCGTGACTGAGGGTGGCATCGCAACCTCCCCATCCGCTCTGCTCTGTGTATGACAGGGGGTGGCGCCCCAACTTCCCAATCGGCCCTGTTCTGAGCCTGACCAGGGGTTGCACCTAGGGATTGGGCCTGCCCTTTGCCACCCAGGAGCAGGCCTAAGCCAGCAGGTCATTATCTCCCAAGGGGTCCCAGACTGTGAGAGTGCACAAGCCAGTCTAAGGGACCCCCCCTCCCCCCGGATTGCACAAATTTTTCTGCACCGGGCCTCTAATCTTATATAATAAAAGGCTAATATGCAAATCGACTGAACAGCGAAATGCCTAGTCGCTATGACACACACTGACCACCAAGATGCAGATGCCTGTGGTGGTCAGTGTGCTCCCACAGCGGGAGCACTGCTCAGCCAGAAGCCAGGCTCATGACTGGCTACTACAGCGATGGTGGCGGGACCCTCAACCACCTCCGCAGTGGCACTAAGGACCCCTTGGGGGATATCCACCTGTCAGGCTAGGCCTACATGGTAGTGGGCCTATGCCTGCAGTGGCCCAAAGCTGGCAGGTGGACATCCCTTGAGCGCTCCCAGACTGAGAGAGGGCCTAGGCCGGGTTGAGGTACCCCTTGAGTGCATGATTTTCATGCACCAGTCCTCTAGTTGTCTTATATTACCAATAGAAGAAGTTTATAAACTTTAATGAAATTCTAATTTTATGGAAGTTAAGATTTTATGAAAGAGAGTATTAATTTATAATATAACTCCATCTCTTTAGCTGTTTGTGAGAATTTTAAATAGACTTGCATGGACTTACTTGCTTCTAGTACCTGTCCAGGTTTTTTAGGGTCAATATTTGTTGGCATAATTTGTGGAAGAACAACATAAGGATGCACTCTTTAGTAGGGCCAAAAGATGATTAAGTGTCAATTAGCAATCACTCACAGTCCCTATTAAGAACTTCTTCGTTTGTATTCAGAGACTTGGAAAGGATGAATTATCTGAGCGCAGAAGAATGTGAACTCTTGGGTGAAATGTAAAACAGAGAAGTTTCATTTTCAGAGGTTAGTGGAGATACAACTAATCTTGAGCCCCCAATTGCTCCCTCCAAACTTATGAGAAAATATGTGTTATTTAATTTTATATATGTTTTTTATTTTAATATTATAATGTAGATGAAAGCCTGACATTTAAAAAGAAAGAAAGAAAAAAAAAGAGTTGCTGACTCAAGATGGCAGTGTAGATAAATGCCAATACTCACCATCTCCCACAACCACACCCTAATTACCATACAGAACAACCACCATTGAAAACCACCTGAAAGCTGGCTAACTGGAAGTCCTACAACTAAAGAAATAAAGAAGACAGAGCACTGAGACTGGTAGGAGAGGCAGAGGGGTGAAGGCTCAGAACAGGCTGGTCCTATACCCACGTGTGCCTTTTCTTTAATTGTGAGGAAAATTGTCTCTGCAGAGGCTGCCCCTGAGGAGCAAAGTGTCCTAGTCCTACACCAGGCCCTCAGCCCAGGGTGCCAGGGCTGGGAAGAAAAGTTTCCCCTAATTACAGGCTATAAAAATAGCGGGGGTGGTGAAAGCCTGCTGTGGGGCAGGGTGGGGACCAGGTAGAGAGGGAGCAATGGGGGGGAAGGGGACATCTTCAATATTCGCAATAGTAAAAAAAAATTTAAATAAATTAATTAATAAATAAAAAGAAAAAAAATATTTCATAAAGAGGAAAAATGAATTCATTTCTTTAATTTTTAAATGTTTTCCAACAAGTGACCCAGGGCCTTAAAATTACTTCTGCCTTCTGTAATTTAGGATTATTTTCTTCTCCTTTCTGAAACACACCCTTATACACTTATTTTCTATGCCCCATGCCTACAACCTATCCTGTTAGAACTTGATTAAGGGAAGACAGATGGTCAAATAACTTTTGAAGCTCAATCATTTCTTATTATAGCTTCAGTCAAAAAGCAGTGACCCAAATACTGTCTTCCTTTTTAACTAAGATGTTAAAAGCTATTTCAGGGATTCTGTATTTCCACTTAATTATATTTATACTTAATTAAATCTACATAATTCAGCTGATTTTCATCATTATAAAGTATTGTTATAGGCATGCAAAGGATAAATAGATTTGATTCTATCAAGAAGAAAGAACGAATGCTGAGAATTGCTGATTCTTTAAAATAAAATATAACTTCCATTTAGTAAAGAAATTAGCTCCAAAAATTACTTGTGTTCTTTCTTTCTCTCAGGATCATGCTCAAGTAATGTGCAATTGGCTAATTTCCAGAGCCTACCCAAAGTAGGTTATTTTTCCCCATTGTTTCTGTCACTACTTTCTTTTTTCTTTTTTTCTTAGTCCACTGCAGGAATTTTCAACCTTTTCCAGCTCATGGCACACATATACTAATTATTAAAATTCTGTGGCATACTAAAAAAGGTTTTATATATTCTGCTAATCTGACAAAAAAAAAGTATAATTTTGATACATTCACAGTGGATGGTTATTGTTTTGTTGGCTGTTGTCATTTTTTTATTTGACAATATTCTAAGGGAAAATAGGTCAGTACCCCTGACTAAATAGTCAGGTATTGCAAGTTTTAAAAATTCTTGTGGCACACCACTTGACAATTGCTGGTCTACTGTCCTCTACATACCTTAAATTCTAATGTTTCCCCCTAACTTCCCAGAGATTCTTCTGCAACATGTATCATTCTTCATCATGAATTGAAAGAAATCATACTTTTTAGCTGGTGCCTTGTGCTCTTGACCTATTCATTAACTGTCAACAATTCAATATGTAACTCATATGAAACCCATCTGTCTCTGAGTAATATTACTTTATAAGAATTGTTCTCTAACTAAATATTTTGGGCAACTGAGGATATTTCAACATATTTTGTGAGGTTAGTTCTCTACATTAATTTATAAAACTTTTCATTTGTATTTAATGATGATTAATAATATATATTTTATATGCCTATAAAATATAATAATTATTTGAATACAATGGGGCCTTGACTTATGAGTGTCCTGACTAACGAGTTTTTTGAGATATGAGCCATCTCTCAGCCGATTTTTTGATTTGAGTTGCGAGCTAAAATTCAGGTTACAAGCCTGCTTCAGATACCCCACTGCTAGTTGGCACAACGAACGTCACAGTGAACACCACAATATCAGCCCAGCATCATGTGTCTCACTCATTCACTTTTTGCTTTTTTTTTTTTTTAATATATTTTATTGATTTTTTACAGAGAGGAAGAGAGAGAGAGAGAGAGTTAGAAACATCGATGAAAGAGAAACATCGATCAGCTGCCTCCTGCACATCTCCCACCGGGGATATGCCCACAACCCAGGTACATGCCCTTGACCGGAATCGAACCTGGGACCTTTCAGTCCGCAGGTCGACGCTCTATCCACTGAGCCAAACCGGTTTCGGCCACTCATTCACTTTTTGATTTGACATATGAGTAATTTGAGTTAAAAGCTCTGTCATGGAACGAATTAAACTCATAAGTCAAGGCCCCACTGTAAATATGAATCTCCATGAATTACTCTGATAATTAGCATCATTTTGCAGCATGCATAGGGCCAAAGACCCTCTATGAAATTATAGTTTAACTAGAGGACTGGTGCACAAAATTCGTGCACAGTAGCAGTGGGTCCTTAGCCTCACCTGCACTCTCTCCAATCCGGGAACCCTCGGGGGATGTCCAACTGCCAGTTTAGGCCCAATTCCACAGTCGGACATGCCTCTCGCAATCCGGGACCACTGGCTACTAATCACTCAACTGCCTGCTGATTGCCCCTAACCACTCTGCATACTGGTCTGATTGCCCCTAATTGCCTTCACCTGCTGGCCTGATTGCTCCCAACTGCTCTCCACTGATGGCCTGATCACCCCAACTGGCCCTCATGCCGACCTGATTGCCCCCAAATTCCCCCCTGCCAGTCTGATTGCCACCAATTGCCCTCCCCTGCTGGCCTGATCACCCCCAACTGCTCTCCCCTGCTGGCCTGATCACCCCTAACTGCCTCTGCCTCAGCCCCACCACCATGGCTTTGCCCAGAAGGAAGTCCGGAAGGTCTTCAGAAGGTCTTCTGGTCTAATTAGCATATTACTCTTTTATTAATATAGATAATTCAAATTGAGAAGGATAGTGAAAAAGTTAAGCCACCATATCATATATAAGAGAAAGGGTATGTAGGAGAGGAAAATGTTTTCATTTAACCTCTTAGGATCTCTGGATGAGTCTGAAAATTAAACTAGCAAAAATAGATCAATAAGAAAATGCCTTTTTAAAAAGTTAATATAAGTTTTATGAAACATTGGAGCTTTCATAGGAAATGAGATCTAGAAGAAATGGTTAAGTTTGAGTATTTTTGTACCAGATTTGATGAAAAGTAGAAAAAATGAAAAAACATGATAGAACAAGGGTTATGAGCAAAGGATAGTAAACTATGGGGAACTTATCAAGGTTTGTTCATTGGGACTCCTTTCAGCATACCCCCATCTTTAAAGATAAGAATGCTTCTTGTCTCGGAGTATGGGGAGAACATCTCTAAAATGAGGGTCTTGTGCCTTGCTTCAGGGGGCAATTAAAAGAGTCCTTACCTGCTGTTTCTCAAAATCCTTCAGCTTAAAATGTTCAATATGCCAAAGCACCATAACTTTGGAGACATATGTTTTGAATATAAATAAGTATAACAAATCCAAAGGAAACTATTCTATGACCATCAGTACTAAGTTTTTACATTGTTTACAGAATTATTATGTCTATTATATTTCTTTAATACCAATGTGAACATTTATTGGCAATAAGTATTTTGGTCAAGATAAAATGAATAAATGTTATGTTTCTGATTCTATTAATATACATTAGATATCCAGTTAATGTTTATTTTGGTAAAGCCATAAAATTAAATTATTTTTCAGGTGAGTGAGACAGGTTACAGAGCTATCTTGTTAAAATAAGCCATTAAAAGTTGCTCACAGGAAAGAGTTTTGGCTAAATGTAAGGTGAAATTATCTTGACACAACAGATATGCCTTCAACTTATTGATAATATTTTGTACAATATAGGAATGGAAACTTTATCAGGTTATTTCATTAGTTATATCTAGTTTAATTTTACTAAAGTCTAACTGAAGAATCAGAATAAATCTAGACCTGAACTTGATGCTACTAATTATATTTTTAAATTTTATTAGTTGTAAAATCACTTCCAAGAAAAAATCTGTGACATTAAATATCTATCACACTAAATAATATGTTAATATGTTATTAAACTTAATTGTTTTTTCAAAATAATTCGTATTTAGTTTATAATTTGTTTTGTTATTGTTTAAAAGTTATGCTTATAAGTGCTTTGTATCTATTATTATATTTACTAATTCAAATAGCATCAAAATTTATATAATATATATGACAGGGAGCCCAGTAAAATAAATAAATTATATTTCACTTGGATATTACTTAAGTTTGAAAGACAATGCCTCACAGCTTGCAAATAATGTAATTGCTACTCTCTGAGTAATCCAAATGTCTCTTTCTCTCTCTCTCTCTCTCTCTCTCTCTCTCTCTCTCTCTCTCTATATATATATATATATATATATATATACAATTTACTAGTATAAGAATTTAAATAAAGAATAATATATTTCTAGAGAAAATTTCTATACTATGGTTAGTCAGCTAAAAAATGCCCTTTGCAAAACTAGCATACACACCAAAATATTTTTAATCATTGCTTTCAGATCATAATATATTGATTCTCAATTATCTATGTTCTTAGAAATGCCAGTCCCAAAATTGATGTTAGTTATCCATCCCCTCAAAAATGTCACATTTTGATTCCTTAAAGGTAAGCAATTTATAAAGACAAATCCTTGAAAAATCTAGATAGTTTTCATTCTTGCTGATTGTTTTGCCTTTGCTATCTTTCACATCAATGATCAATTATTTTCACAGCATTAGGTACTGGGAAGAATTGGAACCTTTTAAAGTTTCATGTTTTAACAGAAAATTTTAATTTTTATTCTTTGTATGACTTTAGGTTTTAATCATATATATATATCTTATTTTTATATATGGAATAATATAAATATAGTATAGATTTTATAGTCACTGACATTCACAGTTGAAGTGCCTCATCTTTCAGTGGACATCTGTTTTTACTTACATGGGAATGTGTGTTTGTAACCATAACATTTTAAAATATGCTGTCTTATATTTAAATATTTATTATCATGAATTGTTGGCATATTAAGAAATAATAAATGATGTATTCAATATTTATTCAGTAATACAAAAACATCTGCCAGGATTAAACTGAAAAAGTAATTTTGTCATAAGACTACTAAACACAAGCACACAATTGAAAAACTAAAAGCAAAATACAACCAGTAAGATGTTAGGTTCATAAAAAAGAAAATTGATGTTAGCATTAAAAAAAAAACTGGCTTTGGATTCTAGTAAAGATGATTTGGCTATAAGTTTATATGAATCATAATATATAATTTCACTATACCCAATTGAAATAGGAAAATAATCGTGAAGATACATGCTATGCAAAGGAAAATTTTCCATAAAATAATAGAAGATATGAATTTGTCCCTAAGAGAGTATAACATAGAAAGAGGGTGGCTGAATTTAGAATAATAAGAGGAATACTGTATAACTGTATGCTATAAATTATAGTTTTACCATTTAGTTCTAGATAATTATTTGACTATCAAATATTGGAAAAGGTTTAGAAATCATTATTATTTGCTATGCTATTATTAAAAATCTCATATCACTTTATTGATGTTGTCTGTGGTGGTGGTGCCATGAGCCAACCAACTTCAAATTTTTTTTGAAATGATTAACATTTTTATTATCTATCTATCTATCATCTATCTATCACCTATCATCTATCTATCTATTTATATTAAATGAAGTCATTTTCTAAGTCATTGTGGTGAGAAAGCCTTTAAAGTACATGTAAAATTCTAAACCTTTCTTGACTTGAGAGCATAAAGAACCATAAAATCCAAATGCTTACTGGCAACCTGTGTGTAAAATATTGAAAGTTCAATCTCTTAAAAATGGAGCTATTTATGTTTATGTGTCTTAGTGTGACTGTGAGAAGAGTATTATACAATGTATGTGGCATTCTTCAAAGAGTTCACTTTTGCCAAACAGAAAAGAGCCTTTTTCTTGCCAGCAGGAACACTCAAGATACAGACACATGAAAATGAAAAATGGAAAACAATAAATGTAAATAAAGCATTGCTATAGCCTTTTGCTTGTTGCTTTCTCACCATTTTTACAGTCACACACTGATGACAAATGATGGTTTCAGTGCAGCAATAGAAATGCAATTGTTTGTGTGTGTGTGTTTTTTTAAATCAGTCCTGTGGGGAGTAAATTTTTAAGTCACACATCAAAGACTTGAAAGGAAAGCATGTACATACTGTTGTTTTGATATAATAAATATATCCAAACTATTTCGCTGTTCAGGAGACTTTTCAGTACAACTTGTTTTAAAAAGTTATTAGAGTGCAATAAGGCAATTCCTTATTTTTAAAAAAAATTAATGTCAGGGGAAAATGCCAACGACTTGGAAATGGGCAAAATTGACTCTTGTGTCTTTTGAGTGACATGCTTGCATTGTTTAGCAAACTCACTGGTCATTATGGGATCGCATAGGGGCGTGTAACTTTATCTTAGACTAATGTTTGATCAACTCTGGAGATAGATGTTAAAGTGTAGAAAACAGTAATGTTGATGACTGTGCAAATGATTCTAGTTCATAATGATGTAAATGAAGTTTGTACTATAGAGAATATAAATCTCTGTAATTAAACTCTTATTTGAACTGGTTTTAATGAATATTGGCTCATTAATTAAAGAGTTGACTAAATCTTTGACAAGTGTTCATTTTATATTTATGTGTAAATAATAAATTTACCCTTCTTGAAAATTACACTTTACTGCTATTATTAAGTTAATTAATGAGTGGGATAACCAGACAGTATAAAGTCAAAGAGGGAAAATTAGTCTTAACATGTGTTCAGATACCCTGGTTATCATTAATCTATTGTTCTTAGCTCATGGCTATTCCCTTCTCACTGTGTTAAAGTACTGAAAAATAGTTTGTTTTCATTGAGCTGATATAAGCCATGCTTTAAATTTTGGAATGCAGCCATGTTCCCTGCTAGAGTGAGTAAGTTCACTTTGTAAAGATTTAGACCGATTTATTTAGATGCAGAGGGGCGGTTGGAGGAATTGGATAGAATTGAGGTGCCAGAAACCTGGAAGAAAATAGGAGAAAGAATGACTTCCCTGGGACAGAATCATTGCAGTGCTCTCTTTAGTGTCTCCATCCTCTCTCATCATTCTGTTTTGTTTGTGGCTGCCAGAATAATTAAAGAAGTAGGGAAATAGGTTCTGTTACTATCTTGTTTTTAAGCTTTGCACTCAGGTTGATTAATGTTTTCTTTACACTTGCACTGGCTGCTCTACATTTCCTTTGTACGTAATGCTAATTAGGTTGAACAAGCATCAAGTGCTTGCAGAGCTGGTGTTTGTGCCAGATTAATTCCTGTGGGACGATGATGCTTATGGATGAAACTAAATGGAAAACAATGGGATGCAAAAGGCATTTCCATTCATTCATCATTTTAGCAAATAGCAACTGAGAACCTAGAATGTGCACTCTGGCTATTTGAGGAAAGAGTATTCATGCAAAGTCCTGGAAGTGATAGCTTTCTTTTATATTCAGAAAAGGCAAGGAGGTAAGTGTGATTTGAACTAAGTAAGGAGGAAATTAGTTCAGGAAAATGAAAGTACATATTGTGCAGGTTTTTGAAAGTATATGTTAAAAACTCCTTTTCCTCCCTTTTATTTAGATGGATGATATTGAATGATTTTGTGCAGAAAACAATGCATGCTTTGACATACTTTAGAAAAGATAACTCTGCTACTGCATTAAGAAAAAACAAAACAAAACAGGATAATATCAAAGATAGAAGTTGGGAGCATTATAAATAATAAGGGAAAGTTGACTATGACTTGGACCAGAATATCTGCAGAGGGCGTAGTGAGGTGTCCAATATGTTGGATTCAGGATGTGAGAAATATGAATCAATGTGTGTGTTTTTTTAACATTTCAACCTGAAGAACTAAGAAAATGGAGCTGTAATTTACTGAATGAGGCATACGTTTTTAAAAACGATTTTCTTAAGGGGTTGGGGCAATTAGGAGTTTGGTTTTGAGTACATTGAATGTCAGATTCCTATTTATTTCAAGTGAAAATGTTGAGTGTGTACTCAGGTATGGGTCAAGTTCAGGGGTGAATCATCAATATTAAATTGGTTTGCTTTTATTGAGTTACAATGAACATATAATAAGATAAACAATTTTTAAGTTTGTCGAGTCTTCACAACTGTATATATCTCTGTAATCAAAATCCATAATAGCCCAGCAAGAGTTTTTCAATGGTGGATCATTGACCTATGTGAATGAGGAGGTCATCATTTGATTCCTGGTCAGGGCTGTGAACTCAGTCCCCAATGTGGGGTGTGCAGGAGGCAGCCGATCAATTATTCTTTCTCGTCATTGATATGTCTATCTCTCCTCCTTTCCACTCTGAAATTAAAATAAATAAACATAAAAAAATAAATATATATATATATTAGAGGCTCAATGCTTAAAATTTGTGCAAGGGGCTTGGCCTTCACAGCTGCAGTGCCCAGCTTTATCTGGACGGTTGTCTGGAGGTCATCTGGACAGTCATTCCACTTTTATTATTATATTTTTATTATTATGCTTTTATTATAGATAAAAGGCTAATATGCTAAATGTCCATCCAACCAATCACTATGATGTGCACTGACCACCAGGGGGCAGATGTTTAATGCAGGAGCTGCCGTGATGGCCATTTACAGAGAAACAGCACCGTGGACCTGGCACCCAGAAAGTAACACTTGGCTTCCCCCAAGGGGGACACAGGCCCTGCCACCATCCCAGTGCGACACCCCACCAAATCCCAGCCAACACTGCCGAGAATCCATGCTGCAAAATGGGGCCCACAGCCCAGCCCAGCCCAGAAACAGTGGCTGTGGGCGCCAGGTAATGACATCACATATCAAGGCCCAGCTTCCACTCCCTAGCGATGCTAGCTTTCTTGCAGTTTCTTCAGCCCAGGAAGCTGACTTGATTTACAGCCAGGTGGAAACATTTTACTCTGTAACCAAATGTCTGTGAAGCATTTTCCCATGCCTCGTCTCCTTTGATCTTCACAAAAGTCCTGGAGTAGGTAAATAGGAGACTTGGTGAAATCCTATTTTCCTTTCATTAGCTGGAAGACAGAGATTTAGAAAGCTTAGAAACTTGACCTGACTGTAAAGAAGTAAGAAATGGTGGACCTTAAAAATGACTTCAGGTTTTTTACTGTGCAGAATATAGTCAAACACTGCTGCAGTTAAATACTTTACCCTTTGTTCTCCCTGCGTGATCTACAATAATAATCTGCTTTGATATTTACTGCTGTGTTGCTGACAATTATCTAAAAGAGAAGTTGGGGTGCTTCACTGGGCTGGAAACAGTTTAGCTAAATCAGAAAGCAGGTCTGATTAAGCAAGTTTATTCTATATGTATAATAGGCTACGTTGACTCACACATAAGCAATACACATAAAGCTCTCACTGGCACCAACCACACACGTGTGTCTCCATATGTCATTGTCAATTGTGAATTTGGTTAACACTTCTATTATAAAGAAAGGGCAAATAGCTATATTAAAATATTTCTTCTAATTAATTTCCTTTCATTGTGCACAAATTCATGCACCAGGCTACTAATAAATAAATAAGATCCATACAAATTTTAGAAATTTCCCATTACTCCAAAAAGTTCCTCAGTCCTTGTACTAGTATTTTATTACCCAGACCCCTTCAACCTCACCCCTGAGGCAATTACTTTTGATCACCAAGGCATTGTAGTGGCTAACCTACAATTTCATAAAAGTATAATTATGTAGTGTTTTTGTAATCTTTTATTTATTTGCTCAGCATATTGGCTGTTAGATGCTTTTATACTATAGCATTTATAAATCATGCTTATATATGAAACCCATTTGATGATCACAGCTCTGCAAGAAATGCCTTAGATTTTGATGCAAAAATTCTACATAAACAACAAATCCAAAAAATTAATTAACTTAAAACAAACATTTAGTTTTTATTCATTGGTCAGTAGGTTGTCTGGAATTCTTCTTGGCTCAAATGAGCTTGATTAGGTTGGGGTTAAGGAGCTCACTGCTTCTGTCTTTTGAAGATGAAGGTAAAGAGCAATAACTGAGGCAGTCACAAATCCTTGTTATGATGGATTGTAGGAGGGTAGAAACTTGGAACTGATGTATTTGTATCTTTCCACATCTCTTTTACTGGAACAAATTATTTGGCGTAGCATAAAGTTAACACAGTGGGGAAATGTAGTCCACTCAAGGTATTAAACAGAAAAGAAAGCCAATAGCTGTGGAATCTATACTAATAAAAGGGTAATATGCTAATTAGACCGGGTTGACCAGACATCTTCCGGTTGTCTGGTCCTCCTTCTGGAAAAAGCTATGGTGGCGGGGGCTGAGGCAGAGGCAGTTAGGGGCTATCAGGCCGGCAGGGGAGGGAAGTTAAGGGTGATCAGGCTGGCAGCGGAGGGAGGTTATGGGTGGTCAGGCTGGCAGGCAGAGGGGTTAGGTGTAATCAGGCAGACAGGCAGAGTGGCTAGGGGCGATCAGGCAGGCAGGCAGGTGAGCAGTTAGGAGCCAGCAGTTCTGGATTGCGAGAGGGATGTCTGATTGGCAGTTTAGGCCTGATCCCTGTGGACATCCCCTGAGGAGTCCCAGATTGGAGAGGGTGCAGGCTTGGCTGAGGGACCCCTCCATGCATGAATTTTATGCACTGGGCCTCTATTAATAATATAAACTCACAGGTGAACAGAGTATGAGATATTAATCATTATTCCTATTAAAATGAAAAATAATATTCAGCTCAGAGAATATAAGTACTCAATTTAATCTTATGATATGGATGAGATTCAAACACTGATTTCTTAACACTTAATTTATCATTATACCATATTATTGCTTTTATTTTATGAATAATATTAGGATACAAAAGTGAAGAGAAAAAATAAATGACTTTTAGAACCAAGAACAAAAAGATAGAGGACTACAGAGATGTAAGTAAGAAATGATTCACTGCCCTTTAGATCACCCTTATTCTCAAGATGCTCCTTAATTTACTAGAAAAGCCAAGATTTATACACCTGAAAATAAAAGTAATAAGAATAGTCTTACTATTCTTCAGGGGCACTTATTGAATTTAGCACTTAAGAAAGGTACGATTTCCTGGAGAATAGGGTACTGGTTACCTAACTATTGAGAGAGATAATTTAATAGGGAAGCAATGACCCTACCTTTTTGTTTTTATGGTATACTTTTTCAGTCATCAAGATGCCTGAAGGGAACACAGTTATAAACACTTATGTTAAGAGTATAAAGCTGATTTATCCATTTTGAGTTTATTTTTGTATATAGTGTAAGTTGGTGGTCTAGTTTCATTTTTTGCATGTATCTGTCCAATTTTCCCAACACCATTTATGGAAGAGATTGTCTTAACTTCAATGCATGCTTTTGCCTTCTTTGTCAAATATCAATTGCGCACAATGACTTAGGTAGATCTCTGAGTTATCTGTTCTGTTCCATTGGTCTATATGCCTGTTCTTGTGCCAGTGTAAGACTTAAATGTAAGATGTGAAACCATAAAAATCCTAGAGGAAACCATTGGCAGCAAAATCTCAGACATCTCTCATACCAATATGATTACAGATACATCTCCTAGGATAGTGGAAATTAAAGAGAAAATAAATAAATGGGACTATGTCAAAATAAAGAGCCCCTGCATAGCAAAAGAGACCATCAATAAAATAATAAGAGAACCCACTCCATGGGAGAACATATTTGCCAATGATACAATGAGACTGTGGTACATCTATACAATTAGACTGTGGTACATCTATACAATGGAATATTACACCACTTTAAAAAAAGAACTCTTACCATTTGCAACAGCATGGATGGGCCTGAAGAGCATTATGCTAAGTGAAATAAATCAATTAGAGAAATATAAGTATCACATGATCTCACTCATTTGTGGAATCTAATGAACAAATGAACTGATGAAGAAAAATACACTTAGAGAGAGAGAAATATTGAATAGACTGTCAAACCTCAGAGGGAAGGCAGAGAAGGTTGGGGGAGGTGGGGGAGATCAACCAATGAGCTCTTATGCATGTATGCGTAACCCATAGACACAATATTGGGGGGGTGAAGGCTTGGAGGGCGGAGGAGGAAGGAGGGCAATGGAGGCAAAAAGGGAAATATGTAATACTTTCAGCAATAAAGATTTATTTATTTATTTATTTTAAAGAATGCCTGACTCCTCACCCCCTTGCCGGTATAGTAATCTTTTAAGAATAAACCTAGGGTAACCTAATAGTTAAAAAAATGTTCTTTCAACTATTGTTTTAATTTGTTAGTTTTTGGTTAACATACTTTCCCATAAATGTAGCAATCAGCTCTTAAACAAACAAACAAACAAAGAGTATAAAGCTGTTCAAATTTAAGAAGCAGATTCTTGTGACTTTGGAAGCAACTTAATTAGTAGGAGCAATTATGATGGCAGTGACTGTGGATGAATGACCACTGGGGATGAATGATAAGCATCTCAGTTTGGGTACTGACAGGACATAAATGTCAATTTTAGAGGAAGAAATAAAATGTAGAGAACTAAAGAAGTATAATGAGGAAATTTATGGTAAGAGTTAAAAAAGGGTAAATCTATTCTGACAAATCACAATTTGAGGTCAGTGATTCCGCAAGAGGAGAATTTATGTGACACAGCAGGGTGAAAGTTGCAACAAGGCTGGAGCCAGATTTTGGAAGGTGTTAAAAGGCCAGACAATGGAATTTAGGCCATGTTTTGTGGGTATTAGGTTATTCTACTTTAAGTATCCTTTCAGGAAGCTAACGTAGTATTTTAAGATAAGTACTCTGATAGTAGTGTTCAAAGGAAAAACTTGATATCAGTTAGAATAACATTGACTAATCAATATGTAATTCATAGTTGTAAGCAGTGGGAAGCAAGAAATAGTTTTGAGAAGTATTATTGATTCACAATTCATCAACTATGGAAAATAATTAAAGATCAATTGTTAGGAAGAGTGTGAGGTTAAAAAATTATTGAAATTTGTGAGCATTAGTTACTAAGAAGATATTGATTCCCTATGATTTTGTGAGGAGAAGTATTTGAGATAGATACTATTTTTAGTGTGTTTATATATTGTTTAAAGAAAGTTTCTTTTTAAGCCTATTTAAAATTAACTTACATGTGCATATGAAAGTATATATACTAGAGAGGAAGTTTGAGCATTTTACAAAGTGATAAAGTAAATGGAATGTTTATTTAGAGGCTATGAAGACACAGCAAGAAATGAAATACATTCTTTTTTATTCTGTGAAACATCTCTAAAACACTATAGAGAAAAATTTAGTGTGCAGTAGACCCATCTTGGAAGCCATTCATGTCAATTTAGTCTCTAAATTATTATATATAACACAGTGTCTTGGTCATCATAAGTACATTTTTGCCTTTATGGAGTGTTTTCTTTGCAACAGCTCCAAAGACATAAATCGCAAAGATTTTTGTAAACTAATATAAGGTTCAGTCCAAACCTAACTTATTTTCACCTGGACTTTTATATGATAACAATTTTGATAGTTATATTAGCAAGGCATCTACAGGAATATTTTTTGTTATTGTTACATATTTATTTATTTTACAAGGAGGCATCATTGTTTCTCATAATTCAGTTGATGGTTTATTGAACACATTTTGTTTGAGAAGGGCTAGGTTGGTTGCTAAAGATGCAGAGGTGGAAATGACATGTAGCTCAGAGTTTAGTGTGGAAGTAAAATGAATGAACAAATACAAAGGTTTGTGAACGTTGTTATGATGGAGTTATGCCCAGAGTGCTACGATACTGCAGTGAAAGAGCTCAAACTGAGGTTAGAGGATTAATGTTTGAAGAATGAATCAGAGTTAGATAGAGCTAAAGCTGAAGGTAATAAGAAGCTGAGAATATTCTTAACACAGGAAACAGGTTGCATGAAGGAATTAGGGATGTATTGAGAATTTCAAATAGTTCAATATTTCTGAATTGAAGAGTGAATATGATGCAATAGACGGATATAAAGGATCCCACAGTGCTTTGAATTTTTCTTTTTTCACTTTACCTGTGTTCCTTCTCCATAAGTTCCTAGTGTCTTAGAAGCCCCTGTATCTAATAAGATCTTTATTTTTACCCAAAAAAATAATTAGATGAAATAACAAAATATGAACCTAAGAAAGGCATCTTAAAGGTGATACATTAAACCCTTCATTTTTTAGATAAATATATCCAAATACACAAAACTGAATTTTCAATTTATAAATTAAAAATAAGAGTTCAAATATTACTAGAAGGTAAGACTTCCTGATTTCATTACAGATTTCTTACTAAAGTACTAGTTGATAGTCTGTTTTTCAAACAGATTTATACACCTTGTTGTATTCAAGCTTAAATGTCAGCTACTGGAGAAAACTTCATTTTAGAGTAAAACATTAAACCCTCAGCTTTGCTCCACCAAATTATTATTATTTTTTTTAGAAAATTCTTGTTGATTCTAAACTGATTTACTAGGCAGACTTGACAGACACTATTGAAGCTTAATTATTCTTGATTAACATACCACATATCTAAATCATTCCCTTATGGTTAGGATGATCATATATCCTGGTTTTCCCAGGAAAGGCCCAGTTTACTACCGTAGTAATAAATGTAATGACTAATAGCTCCTATTTTGTTCTCTAACAGCATCAAATTTGAACAGAATGGTCCTGCAAAATTTCATCCAATACCATTCTAAGATACAAGTCAACCATTCCATAATCAAGATATATGAACAATAAGAGATAGGGCACATGTGATAAAAGGATTCTTATCTTCATCATCAATAAAGAAATATATCCTTCAACTTGTAGAGGCCAGGGATATATACTCTTACTGCATTTATTCTAGAAGAAACTCAAGGTCCGAAGGGTTTGACCATAAGCTGTGGCTGGGACAGTTGTAATGGAACATTCTGAAGGTAGATGTTGTCTTTCAGCTTTTAAAGGGGAATTTAAAGAATTGATTAATTGTATTTGCCTTTAACTGTGAGAAATGTATGTCTTCTTTGGTATCTCAACCAAAATATCTCTTCCTGCCATTTCCCACACAGTGTGAGAAGGAACTTAGCAGAGAGTGAGATCCCTAGATAGCAATCTACTGCCAGTCTAACAGCCCCCACATAACAGTTATTTTTGCTTTGCACATGGCGCTGCTCTGTGCTTAATGACTCCCTGACTGAGGAACCAATTTTAACCTTCTCAGAGACACGAGAAAACTTCTGTGAGTGTGTGTTATTTCTGAGTGTCCTTATTCCAATACAAACAGAATTTCTTGATCGTCCCTGCTCTGGAAAAGAAAAAACAAACAAACAAACAAACAAACAAAACAACTCTCTGACAGAAAGCCGGCCAGTTATACATTCATTATGTATGTTTAAAAAAGCAGGATAAAAAGAAATATAAGAAGTAAATAGAAACTTGCATCTGTAATATATCAGAAAGGCTCTAGGCAACTCACCAATACTTCAAACACATCTGTTCAATAATAAATATTTCCACAGTAAATGTGGAGTTGTGGTAAAAAGTATTCATAAATTCATATACCTTTTTGTTAATAATTTTAAAAAGTGAGAAATATCATATATATTTGGAAATGTTGATACAGTAACTTAATAATACATATTTTCCTTAAAGAGTCTTTATGGTTTGCTATACTAGTAGATAGCAGATAAAATTCAGTTGTACTTAGCAACAATTCTTTCATTCTTAAACTCCATCTGCCCAAGTCCTTAAAAATTGCTTTTCATTGAAGTATATTGAACATGGCTCTCTCTCTATACTATATATATTTTAACAAAGTTTTCTCAAAGATATTTATGAAGATAAATTAAAGTCCAACATGTGAAGAATCATTTTGTTAAAAGTTTTTAATGCTGATCAGCATAATCTTCTTCAACTAATGTCTGCCTAGTCTATATTTAAAAATGCTCTGCAATTAGAAATCAAGGCCATTTGATCATTACTGTAGATCTATTTAAAATTATCTTTACAGGAAATAGAAGCATGGAATGTTCCTATCAGCTCTGCTCAGGCTAGCAAGATAATTTCCAATCATTTTCTGCTGTTGGAAGTTTTGATCTTGACACCAGCACCTCCTCCCTCCCAAAAAACACATTGGCTTCACTAACTTGACCTAGTGACCTAACCAGTCAGGGTTGTCTGTGACCCAAACGTGGTCACATACAGGCAGATAGTGATCGGCACTCCCAGTCACCTGCTTGCAAAATGGGAGAATACCTTTCAAGTGGATTGCACCAGTAGAGTTGAGTTAACCCCGTAATGATCAAACTGTCACACAGTAAACATCAAGTAGTGTGCTTCAGTGCACAGAGACTTACAGAGACGTCAGGAGTATATACCTTCCTGTTCTCTTGTCACCTCATGGAAAAGAAAGCACCTGCCAAAGCATAGTGGAAGCACCATGGCTTTGTATAAACTGAGGAGAGACCATGCCCTTGACATTTACTATTGGATCTTGCCTTCCTAAATCCCACTAAAGAGAATGGGGATGTGGACCACACAAGGTTTTTACTAGACAATATAAAGAATCTACAAATCATATAATCCTCTCTTCCTCTCTCCATCTCACCCACCCCACCCATGTGTCTGAGAGCCTCTCTCTTTCTCTCTGTTCTGTCTCTCTCTCTACACACACACACACACACACACACACACACACACACACACACACACTGTGTTCTACTTCATCATACAGCATACATAGTATGCAGGACAATGCGAAAAGCATAGCACCTTTGAGAGGTTTTTTTGTTTGTTTTGTTTTACTTTTTCAGAAACACTAAAAGTATAAACATAACAGTAGAGATAATAAAAACAATTGTGATAGTAAATCAAAATGTTATTAAGAATCATCACAATCTTTATTTTACGGTCTACATAATATTATTTTTGTAAATACAGCTTTTCTACAAAACCACATGTCAATCAGATTTCTACCTCCATGGTATCCTATATAATAAAAACGTAATATGCAAATTGACCCAATGGCGGAACAACCATTCGAAGGGGGGAGGGGCTGGAGAGCAGGTGGTGCCAGGCCAGCCAAGGTGTGTGCCAGTGGGCAGAGGGAGGGGATGACGATGGGGGGAGGAGGCAGCAACCAAAAGCGGCTGAGGGGCAATGGGGGGTTGGGGTGAGGCCGTGCCAGCTGACACCATCCCCTGATTGGCCGCCCAGTTGCTTCCCACAGAGGATTGATAAAACTAAGTCAAATAACAATTCAGCAATTTAGTACTATATAAAGTTTGCATGCAAAATATTCAAATAGCAAACACTTAAAATATATGAAAGAGAAGACCTTATTTAAAATAGCAACCAAAAAAAATGGTAACATTCTTAAGAATAAACATAACAAGATATTTTTGAAACTTCTATAAAAGCAATTAAATTGCTCCTAAAAACACAGAAGTAGACTTGAAGAAATGGCAACACAACCCTCTTCTTAGTCAGGATATCTGAGTTCTTTATAAATTACTTTATAAATTTAAGGAGATCACAGTAAACTTTTTATTATGATTTTTTAAGATAATAGTTGACACTAAATTTCATATAGAAAAAATATACAAGAATAAATGCACCCCAACTAAGAATCAAACCTGTAACTTAGGTATGTATTCTGATGGGAATCGAACCCACAACCTTTTGGTATATGGGATGATGCTCCAATTGATTGAGCCACTCAGCCAGGGCCAGTTTTATTTTTTAATAAGCTGTCACATAACATCCTTTTTCAAAATAAACAAAATGGAAGATAGAAGAGGCAAGAGCCATAATGTATCCCAATGTACAATCTGCCTGCTGCCCTGCATTATTGACCAACTATGTACAAATGGACTAAACCTTAGTAGAGGTGCGGACCTATTGTGCCAGTTACAGCAGAGCCACCTGGTGGCTTGCTAACATTCCGATTTTTAGTTCCATGAGAGTCCCCCCTGCTGAAGCTGACTCTGTATCATTGTGACTCATGCTAGAGTCTGAAAATTGCTTCTCTAAACAGCCATGACCCCCTGCATGGTTAGCATCTTGAGTCACACCTGGAAATGACTATGAGCTGGTCCACCGGCATCAACAGCAGATGTCCTCCACTGCGTGCAGATAAAGCTTTTTCCAGTACCGAAATCTCGGACTAAAAAGTGTGTTTCTTTCATTTATTATGCTTTCATTCCATAATGCCAGGAACAGTATGTTAGTCAGCAGATGGAGAGTTAGATCACCCCTGCCTTCTTATTTATTATCAATAGTTTACTGTGTTCTTAGGGAAATGCACAACTGTTGCATTGTTTAAAACCAAAAGAAAATTTTATCATAAAATTAATGTTAAAAACAAGTCTCTCTTTCTTTCATTCTCCTTTAAGGGGTATTCAAGGGAATGATTTATAGGCACTTACTTATATAATGCATTTTATGACTGTTTATGGAATTGGATATTCAAAGCTTAATTTTTGTGGTCATAAATTGTACATCATAGAGTTTAATTTAAAGCGTATCTGCCTCATTATGTAGCAAATGATCCATGCACATTACTCCACGTTACATACATATTTCATGTTATAATTATGGATCTCACCATCGAAAGTATGCATTTAATTTTACAGAAAAGTTATACAACTTTAAAACTTGGTAAACATAGTTGGAAACACAATTTTCTTAAAGAATTCATATGTGCAAAGTAAAATTCTCTGATCTCAATTTCTTTTATATTTAGAATCATATATCATTATCCAAAGCATCATATACACCTTATATTAACACCATGGAATGTTTTAGCTGGTGGCCAAGGTAGATGATATTGAAAATAATATTTCTTGTTTATTATAGATCCAAACGTATTTTCTGTGAAGAGGCAAATATTTTAAGTGTAAAATTTGACAAAAATACTCTTAGATGTGATTTTTGTTAGCCTTTCCATTTGTCCTTATATGTTCAGTTAATACTGTTGTCATCATATCAAAATCTGATCTCTGTAATGAGCCTATAACTTTCCATTTACAGTGCACTCTGAAATTGAGTCTTCACCTCTTCCAGGATTAGGCACTTTTAAATGTCATCCTATTTAAACATGTCTTGCAGAACATATCCCTGTTAGCACTTTCCCAATAGAGCATCTGCTTTTTTTCTTTTAATACCTAAGTTTTTAAGCCATTTTCTAGTCTAAATGTTGGACCATTGGAGATTTGTTGTTGTTGTTTCTTTTGTTTTTTATCTTTATTGTTGAAAGTATTACATATGTCTCCTTTTTTCTTTTATTGACCTCTTCTAGCCTGCCCTTAACCCCACCCCAGGTCTGTGTACATGTTATGCATATATGCATACAAGTTCTTTGGTTGATCTCTTTTTACCCACCTACCCACCATGGACTTACCTCTGGGATGTTGCTACTTTTAATATTTCCTTTGTGTTGGTTTTCATCAGTTTTGCCATTATTTGTTTATGTATGAGTTTCTTTATTTATCCATCTTTGAGTTCATAGACATTTTGAATTTGTGGTTGGTTTTCATGTATCCTCAGTTTTGGAAAGTGCACATTATGTTTAAGAAGATTTTTAAAAACTTAGAATTATAGCAAAGAACAATATATTTCATAAAGAAAAAAAATAGAAAGTCTACAAATAAAACTTCAACAACTAAATTAAGTAACAAAAAATAAATTTAGGAAATCAGAGAAGTTAAAGATACAATAAAGTGAGTAATAGTTCAGAAGAAAGAAATCAGAATGATTAAAGGAATGAAAAATAAAAGAAATTCAATAGAAATATAAGCAGATAAAAATGGGAAGTTTAATATACAAACATTTGGAATCTCAGAAAAAGGAGAGACAGAGAGAATGGGAACAGAGTAATTATTTCCACCAGTACAGGTAGAATCAAAAGTCTGCTGAGCTTCTTAGACTCTTAGTGAAATCTTTCAGAAGCTCAATTATCCTAGGGGATACGTGATCTTCCAATGCCACTAACAGAAAACTGTTTTATATAACATTTTCATATAAATCATAAATTTCAGACCTCTCATGGAAGCCAGACCTTCAGGTTCAAAGTCTCCTAAGAAGAAGAACTATAAAAAAGTGAGCCTGGTTTTATCCTTGAGACATTTAGCAATTATTTAAGATGTAATAATCAGTGGCCAGTAAGGTCATCAGAAATAGGTGGAAAGTTCAGAAATTAAATCTCCTAGTAGTGGCAAGACAGCAATTACAATTAAGGCCTGCCAAGTGAGAAGAATCCCTTGTGGAACCAAAACAGACCAAACTTGACAAAATTTATAACCAAATCTGTAATTAGCTTAGAACCTAAGTATAGCAATATGATCTACCCTTGCTATAGCTCCTTGGAAAATGATTTTGTGAATCATCTATGGTGAAAAGTATTACAATCCAAAGGCTCAACAATTATTTAAAAATACTATTCATTTGCTAAAAAAAAAAATAGCAAGCGCAGGGAGGAAGGAAGGAAGGAAGGAAGGAAGGAAGGAAGGAAGGAAGGAAGGAAGGAAGGAAGAAAGGAAGGAAGGAAGGGAGGAAGGGAGGAAGGGAGGAAGGGAGGAAGGAAGAGAGAAAGGAAGGAAGGAAGACAAAAAGAAGAAAAAAAAGAAAAGAGATAATGAAAAGAACTCCAATAGGAGAATATATATATATATATATATATATATATATATATATATATATACTAGAGGCCATGTGCACAAAATTTGTGAACTCAGGGGGGCGGTGCCTCAGCCTGGCCTGTGCCCTCTCATAGCAACCAGCTGTTCCACCATTTGATCTATTTGCATATTAGCCTTTTATTATATAGGATATATAGTTTCAATACTTGTGAGACAAGCTAGTAAACCAAGCCAAGTGAAATAAGAAAAGTGAGACAGATAATTAAACAAGTAGTTTGCAGCCATGTAATAAATCTAAATACCGAGCAGTTTGTAGCCACCTAGTAAATCCTGTTCTCCCTAAACCAAGGACACTTAAGAGTAAATGGCTTTTACTTCTCCCCAACCCAGCCAGGACAAATAGCTTAAATCACTCTACTTGGGGAGATAGGAAGCAAAATCCAATTAGTGCCATTTGTGCCAACCACACCCAAGGACAGATGAAGTTAAGGGACTGAATCTCAGTTTGACACATCAGCATACAATTAATGAATTTTTTCTTGAGATCCTCCCTTAAGATCTTTGCTAAACTCCCAGCCATTAAAAAGACTCAAAAGGAAAGTCCAAGAGTGTGCTTTTCCTCCCAGGAGTAGTCCCAAACCTTTCCCTTCCCCGTCTCCTTCCCCACCAGCCTGCATTTACTAAACCCTGAGGGACCCCAGGAGACTTGTAACCAGGTAGCATTGGGAAGCTGTAGCTGGTCCCTCAAACCTTCTGAACCTGCCTCCAAGTTCCCAAAACAAGCCTGCTTAGGTTCATTTCCCCACCCAGTCTCTCTCTTGTAACTTTTATCCTAAGTCCTTCCTTGTTTCACTGCCCCCAGCTTTAATAAACATCCTCTAAAATCCACCTGGACTCCAATTGTGAAATCTTTCCCGCAGGAAGTCAAGAACCCCCACACTGCTGGCTGGCTGTAGGCCAGGTCCCCTCTCCAGTAACAGCTGAAGTCTTCATATGCCAGCTGCCTAAAAGAAAATCACTGTAAATGTAAAAACACAAATAAGTGATGGATAAAGGTATCCTATGGGGCAAGAGAGAGAGAGAGAGAGAGAGAGAGAGAGAGAGAGAGAGAGAGAGAGAGAGAGAAAGAAAAAGAAAGAAGAAGAAAGAAAGAAAGAAAGAAAGAAAGAAAGAAAGAAAGAAAGAAAGAAAGAAAGAAAGAAAGAAAGGCAATATTTATCTCAAACAGAGGACAAAAGTTACCAGACATAAAGTGGATCCATTTATAATTATAAAGAAGTCAATTCATGAAGGATATGCTATTTCTCAATGTGTATGCATCTAAATATTTTGTCTAGGGAAGAATATTCAAAGCTATAGAGAATTCTTATAAGAATTTATTTTAGTCAAACTGATAATTTCTGGGAAGCAAGATCTCAAATATTACAACAAATGACAGTTTTGCAATTTTTATTATGCAATTGAAATTAATGAGGGAATGTAAGTAATATCACATGAGGATGGGGAAAGCAAGGTGGGGATTGTATTATAGGATTATTAACAAGATTATGTACTCTCTTGATGGTGGTTAAGCCTATTTCAAAGGTGTGTTAAACCTAAATACACAAAACAATGAGCAGGGCTTGCTTAAGGCAAAGATAAACCTCTTACTAAAAAAGTTACAAGCCTAAGGCTTGACCACTGACCATTACCTGCCTTGTTAGGAATTTATGATCATATCAGCCTATGGGGTTATTTTCTGTAGATTTCCTCTCTCATTCACACATTTAACTTAAAAATAGATGAAGCAAAAAGTACTGGAACTGCAAAATAGGCAAATCTATAATTATTGTCAGAAATTTTAGAACCCTGCATTCAATAACTAATTTACAAATATAGGTGAGAATCAATAAAGATATAGAAGACTCAAAGAATACTATTAACTGATCTGACATAACTGACATTTATAAAACACTTAACAATACAAAACACTTATGTAAATGTTGTAGTATTTACGAATGCAGTAGTATTTACCAAATAAAGATTCATTTTCTGGGCCATAAAACAAGTCTTAAAAGTTTTTAAGTACTCTGATCATGCAAAGTATATTCTTCGAATGCAATGAATTTAAATTAAAAACCAATAACAAGAAGGAATTCTTACCATTTGGCACATCATGGATGGAACTGGAGAGCATCATGCTAAGTGAAATAAGCCATCAGAGAAAGATAAATATCACATGATCTCACTCATTTGTGGAATATAATGAACAACATAAACTGATCAACAAAAACAGAGACAGAGAAGCGTTGATCAGACCATCAAACCTCAGAGGGAAGGTAGGGGAGGGTGGGGGTAAGAGGGAGAGATCAACCAAAGGACTTATATGCATGCATATAAGCCTAACCAATGGACACAGACACCAGGGGGGTGAGGACATGAGTGGGGAGGTGAGGGGGGGCAATGGAGGGGGGAGGATAAGGACACATATATAATACCTTAATCAATAAAGAAAAAAAAGAAAAAATAACAAAACAATATATGGAATATCTCCCACAAATTGCAAACTAATAATATTTTTATAAATGATGCAGGTGACAATGGAAATATAAAACTGAGATTAGAAGTCTTTTGAAACTGAATGGCAATGAAAACATGACACACAGCAATGCACGGTATGTTGCTGAAGCAGTATTTAAAGGGAAAGTTATGGCACTAAATACCTGATTTAGAAAATATTAAATCTCTCAAATCAATTACCTAGGCTTGCATTTTTAAAATCTGAAAAAAATAGAGCAATGACTTCAGCTTCTACATTGAAAAACTAGAACATAATTAGTGCCAAAAAGCAGAAGATAGGTAAAAATAGGAAGCAGATATCAATAAAATAGAAATAAGTGAAAAAATAGAAAAAAATCAATGAAAACCAAAACTAGTTCATCAAGAATAGCAATAAGATTGATAATTGTTCAGCCAGATCAAACAGAAAAAAGAATGAAGTCATAGATTACATAAAAAATGAATGATAGAAGTAACATTGCTACAGATTCTACAGATATTTGAAATAGTATGACAAAAATAGTAGAAAAAACTTGATAGCAATACAACTGACAAAATGGATAAAATGAAAAAAAATCCTCAAAAGATAAAAACTATTAAAGTTTGCTCAAGAAGAAATATAAATTCTAAATAACTCTATACTTATTAAATAAATTAAAATTTTCTTAAAACCTTTTAACAAAGAAAATTTCAGGCCTATAAGGATTTACTGGGAAAGTCTAAATAATATTTAAGAAAGAAATAATATCAATTCTACATGATACTTCCAGATAATTGAATAAGAAACACTTCCCAACTCATTCTATGAAGCTAAAAGTATTAAACCAAACCAGACAAAGACATTATGAGTAAAGGAATCTATAGAACAATGTCTCTCAAAAACATAGACACAGATAAAATTATCAAAATTATAGAAAATAATATTTAATGATATATAAAAATAAAATAACTGGACAAAATGATGTTTTTCTGAGGAATACATGTTGGTTTAACACTTCAGAATCAAGGCACTGTATTTATCATATCGATAAGCATAAGAGCCATGTTAACATCTCAATAGACACTGAAAAAACACATATAATTCAGCATCCATTCCTGATAAAAACATTAAAAAAAAGCCTATGATGCACACAAAATCCTGGATAGATCTAAATTAATTATGATGATTTAAAGAAGTCAAATAAAAAGCTTAATATTGTGTGATTCAATTTTTAAAATTTCAAATATAAAATTCAATATAAAAATCTCAAAAAATAATATGTAGTGGAAAAAAGTGAATAAATGGTTCTATGAGGACAGGTTGTGGCAAGAAAAAAGAGTCCACAAGGGAATTAGTTATATACTTATATATTTTGGCAATGATGTGTATATTTCTTATTTTGATGTGGTCATAATTTAATGCATGTGTGGATACAACATGACTTTAATATTTTAAAATATAAAGTGTATTGCATGTCAATGTTATTGCTATTATTGTTAATAAAATTAAAAATATGCAAAATGGAAGTACCTAGAGGGAAATACATTTGTATGTCATTAAGTATGATCCAGTAGAGAATTTCATATTGACTATAGGTCATAGAGTAGAATTTAAAGAGAGAAATCTTAAAGAAGGCAAGACAAAGTTGAGTTAACAGCAAAAGTAGAAAGATGATCATCATAGTAAGAAAAATTATTTCATTGTAAAATAAGTGATGATAGGTGTATATCTTACCTAATAATAGACAAACATGTAAATTGACTGTCCCTCCACTATGCTCACCAGTCAATCAGGAGAGTATGCAAATTAACCCAACAAAGATGGCAGTTAATTTGCATATGTAGGCGGGAAGCAGACTGAAGGCTCTGGCTGGAGCAGCAAAGACTTAAGGCTCCGGCTGGAGCACAGGCCTTGGTCCTGGGTGCCAGAGGAAAACTGGTGCCAGCAGCCAGGGGAAGGGAAGGGCTATTGCATGAATCTCTCCTTGCAATGGGCCTCTAGTATACTAATAAAAGGGTAATAGGCTAATTAGACTGGATGTCTTCTGGACATCCCTCCCGACAAAGCCATGGTGGTGGGGCTGAGGCAGAGGTAGTTAGGGGCAATCAGGTCACCAGGGGAGAACAGTTTGAGGGATAAAGCCAGCAGGGGAGAGCAGTTAGGGAGATCAGGCTGGCAGGGGAGAGCAGTTAGGGCAATCAGGCCAGCAGGGGAGAGCAGTTAAGCAGTTAGGTGGATCAGGCCAGCAGGGGAGAGCAGATAGGGGGATCAGTTCGGCAGGGGGGCATCAGGAAGGCAGGCAGAGGTGGTCAGGGGTGATCAGGCATGCAGGAGAGTAGTTAAGGGTGATCAGGCAGGCTGGGGAGCAGCCTTGTCCCTCTCCCCAGCCAGCAGGCCCCGATCAGCCTGTGGTCCCTCCCCCTGTCTGGCAGGCCCATCAGCCTGGCCCTGATCAGCCCTGATCACCAGCCAGGCCTAGGGACCCCATCTGTGCATGAATTCGTGCATCAGGCCTCTAGTGTAGATATAAGTGGACTAAAAAATTTAGGGTGGTAAATGAGAACATTCCACTCTTCAGTGAAATAAAAAAACTTGCAAAGAAAAGAAAATTTGATAAAAGAGAAAAGCTATAATGTATTTTTTTAGAGCGCTGAGGGTTAATTATTACACACTATTTGCAATATCAATAAAGATTTATATATCATAATGTAGGAGGGAATGCTAGAGGAAATGAAAATGATTTAAGGATAAAAAATTCTATATATATAAAATCACATTATTATCCTACCTAATAAAAGAGAAACATGGTAATTAGCATAAGACCGCTACCCTTCCCATTGGCTAATCATGGCAATATGCAAATTAACTGTCAGCCAAGATGGCGGCCAGCAGCCAGGCAGCTTGAAACTAACATGAGGCTTGCTTGCTTCAGTGACGGAGGACTCCAACGTTCCCCGCCTAACGCTGCAGGCCTCTGAGCTGCAAGCAACTATGTAATAAACATAAAAGCTAAACAAAACCCCAGAAACCTGCCGGGCTTCAGCCAGCAGGATCGCAACATTGTAAGCAAAGGCCAGAAACCTACTTTTAGCAGCGGAGGCCTAAGAGCTGGAGCCAAGCCTCAAAGCTAAAGCTGGCCCAGAATAAAAAAAGAAAAAAGAAAAAAAGGAGCAGTTGGTAGCTTCAGTCACCCCCAGCATGAAAACAGCCCTCAGCTCCTCACCCAGACTGGCCAGGCACCCCAGTGGGGCCCCCCACCCTGAAGGATGTGTGACCAGCTGCAAACAGCCATCATCCCCTCACCCAGGCTGGCCAGGCACCCCAGTGGGGACCCCCACCCTGATCCAGGACACCCTTCAGGTCAAACCAGCCTGCACCCACCCATGTACCAGGCCTCTATCCTATATAGTAAAAGGGTAATATGCCTCCAGGCACCGGGATCAGCGGAGCCACGAGGCCTCCTGGCACAGGGATCAGCGTGACAGGGGTCAGCGCCCAAACCCCCTGATCGCCCTGCGGCTCTGTGTGTGACAGGGTGCGGTGCCCCAACCCCCTGATTGGCCCTGCTCTGTGTGTGACGAGTTAGAGCCATAACCTCCCCATCAGCCCTGCCCTTAGTGTGAGAGTGGCGGCACCCCAACCCCCTGATCGGCCCTGCTCTGTGGGTAATAGAAGGCGGCGCCCCAACCCCCTTTTGGGCCCTGCTCTGTGAGTGACAGGGGGCTGCGCCCCAACCCCCTGATTGGCCCTGCTCTGTGCATGAGAGGGGGTGGCGCCGCAACCTCCCCATGGACCCTGCCTTGAGTGTGAAGGGGATGGTGCCCCAACCCCCCAATCGGCCCTACCCTGAGTGTGACTGAGGATGGAATCACACCCTCCAGATCGCCCTGCTCTGTGTATGACAGGGGGCGGTGCCCCAACTCCCCAATCGGCCCTGCTCTGAGCCCGACCAGGGGCTGCACCTAGGGATTGGGCCTGCCTTCTGCCACCCGGGAGCAGGCCTGAGCCAGCAGGTCATTATCTCCTGAGGGGTCCCAGACTGCGAGAGGGCACAGGCTGGGCTGAGGGGCCCCCTTCTCCCCCGAGTGCACAAATTTTTGTGCACCAGGCCTCTAGTATATATATATAATGTGAAAAGGATTCTGAAGTTACGAGCTTATAATAAAGACCATATTCCTTTAAATATTATTTAAAGTGCCATAGTTATTTGACCAAGGTTAGACTATTATTTTATTTCCCTTATATTTTGGGTAGAAATAGATGAGCAGAAATAAATATGCTGGTTTATGAAATGGAGCTCATGAGACTTTATTTTCATCATTATTTTTAATAAGTATGACATACCTATCATTATACCAGTGCCAATTCTGCTGTCAAAAGAGGAGTAGACTAAGATGTTCAAGTGTGTGAGTCATTTCTATAAGTGGTTAAGGCTACACATTCCCAGTGTGCATACTGGAACTTAAGTCAACATTCATAAGAGATGACAGATGTAGCATGATAAAAAATCATAACATTGATTATTTTCCTAAGCTTATGACCACTACAGAAAGGAGAAAACTGTAATCTATAAATCAGAATGTATTTTTAGAGAGCAATGGAAAATAAAGAAAGGAAGGAAATAGAATCAAGAAAAATCCAAGTTTGCCAATATCCATTCTTGTCTTAGTGATAAAGCTTGGACTGGCTTGTGGCCTCTCAGCAAAATGCGAATCTCTTGATCTTTCTCTTTGCTAGATATGTCATGTAAATCAATTTTGGCCAATCTGATGTGTAATATAAAACTATTTCTGATTCTAGGACTTGTTCATAAATTAATTAGGTGTTTATTTTCTACCTGTTCTTTCTCCCATTCAATGAAAAAAAAAAAATTACAGAAAATAGAATAGCACATGTGAACCCTGAATGGCAAGAATGTCAGAACAGCCAAAACAGCTCTAATATGCTTACTTTTCCACTGTTACTTACTTTTGCCTTATTTAAGCCATTATATTCTGTGGTCTTGTTAGAAAAAATTATCAAAATCTTTCCACCTTGGCCAGTGTTGCTCAGCTAATTGGAGCTATGTCTGTTCACCAAAAGGTGGTGGGATTGATTCTTAGGGCACATACCAGGTTTCAGGTTTGATCCTGTGTCTCAAGGTGAATGTGGGAAGCAACTCATAGGTATTTCTCTCTCACAATAATTTTTCTCTCTCCCTTCCTCTCTAAAATTAATATTTAAAAAAATCTTCCCAACTCTAGCTGGTTTGTCTCGGTGGATAGAGTGTGGACCACTGGACTGAAGGGTCCCAGGTTTGATTCTAGCCTAGGGCATGGGCCTCGTTGCAGGCTCCTCCCCTTGCCTGGGCCCTGGTCAGGGTGCTAATGAGGCAACCAAGAAATTTGTTTTGCTCACATAGATATTTCTCTCTGTCTTTCCCTCTCTTTTCCACTCTCTCTAAAAAAATAAAAAATAAATTAATAAAACAATAAAAAATTATCCTTGGGTGAGGATTATATTAAAAAAAAATTCCCAGAGAACTTTATAATATGTGATGATCATAATAGCTGCTGATCATAAAGAATTTATAATGGTACCCTTCAACATAGGATATGCTGGATACATGGTTTTAGACTGATCAGTGAATACTTGCTGAGTTCTGCAAAGTGCTTAACACTGTGTGAAGCCCTGCAATGAATGTAAAGAAAGATGAATTTAAGTTCTGAAGAATAAAACTCACATAAAAATTTACATGGAACCACAAAAGACCTCAAATAGCTGCAGCAATCCTGATAAAGAAGAACGAATTTGGAGGAATCATAATATAATATATCAAGTTATAATACAAAGCCACAGTAATCAAAACAGCCTGCTACTGGAACAAGAACAAGCATATAAATCAATGGAACAGAACAGTGACCCCAGAAATCGACCCAAACCACTATGCTCAATTACTATTTGACAAAGGAGGCAAGAGCATAAAATAGAGTCAAAACAGTCTCTTCAATAAATGGGAAAATTGGTCAGATACATGCAAAAAAATTAAACTAGACCACCAACTTACACCCTACACAGGAATAAACTCAAAATAGGTAAAAGAGTTAAATGTAAATTATGAAACCATAAAAATCCTAGAAGAAACCTTGTCAGCAAAGTCTCAGACACCTCACATAGCAATATATTGGGGATAAATCTCCTAGGGCAAAGGAAACTAAGGAGAAAATAAACAAATGAGACTACATCAAAATAAAAAGCTTCTGCAAAAGAAACCATTAACAAAATGTAAAGGGAGCCCACTATAGGGGAGAATATATTTGGCATTGATACATCTGATAAAGGGTTAATATCCAAAATATATAAGAAACTCATACAACTTAACAAAAGGAATACAAACAATCCAATACAAAATGTACAAAGGACCTAAATAGACACTTCTCCAAAGTGGACATACAGATGGCCAAGAGACATATGAATAAATGCTCTAAGTCAGTGATGGTGAACCTGTGACACGCGTGTCAGAGGTGACACGTGAACTCATTTTTTTGGTTGATTTTTCTTTGTTAAATGGCATTTAAATATATAAAATAAATATAAAAATATAAATCTTTGTTTTACTATGATTGCAAATATCAAAAAATTTCTATATGTGACACGGCTTCAGAGTTAAGTTAGGGTTTTTCAAAATGCTGACATGCCGAGCTCAAAAGGTTCGCCATCACTGCTCTAAGTTATCATTTGCCTCAAAGAGATGCAAATTAAAATGACAATGAGTGGGAGTGGCTGGGGGGTCAATTGGGAAAAAAGAAGACATATATAAAATTTTAGACAACAACAACAAAAAATGACAATGAGGTATTACCTCAAACCTGTCAGAATGGCTATCATCAACAAATCAACAAATGGTGAGAGCTGGTGAGGATGTGGAGAAAAGGGAACCCTAGTACACTGTTGGGGGTAATGCATACCAGTGCAGCCATTATGGAAAACAGTATGGAATGTCCTCAAAATATTAAATATGGAATTGCTATTTGACCCAGTTATCCACATTTAGGAATATATACTAAGAAACCCAAATCACCAATCAAAAAGAATGCATGCACCCCTATGTTCATAGCAGCACAATTTGCAATAGCTAATATCTGGATATAGCCCAAGTGCCCATCAGTTGATGAGTGGATAAAAAAGCTGTGGTACATTTATACCAGGGAACACTATGCAGCAGTAAAAAAGAAGGATCTCTTACCCTTTGAGATAGCATATCTAGAGAGTATCATGCTCAGTGAAATAAGTCTGTCAGATAAAGACAAGTATCACATGAACTCACTCATATATGGAATCTAATGACCAAAATAAACTGGTGAACTAAATAGGTCCAGAGACACAGAAGCATGGAAGACTGTTAAACCTCAGAGGGAAGGCAGGGGAGGGTGGGTAAGTGGGAAGAGATCACCAAACAACTTGTATGCACATATATGCATATCCCATGGACACAGACAATAGGGTAGTGAAGGCTTGGGTTGGAGGGACAGGGGAGGGTTAGAAGAGGTCAAAAGGGGAAAAAGGGCAATATATGTAATACTTTCAACAATAAAGATTAAATAAATGAATAAATAAATAAGATGAAGAAGAAAACAAAAATATGAACAATAAAATGGCAATAAATACATATCTATCAACAAATGAATCTAAAAATCAAAATAAACAGACAAGAAATCTATGAACAAAATAAATTGATGAACAAAATAGAACCAGAGGCCTGTAAATATGGAACAGACTGATGAATCTTAGAGGGAGGGAAGGGGGAGAAGAGTTTAACCAAAGATCTTATATGCATATATACATTACCTCTGGACAATAGGATGGTGAAGGCAGGTCAGGAACTGGGTGGAGGCTGGCTGTAGGGGGAACAAAAGGGGATATCTATAATAAAGATGTACAAAAAAAATAACTTACAATAAGCCACTATTTTCTTACACTGTTTATATCCGAACCCTGTGTGATACAGAGAAGAATGAGACTAGAAGATAAGCAACATGAGCAAGTTCAAGCATCCAATAGAATGTAGGTGTGGAATGGAATTTTAACCCAGATCTCAGGGATCCTAAAAGTCCTTGTTCTTTCCCTTATGCTACAGAAACTTTTCAAGTGCAGAAAAGGTAACCTCATAATAAACACCCAATCTCAAGGGTGTAAAAATGGAGCTAAGGTCATGGTGTACCCATTTTTGTAATTCTGGAATTTCTGAGACATTCATGAAATGCTTTAAGCTGAGCTGTAAGTCAATAAAAAAATAAATCTTACCTTTTTGTCTGTGTGAAACAAGAAAAATAGTAGAGTGAACTTTTAGGACTTCTCCATGACAATACTAAATACAAATTCAAAGATATTTATCAAACAAGAAATGAATTTGTGAAATATAACCGAAACAACAAGTCTATTTTTAGAATAAAAATAAGCAGATTCAGGCTAGATGTCTACTTGTAGGACTTGTTTCTGTTCTTTATTTGATAAAGAACATGTACTGATCAAGTTTAATGATTTATAAATATTAACAACTGCTGAATCAATCACGTAACAAAATTATAAAATGCCTCAGAAGTGTATGCACTTCAGGAAGAGTCTGATGGCGAGGTGGATTGTTAAGTCAGTGTCAGTCTTTTAGCAGAGCCGGCTAAGGCAGCCATGTGCAAATATTTAATAGTTCAGAGGCCATGAAGCAACAGCAGTACAGCAGCCAACTCAAAGGAGTGTGGCTCCTCAGTGAGGAGATCAGTGTGGCCCACCCAGAACTATTTAGGAGTATTAGGTGTCCTGGGACTTCTAAAGCTCCACACCCACAAGAGAAGTGGCACATGAGTGAGAAAACTTCATTTGTCAGGTTATTGCTTGTGACCAAATGGTGGCTCACCAATTGCTTCCAGGACTCAGGAGAATGATCCAGCAGTTTCTTCTATACACCAGAGCACACTTCATGCAAGGACGGACCCAGTGTTGCAAAATAGGTCAATTCCCAGAATGCCTGTAAAACTCTGATAAGCCTAACATCTTTCCTTATAGACTAAGAACACAGAGTGAAGCAGACAAAGGTTACTTTCCTTTTAAATTTTATTACATATTATTTTATGTTGGTAATAGTATGCGGTATCAAGGAAGCCAGTAACTGAATCAAACAATGTCTTAGATCACATTTCAGAAGTTATCAAAACTAGATTTAATCTTGTCTAAATATTGCTTTGAGGAAAAAAAAAAAAAAGGATGTTAAATTCCACTATTACATTTGCTTAATAGTAATATAATTTACTTCTCAGCTAGTTGGGTTTCCCGTAAGCTATATCTTCCATTTGCCATCTAAAAATTGTTTTTCCCCCACATAAACTTGGTGCTATGTCATACCGGAAATTGCATACATAAAAAAGGCTGAATGAAAAAATAACCATTATTAAAAAATAATGAGAGGCATGTGTGGGCATTAGGTGGTATTAGGCATCAGATATTTGCAGCATGATTCCCCGACCCCATCTCCCACAGAGAGGCATACACTCAGACCTATCTCCTCCGAGAATAGTATCTTAGTCAAACAGAACTACAAGTCACTAACAAGACCATATATCAAATATAAATACCTTCCCTTTGAGGGCAATGAATATGCACCTCAAGAATTTTGCTGTTTGCTTACACTTGTCCCGCCCTGTATGTGATACTCACTTAAGTATGTTTAAATATGTATATTTTTCAGTATTTGCATTTTTATAAACTCTTAAGAGAGAAAAAGAACTCCCAGAATACAAATGCTACTGAAGCTTGCCCACATTTTCAAAAACATTTTATGGACATCAAAAAAACTCAGCAGCTATTGAGAAACTTCAGTGTGTTAGTAAGGTATACCTAATCTCTTTTACTGGAGCTTGGAGTCTTGTCAAAAAAAACACACCTTAATCAAATACTTAGCAAGACATAAACTATTTGAATTAAAAATATGCTGAATAGACAATAACGAAGAGCAGTGCTAGGCATGTATTAAGCACTCAGTAATTTCTTATGAATGACTCCTCTCTACTTGAGTTCTGTGAAGTACTTCAGTTCAATGTAATCTGATCTGTGTGGTCAGGAATGACTTCCCAGCAGAAAGACCATTAAAATTCAAAGCTAAAAGTTATGAAGAAGTTAGCTAAGTAAGGAAAGATGAGAGGCCGTGGCCTGATAGCTCAGTTGTTTAGAGCATCATCCTGTTACACCAAGGTTGCAGGTTTGATTCATGGTCAGGGCACATGCAAGAATCAACCAATGAACTCATAGTAAGTGGAACAATAAATCAATATTTATCTCTCTCTCTCTCTCATTCTCTCTAAAATAATAATAATAATAATAATAATAATAATAATAATAATAATAAAGAGGTGAGATATCAGCCAAGCAGAAGAACATTATAAAAAACTAGTGGCCTGGTGCACGAGTTCATGCACACTGAAAGGAAATTAATTAGAAGAAATATTTGAATATCACTATTCGCCCTTTCTCTATAATAGAAGCGTCAACCAAATTCATGATCCACAATGACAGATAGAAACACATGCATGTGATTGGCGCCAGTGGGAGCTTTATATGTATTGCTTATGGATGAGTCAACTTAGCCTTTTATACATATAGAATAAACTTGCTTAATTAGACCTGCTTTCTGATTTAGCTAAACTTTTTCCAGCCCAGTGATGCACCCCAACTTCTCTTTCAGGTAATTGTCAGCAACACAGCAGTAAATATCAACACAAAGCATGTTATTATTGTAGATTATGCAGGGAGAACAAAGGGTAAAATATTTAACTGCAACAGTGTTTGACTATATTCTGCACAGTGAAAAACCTGAAGTCATTTTCAAGGCCCACCATTTCTTACTTCAAGTTTCTTACTTCAAGGTCAAGTTTCTAAGCTTTCTAAATCTCCATTTTCCAGCTAATGAAAAGAAAATAGGATTCCACCGAGACTACTATCTACCTACTCCAGGACTTCTATGAGGATCAAATGAGATGAGGCACGGGAAAATGCTTCACAGACATTTGGTTACAGTATAAAATGTTTCCACCTGGCTTTAAATCAAGTCATGTTCCTGGGCTGAAGAAACTCCAAGAAGGCTAGTCACTAGGGAGAGGAAGCCAGATGTTGCTATGTGACATCATTACCCGGCACCCACAGCCACTGTTTCCAGGCTGGGCTGGGCTGTGGGCTGCATTTTGCACCATGGGGTCCTGTCACCATTGGCTGTGATTTGGTGGAGTGTTTCTCCCCGGTGGGGGCAGGGCCTGTGTCCCACTTGGGTGAAGCCAAGTGTTGCTTTGTGGGTGCCAGGTCGGCAGTGCTCTTTCTCTGTAAATGGCCGGTACGCATCATAACAGCTCTTTCCTTGACTGCCCCGTGGTGGTCAGTGCACATCATAGCAACTGGTTGGATGGTTGGACACTTAGCATATTAGCCATATATATATATATATATATATATATATATATATATATATATATATATTTTCTAAGATGCTAGTGGGATGTTGTGTTCAAATAAATGGAGGAATTCTATGAAGATAGCAAAGCTGTGAATGGTGTGAGAAGATAGGTGGAAAATGCTTAAAGCAAAAGCTCTGATAGTGCACTGTAGAGATTAGGTATTATATGCTAAGTTTAGTGGCAAATCATTGGATGATTCGAAGCTGTGAATTCTGTTTTATTCATTCATTCATTTATTAATTAATTTAATCACTTCTTTGATTCATTTATTGATTTTTATCTATTAAAATTATTTTAATATTGAGAGAAATAATATTGACTAATAGATCCAATCTTCAATACCTAATTGTGCCATCTTACTTAACTTTTTCTTGTCTTAATTTTATAACTCATAATTTGTTTTAAGTTTAAATATGCAATCACCAGTCTTCCCTTATTAAGAGCTTATACCCCAATAACAGCTATATGTGTTTTTTATAGACCATTAATTTAAGGTGTGGCCAGCAATAGATACCTCCCCTTAGAAAGCAGGATGATCAGAGAGGAGGAAGAAATGCCCACTGACATTGTGCCTGTGTGTATAAGCTGTTGCTTTAGTTTCAGTTCTCTCAAAAGCTGAATCTGTATATTCATACAGTCTCCATATCAATACAGACAGAATCTAAATGTCAATATAGACAGTCTGTACAGCATACAGACAGAGTGGAGAGGTGGGCAGAAAGCTCATAGAGGGTAATGGGGAAGAAGTAATAGGATGAAGAGGGAAGAAAAGTCAGAGACTTGTCAGTTCCAATTATACTGGGCAACTGAGGATCAATTTTCCTTGAAACCTTTGGAGGATTTGTGGCAAATGCACCTTAGAATTGCCTCTTCAGACAGCAGGGATTTGGGCCAAATTTCTACCCTCTTCCACTCTCATTAAGCGAACACCTCTCACACTTCCAGTTTGCACTGACATATGGGCTGAGGAGATTTTATCACTTAGGAGACATCTCTGGAGTAGAGTAGCAAAACATGTCTCTATTTGTTCCTGAAGGAGAGCAAAAAGTGTCTGTACAGTTGTCATTTTGAGGCCACAAGGAATCAAGAATGGTGTAGAGAGGAATACTAGGAATTGGGGTTTAATTCTGTTGAAATGGGGAGTCATTAGCAGGGGTCTATGGTGAGAAGTTTTGCCATATCTGTATTTATTTATTTATTTATTTATTTATTTATTTATTTATTTACTTACTTACTTTTTAAATATAGTTTATTGATTTTTTACAGAGAGGAAGGAAGAGGGATAGAGAGTTAGAAACATCGATGAGAGAGAAATACCGATCAGCTGCCTCCTGCACACCCACCACTGGGGATATGCCCGCAACCAAGGTAATTGCCTTTGACCAGAATCGAACCTGGAACTTTTCAGTCCACAGGCCGATGCTCTATCCTCTGAGCCAAACTGGTCAGGGCCTTATCTATATTTTAGACTGAATAGTCTGCCTGCAAGGTGGAAGTGAATTTAAAAGTGGGTTCCACTAGAACCGACGCTCTATCCACTGAGCCAAACTGGTCAGGGCCTTATCTGTATTTTAGACTGAATAGTCTGCCTGGAAGGTGGAAGTGAATTTAAAAGTGGGTTCCACTAGAAGCTGGATAGCACTCAAGAATATCTCCATTTCCTATAGAAAAAAGCCCACACTATAACATAGCAAGCAGTGTTCTGTATATACTGGTCAGTTAAGGGGAGGCCAAAAACTATAAATGTGATACAAATAATAGGTTGATAACATGATAGAATAAATGATGTGGTAGGGGTAGAATTATGAACATTTTAGAAATAAAATTAAAGGTATTTGAGGACTAAGTACAAGGAAAGGAGTTACTTGGAATAATTTCAAAGACTGGCATGAATTATTGGCTTTTAATATTGGGAATACAGACAAAAATATTTGTTGTCATGTTGTTATAGTTTCATGGCGATAAGAAGATCAATTCACTTTTGAACATATATCAATGTGATTTTTAAAAACTATTTTACTATAAGTCTAAGGTTCTTCCTTGGACAAGCAATAGAGATTTGAAGTCATTAATACCATATATTTCCTACCGAACTAGAGCTTGTTGGAGAAATGTTTGATTTCAACTCTGGGACATTAAATATCTATATATCTATATATCTACATATCTATATCTATCTATATCTATATCTATATCTATATCTATATCTATATCTATATCTATATCTATCTATATCTATGTATATCTATATCTAAATCTCTATCTATCTATCTATCTATCTATTAGAGAAATATGCAAATTAGCCCAGATGCCATAATGCAACGACCAAACAGTAGGGACCTGAGCAGCCACAGGCTCCCAGTGCTGCCAGACCTGCAGCCCAGCACACCCTCGGGCCTGGAATAATGATGCATTCACAACCAGCCCAAAGTCACTGCACAGGGGACTGTAGATCGGAGGGGTTGTAGATGGGGGACTGCAAATTGCGGGGAGCTGCAGACCAGGGGCCTGCAGACCAGGGGGGCTGCAGATGAGTGGGCTGCGGCACTGAGGACCCCATCTTCAAGCCCAGAGCCCGGCCTTGGGGCTGCAGCTGTGGCTGTGCTGCCCAGTGGGGAGCCCCACAATCTGCCCCCACAGACTCAGGAGAGCCAAAGGGTCCATGGGGAAGGCCAGGAAGAGGCCTCACCTTGGCACCCTTTACTCCCTGAGGAGGGCCCCGTGGATGTGAGTTGGGGGCCAGACCGTGACCAGCAATCAGTGTTTGAAGAGGGAGCCTTCAGTCCCTAGACTTTCTCTCCCAACGAAGCTCCAGCTCCTCCCTGCACTCGGGCCCTGCCAGAGACCATGCCGGCCCGCGTGGTTACTGCGCACACCCACTGGTGTCTGCAATCCCACGTGGGACTGTGAACAGTGTCTGAGCCACTCTGAGGTGGAGGCCATGTCACCTCTTTAAAATTTTCATTTTTGCTGATCGGACCTTTGCCTTCTCAGGCGTAGAAGCCAAGACATGGGCGCAGTGGAGGCCGCGGACGGGCACCCAGGTGCTCCTAGGTGCTCCTCGACTCCGACAGCTTCATTCAGAGAAGTTGCTCCCTCCCCCTACCCTCCCCCGCCTCCCCTCCCCCCACTGGCACTGCTCACCTCAGCCTGTGAGGAGCAGCAAAGACAGGACCACAGGCAGGCCCCAAAACTGCTCCTTAACCTCACTCTTCCTCCCTCGGCTCCCAAAGTCCAATGCAGCCTGGGGCCAGCCCTGCAGAGGGTTGGCTGGTGCCCCCAGCGCCCTCCCCAGGGCCCTCCCCAGTACAGGCAGGACCAGGCAGCAGGGGGTTGAGGTTGGCCTGGGGCAGACTTAGCCCCTGAAAGCTGTGTCACAGCGGATCCTGAGCAGCGAGAACTTACCAATAGGGATGTTTGTGCAGACATTACAAACAACTTCCACTTTTAAAACTGAATGGAAAGCATAGATTGTTGCTCTAGAGAGCAATGCTTCTGTGGGACCCCAAGGTCACCTTGGAGGCTAGAACCAAAGATTACATGATAGCAAGTGTTGGCGAGGATGTGGACAAATCTGAGCCCTCACACACTGCTGTCGGAACGGAAATGGTGAGGCTGCTCCTCAGATGATTAATATCAGTCACATTAGACCCTGCACCTGCCACTCCGAGGTATGCACCCAAGTGAGGCAGCTGGTCACAAAACACCCATTATGTACAGTCCCATTCCCATGCAATGTCTGAAACAGCAGTGTGCAGATGGCTGGCTGGGGCAGGCAGCTAGATGGGGAGGTGCACAGGGTTTCTTCTAGAAGCAATACAACATTCTAAAAGTGACTGGTGGTGCCCTGGCTGGTTTGGCTCAGTAGATAGAACATCAGCCTGCAGACTGCAGGGTCCTTAGTCCAACTTTGGTCAAGGGTACATGCCCTGGTTGTGGGCTTGATCCCCAGTAGGGGGTGTGCTGGTGGTAGCTGATCCATGATTCTCTATCATTGATGTTTCTCTCTCCATATATCTATCCTATCTAATAAAAGAGAAACATGGTAATTAGCTGTAACTCTGCTACCCTTCCCATTGGCTAATCAGGGCAATATGCAAATTAACTTCCAGCCAAGATGGTGGTCCGCAGCCAGGCAGCTTGAAGAGAACATGAGGCTTGATTGCTTCAGTGACGGAGGACTCCAACGTTCCCTGCCTGCTGCTGCTGGCCTCTGAGCTTGCAGTTTGAAACATTGTTACAAATATAGAATCTAAACGAACTCCAGAAACCTGCTTTCAGCCAGGTGGGATCTCAGAGCTGGAGTTGAAACAGTGTTTCGATTATAGAACCCAAACAAACCAGATACCTGCTTTCAGCAGCCGAGGCCTCAGAGCTGGAGCCAAGCCTCAGAGCTAAAGCAGGCCCAGAATTAAAAAAAAGAAAAAAAGGAGCGGTTGCGAGCTTCAGTCACCCTCCAGGTTGAAAATGGCCCGCAGCCCCTCACCCAGACTGGCCAGGCACCCCAGTGGGGACCCCCACCCTGAAGGGGGTGTGACCAGCTGTAAACAGCCATCATTCCCTCATCCAGGCTGGCCAAGCACCCCAGTGGCGACCCCCACCCTGATCCAGGACACCCTTCAGAGCAAACCAGCCGGCCCTCACCCATGCACCAGGCCTCTATCCTATATAGTAAAAGGGTAATATGCCTCCCAACACTGGGATCAGCATGGGGAAAGTGCCTCAACCCCCTGATCACCCTGCTGCTCTGTGTGTGACTGGGTGCAGCGCCCCAACACCCTGATCGGCCCTGCTCTGTGTGTGACAGGGTGCGGAGCCCCAACGCCCGCCCCCCCCCCATGGGCCCTGCTATGTGTGTGACAGGCTAGAGCCATAACCTCCCCATCGGCCCTGCTGTGAGTGTGACAGTGGTGGTGCCCAACCCCCTGATCGCCCCTGCTCTGTGGATGATAGAGGGCGGCGCCCCAACCGCCTCCCTCGGGCCCTGCTCTGTGTGTGACAGGGTAGAGCCATAACCTCCCCATTGGCCCTGCCCTGAATGTGACAGGGTGCGGAGCCCAACTCCCTGATCTGCCCTGCTCTGCGTGTGACAGGGGGCAGTGCCCCAACTCCCCTATCGGCCCTACTCTGTGAGTGATGGGGGGAGCTCCTCAACCCCCTGATGGGCCCTGCTCTTTGCATGACAGGCAGTGGCGCTGCAATCTCCCCATCCACCCTGCCTTGAGTGTGACAGGGGGTGGTGCCCCAACCCCCTAATCAGCCCTACCCTGAGCGTGGCCGAGGGTGGCATTGCAACTTCCCTATCCGCCCTGCTCTGTGCATGACAGGGGTCAATGCCCCAACTCCCCAATGAGCCCTACTCTGAGCCTGACCAGGGGCTGCACCTAGGGATTGGTCCTGCCCTCTGCCACCCGGGAGCAGGCCTAAGCCAGCAGGTTGTTACCTCCCAATGGGTCCCAGACTGCGAGAGGGCACAAGCCGGGCTGAGGGCCTCTCCCTCCCCCCCCCCCCCGAGTGCACAAATTTTTGTGCACTGGGCCTCTAGTATACTAATAAAAGGGTAATATTCTAATCAGGCCAGGAGACCTTCTGGGAGACCTTCTGGACAAAGCCATGGTGGCGGGGCTGAGGCTGAGGTGGTTAGGGGTGATCAGGCCAAGCAGAGAGGGCAGTTGGGGGCTAGCAGGCTGGCAGTGGGGGGGGTAGTTGGGGGTGAGCAGGCCAGCAAGGGGAGAAGTTGGGGGTGAGCAGGCTGGTGGGGAGGGGGCAGTTGGGGACAATAAGGCCAGCAGTGGGGGGCAGTTAAGGGTGAGCAGCCCAGCAGGGGGATGGCAGGCAGACAGAGAAATTAGGGGCAATAAGGCAGGCAGGCAGAGGAGTTAGGAATGATAGGGAAGGCAGGTGAGCGGTTAGGAGCCAGCAGTCCCGGATTGTGAGAGGGATGTCCCAGATTGGAGAGGGTGCAGGTCGGGCTGAGATACACCCCCCCACCCATGCACAAATTTCATGCACAGGGCCACTAGTATAGAATAAACCTAGAACATACTGTCAACTCAAGTAGTAAAGAATTGTCAAAATTCACTCTGGTCATATAGAAAGGACTCAGGAGCCAACTAAATGGGACACTTTATATATATTTTTATTGATGTCAGAGAAGAAGGAATATCAATGATGAGAAAGAATCATTGATTGGCTGCCTCCTGCAGGCCCCACACTGGAGATTGAGCTGCAACCCAGGCATGTGCCCTGACTGGGAATTGAACCGTGATCTCCTGGTTCCTAGGTCAATGCTCAACCACTGAATTATTCTGGCCAGGCAATGGGACATTTTTAGCATCAATAATTAAAATAACTGCAGTTGATTATATATATATATATTTAAATTGGTGAGGTCATAATGGGACAAAACTAATTTGCTGTAATCAGTGACTATGAGGAACCAACTCACTGTTTTGAAAACTAATAATTAATGAGAAAGAATCAAGCATTTAATTCTGGCTTTCCTATAAAAATTATAGCACTGTATAATTTAACAATAGACAATATAATGCTCCTCTAGAAATATACAGGTAAAATAATGAAAAAGAAACAACAAAATTAAAGATTACCTTTTTGAAACTCCAATAAACTAATCGAACAGGCATTGACTATGAACATCTGCTAAGAGAAACAAGAGAGTCATGCATGCATTATGTGTCTTCTGGTAGAAGAACATAATACCACCTACAATTCACTTTAAAAATAATTGAATCCAAAATCTGTTCAAGTCTCTTGATCTAATGCCAATTTACAGGAATTATAAAGGAAAAGAAACACATTTAAACTACAACATATGGAAACATTCAGCAAAATACCGTCTATAGGAAGTTCTCTAGTAAAAATGATATGGTTTCTTCAACAATTTGATTTCTAGGAAAAAATAGAGGGTGAACATATGGATTAAAAGGAACAAAAATACACAATTAATCATAACATGTGCAACCTCTTTGGATCCTGAATCAAAGCAATTATAAAATTAGACATTTATGAGACAATTGAGAATTTATCAATGAATGAATATTTGATTATAATAATTTATTATAACACTTTATTCTAATTAATTTATTATAATGATATGATTTTGTTTAAAATATATATTAAGCATTTTTAGACATGCATACTAAACAACTTATAGATGAATGCTATGTCTGAGATTTGCTTCAAAATAATATGGCAGTAGTAGAGGAAGATATAATTTTGATTTGATAGTTCTTGAGAATGAGTGAAGATATATTCTTCCTCTTCCTTTGATGTACATTAAAAAAAGTAAAAATTAATTATTAGAATATAAACAACCATCTAAAAAGAGTTATATAATTACGATAAGTTAAATACAGAGAAAAGAACACCTGTAAGATTTTTTTAATTAAAAAAAAAAAAAGAATGAAATAAGGTATATAAAGTACCTACAAGCAAAAGGGACCTCAATCAATAAGTGCCAATTTCCTTCTTAGAAAATGTCAATCCAGTCCTGTGTGTCTGCATGTCTACATTTTTTATCCCTTTCAATTAAATGAGATGGAGCATTGAAAGCTGTGCTAAATATATAAAAATATAAGAGTATCTAGAAATAAGCCTCACCCAGGCCTTCCTGCCTCCTGTCCCCCCCCCTCACCCCCACTCCCCGCCCAGCCACCTGCCCACCAGCACACTCTCCCTTGGGCATCAGCCACACCCTCAACTCCCGTGGATCTCTCCTGAGCCCACCCTGGCCCATTACCACCTCTTAAAAAAAAAAAAAAGAAAAAAAAGAGTATCTAGAAATAAAAATTTAAGGAAAAGTAACAATGTGAAAATCAGCAACCTTGTGAAAAATTAGATGAAAATACTTGAATCCCCCTATTACGCCCATCCTCTTCGCTGTGAAGACCATTCTTTATCATAGTAGCTAAGAATTAACACTCTTCTCTCACACTTATAACTTATTTTAAGTTCATTTTTAGCTACCTCTCCAATTCATAAATGGAGAAATCCTTTGGTTTATGGTAGTCTAGAGGGATAAGGAGGGGACGATGGTAGCAGTGATATAGGTGACTATAGAAATGAAAAGGGGATTGGCGTTGAATCAATGGTTAATAGGAAAGGCAAATGGAATTATTTATACCAATAGCCAAACTTCTATTGATATTTTGGCATCTTCCCCAAAAACTGTGTTAGCGAAATTGATAGCATACTGATCATAACTCTAAATGCAAGCCAGTATATTTTTCTTTCTTACAAAATCCTTGTCTAACTATCATTTTTATTAAAACTCAGAGGGAAAAGTCTTGTAGAAAGAGACTGTAAAAAAAAATCTTGCTTATTTTTAAAGTTTTTATTTCTTTAATAAAATACAATTAAAAAAAACAGTTTAGAAATAAAGAAAATGCACAGAGTTCAAGAAAAACTGGATAAATATGGCTATATGTGAGATATTAAGCAGCAATCTCTCTCTCTCTCTCTCTCTCTCTCTCTCTCTCTCTCTCTCTCTCTCTCTCTCTCTCTCCCTCTCTCTCACACACACACACACACTCCATATTAAAGACATCCTAATCCTGTGAACTGGATTCAAATCTATCTTTATTCTGTAATTGTCAAACTAATCCCTGTAGAATCATAACTTGCTTCCTAGATTTTAAATTTCTAGAAGTGATATAAACCTCCTGTATTTTTACCTATAGGAATAAAAGTTGCTTCAGTAAAACTTAAGATCAACTAGTGATATGTGTCAGCAACTGTTTTATATTGCCTATTGCCAACGGAACTGAGCAATATAATGGCATATTTACAATAGCAGAGCATCCATGGATCACTCATGAACTGGAACAGGTTACTGTGGAAATGGCCTTTCATATGGTTAGTCAATAACCACTCTGCACTTATAATGCAAAAGAGCGATATGTGGTATACAGCAAAAATCATATTTAGCTGCTTGACATTTTAAAGATATCATCAGGTTATTAATGTGACATTTTAAAACCAGAAATGGTTATCATAAAGAGTAAATTATAAGGTGGGGAAAAGAGGAACTGAGAGAAAGATGGGGCCTACTAAAATGTGGTGAAAATGGCTATATACACCACGATTTTGCTTGAAATGACATCTGTCATATAATACAGTATAGCTTCTAAAGCACACACACAATATCTACTAGTGGTAGCCTATTTTCAGACCCTACTATTATATCTCTTTACCCTGAAGGCAAACTTTGATTTCCACTTCTGTGGATGAGTAAATATAAGAATATTGTATATTTGGATGACAGTAATCACCAGTGAGATTACTGGGTCAGGCTTATTATCTTGTTAGTATCACTTGTGTTTACCAAGAATAGTTTGGAAGTTCCTCCAGGGTATAAAAATTAGGCCAGATAGTTCATCTGGATTTGGCTATCTGGACCTTACAATACCTGGTAGGAATCATGGGCTTCCAATTTATTCTGTCAAAGAATTATAGATGCTCATCTTCAGCTGGAAGGAATCCAGGAGAGAACTATAAACTTTCAATTTAAAAGGATGTATTTCTCCTCCTGCTGTATTTATAGGTGCTATGATATCATAATGCTGGGAACCATCATATTTGTATGTTTTCTGTAAAGGGATCACTTACAGTAAGACTATTATACTGACTAAAGTACAGTCACTAAAACTGACACAGTCAGGAGATTTCCTGCTACATGACTAATTTTGGCAGTATTGTACCTTAGTGTCCATTAATTAATGTAATGAAGAAGGAAATCAGGAGCAGTACTTTCCTAAAGATGTGACCTGGGTATGCTTACCTGAGAAATTATCTGACCTTCCATCTGTTCTGACACATATATTTGTGATAGTATCTTTTAGTATTGTCTGAACATATTGACACTCATGATATTCAAATGTGGATTTGTTCTATTATCCCTGCTTGTAAGCATCTATAATTTGAAAAAAAAAATGTTTGTTTTTTCATTCATATAATAAACTATATGCCACACATTGCAATTTTGAATGATACTGTGCATATTAAACAGAAAACAGCAGTTTCAAATTGCAGAAATGAATATAGGAATAATCCACTTGTGTAGGAAATAAAATTTTAATGAAATTGTCATTAATATTTATGTTAAATGTCATCTAAATCTAAAGAGACATGTTAACATAAGTGTCTGAATACCCTAGGATTGCCTGAAACTAAATTTCCAGGGAAGTATTTTTTTTTTTTATTCAAAAGCTCTCTGATTCCTGCTCCAATGTTTGTTTTATTTGAAAATTCTTTCTCATTTCTGTTCCAGATGTTCACAGAGCAAACACAGAACATGGATAAATGAGGATATACAGCTGTAAGCATAAATTGACTGTTTCATTCACTTATAGGTTGCTATGATAAGGTCTTCCAAAATATATTCTTTCTGCATGGCTTTTATGACTCACAGTATTATGTATTTGCTATGCATTTCACTTAAAATGTTTTCCTCTTATCCAATAAGCAAAGGCTTTATCTTTTTACACTTAAAAGTTATTTGATATTCACTATCTGTTGTTTTAATAAAGTATGTGTTAGGAAAATATTATAGTTTAAAATAACAGTGTTTGGAGACATATAATAAAATCATTGAATACTAGAGGCCCGTTGCAGGAAGATTCCTGCAAGAATAGGGCTTTCTCGGGCCTATTCCTGCAAGAATAGGACTTCCTGAGACAGGAGCAAAGCAGACTAGGGAGCAAAGCCTGCCGGGATGAGCTTCGCTCCCATCTCTGCTGCCTCCCTCCCTCCCGTCTCCACTGATTTGGCTCTGTTCCCTACTCGGCCACTTCGCTCCCTTCTGCAGCACTTGGCTCCCTTCTACACTGTCTTCAGTCTTCACTCCATGCCTGTGTATGCAAATTGACCACCATCTTAATTGGGTTAATTTGCATATCCCTCTGATTGGCTGGTGGGCATAGTGAAGGAACAGTCAATTTGCATGTTTCTCTTTTATTAGTGTAGATGCAATAGTTCAAAAACTAAAAGACATGATAAAATGCTTATGATAAATTGTGATTAACATATCAAATACAGTATACATGCACAACATTTGGGTACAATTATAGATATCTATCAGATGTAATAGACCACATGCTCTTATGCTAATAATCTCCCTATAATGATAATTTATTTTCATATTCTTTAGTGTAATCAAACAAATATTTACTTTATTTTTTTCTCTGATTCTCTAGTTTTTCATTGCACTTTTCATCAAATGTCGATCTTTTAGATTCTTAGGAGTGCTATTATGGAAACATGCCCAGAAAGCTGAGAAGTGGTTGCTTTCTTAAATGTGGAATATACATTTAAAACAACGAACTTATAAATTAACAGGAAAGAACCCACCAAGTTATCATTTGAAGTATTCATTTTCAGAGTTCAAGCATTTACTTTAACACTAATGTCACTGCTCAAAATAATTTTAGAAATTCTTTTAGTTATTGTCTTCAAAACAAGGCTACTAGATTCACAGGGAAGCTGTTATTTCTTCTATCATTCTCTCACAAAGTCTCTCCTAATAGATCATTCATAGTTTTTGTTGTTGTTAATCCTCACTCATTGATATTTTTCCCTATTGATTGTTTAGAGAGAGTGGGAGGGAAGGAGAGAGAGAGAGAGAGAGAGAGAGAGAGAGAGAGAGAGAGAGAGAGAGAAAGAGCGAGAGAGAGAGAAAAATTGATGTGAGACAGACACATCAATTGATTGCCTCCCATCTGCTCCCCAACCAGGGCTGGGGATTGAACCTGCAACCCAGTTACATGCCCTTGATGGGGAATAGATCCAGGGTAGTCATTTATGATCTTTAAGGATTCAAACTGTGTAGTGATTTTTTGAAAAGTAATCATAAGAAAGTTGCACTTTGGGTCATCACGTCAGTGTGAAGCAGCACACAGCAGGACAGGTGCACAAATTCCACATCAACAGTTTTCCAGGTGGCTGATCGCTGAGGTTCTAAAGGCTTCCTCAGCCCCGTGAAATATGGAATTCAAGTCTTATGCCAGCTATAGCTTATATGCTCTCCAGACTTCTAAAAAACAAAAGATTTGGACTAGAAGTAATGAAATGTGTGTTCCAATTCCCATTCTAATCTAAAAATATAAGAAATATACTTGTTCCACTCTATTTTAAGGAATATTAAAAAAGATTGTGAACTCATGTCAGTCAGCCCTTCATAACTACCATGGAATAAGCAGGTTAAGCTTTCTTTGCAGTGCTCTCGTTTTCCATATCACGCAGCTTACCTATTTAGCCCACTGAAAGACAACAACACAGTGTTACCGTGTGGTACAGGCCTTTATCTCCAATGGATAATGCAAAACATGCCACTATTGTTTTTGTGAGTTTTCAAAATTACCTGTAATGGCTGAACACACTGTGAGATTTATGTTACTTTGGAAATGAGATCATGGAAATATTTTAGGATAGATTGACTTTCATGTCATTTGTCTTCCAAAAGACAGGGATGACCATCACATTTACCTTGTGTTCCACCCTCCAGAGGAAAAGACCTTTACATTATAATTAAAGTGACAGAGGCTGAAATTGTGGGAAGGATACAAACAATGATTTGCTCCATTTCGTAGGGAAAGGAAGATAGCGTACTATGCATTTTTTTCTTTCTTCCTTCTCTTCCTCCTCCTCTTACTCCTTTCTTCTTCTTTTTTTAAAGATATACTCCTTTTACTTTTCCGCCTTAAATATTTGCAATTTTAAATATCCTCTCCTGAAAATGATACAAAAATAATTAGGAATAGTTATAATTTTTAAAGCAAATTTTTGGGGTGACATTAGTCAATGTAATTATATAGGTTTCAAGTGTACACTTTTATGACATTTCATCTGTATATCGCATTGTGTGTTCACCACCCAAAGCCAAATCTCCTTCCATCACCATATATTTGACTCTCTTTCCCAATTAGTGTCCCCTACAGCCCTTTTCCTCCATAACCACCATATTATTGTCTGTTTCTATGAATTTTTGTTTGTATGTCTTCCTTGTTCATTTGTTGCTTTCAGTTTTATATTCCACATATGAGTGAAGTCATATGGTTCTTGACTTTTCCTTTCTGACTTATTTCACTTATCATGATATTCTAAAGATTTATCCATGTTGTTGCAAATGGCAGCATTTCATATTTCCTTATGGCTGAGTAGTATTCCATTGTATACTGGGTGTCCCAAAAAATGTATACACAATTCAACAGCTGGTAGCTATTAAATGAAAATGAACTGTATTTTAATAAACATTGCCTTTATAATTATTCAAAGTATGTGTGCATTTTTGGGGGGACACCTACATATGTACCATATCTTCTTTATTTAATTATCTATGGAAAGACACTGATTGTTTTCATGGTTTGGCCACCATGAACAATGTTGCAATGAACATAGAGGTACATATATGTATCTATACAAAGAAATATTTTTAAATGTTTAAGTAGATACCCAAAAGAAGGGTCGCTGGGTTATATGGTAATTCTATTTTTGTTGTTGTTGTCATTGTTTTTGTTGTTTTTAGGAAATTCCATACTGTTTTTCATAGTGGATGTACTAGTTTACATTTCTACCAACAGTTAAAGACATTGAATAAGACACAAAGGAGTGGAAAAATATTCCATTTCATTTTTTTAAATGTTTTATTTTTAAAAAGCACAGTTTTATGATACTGCACCTTAAAGGTTTGGTTCTTAATTCAAATTATTATTATTTTTTTATTGTTGACACTATTACAGATGTCCCTCATCCCCCCACCCGCACCCCTTTGCCCTAGTACCCTCACCCTCTCTGGCCTTCACTACACTGTTGTCTATGTCCATGGACTATGCATATATGTTTTTTTGGCTAATCTCTTCACCTTCTTTCATCCATTCCCCCAATATCCCTCCTTTGTGAGACTTGTCAGTCTGTCTCATGTGTCCATGTCTCTGATCTTATTTTGTTTGTCAGTTTATTTTGTTCCTTATATTCCACATGTAAGTCAGATCATATGGTATTTGTCTTTCTCTAACTGGCTTATTTCACTCAGCATAATAATTTCCAGGTCCATCCACGCTGTCACAAAAAATTGTTTCTTCTTTTTTACAGCTGCATAGTATTCCATGGTATAAATGTACCACAGCTTTCTTTCCACGCATCTACTAATAGGCGCTAGGGCTGTTTCCAGATATTGGCTATTATAAATAACACTGCTATGAACATAGTGGTGAGTATATTCTGGTTGGTGTTTCAGAATTCTTAGGATGCATTCCCAAAAGTGGGATCACTGGGTCAAATGGCACTTCCATTTTTATTTTTTTGAGGAAATTCCATAGTGTTTTCCAAAGTGGCTGCACCAGTCTGCATTCCCACCAGTAGTGCACTAGGATTCCCTTTTCTCCACATCCTCGCCAGCACTTGTTATTTGTTGATTATTGTTTCTGGCAAGTGTGAGGTGATATCTCATTGCAGTTTTAATTTGCATTTCCCTGATGAATAGAGACATTGATCATTTTCTCATCTGTCTATTGGCCATCTGTATGCTCTCCAATGGCATTTTAAAAGGAATATAACAAAAAATAATAAAATTTGTATGGAAACACAAAAAACCCTGAATAGCCAAAGCAATCCTGAGAATAAAAACAAAGCTGGAGGTTTCATATTCCTTGACTTCAAATTATACTACAAGGAAACAATAATCAAAGCAGCATGGTATCGGTAGAAAAAAAAATGACACACAAACAAATGGAACAGAATTGTGAGCCCAGAAATAAACCCAGTTACATATGAACAAATAAATCTCAACAAAGGAGTAAAAAAATATGCAATGGAGGAAAGAAATCCTCTTTAAGAAATGGTGCTAAGAAAATTGGAAAACCATCTGCCAAAAAAAAGAAACTAGGCTCTATTTGTCATCCTACACAAAAAGTAACTCAAAATGGAACAAAAGCTAAAATAAAATCTGAAACAATAAATTGTATAGAAGGAAACATTGATACTAAATTTATGTGCATTGGTCTTAGAGAGGACTTTAAAAATAGTTATAATTTAATTAATTATTCTTTTAGCTGAATGTAGGCATGGCTATGAAGAAAAAAAACAAAAAACCTGATGATTGGAGAAATGGAAAGGAGGTCTTACCTACATTGAAAATAAAATTATATAAAAGAAAGACCTATCATTTCATTCTTTTCAAAAGAAAATTAATCCCATTATTTTGAATACCCTAAGGACAATGTTAAATATATATATTAGAGGCCCAGTGCACAAAATTCATGTATGAGGGGTTGGTTCCCTCAGCCCAGCCTGTACCCTCTCCAACTGGACATCCCTCTTGCAATCTCAGACTGCTGGCTCCTAACCACTAACCTGCCTGATTGCCCCTAACCCCTCTGCCTTCCTGCCTGATTGCCCCTAATTTCTCTGTCTGCCTGCCTGATCGCCCCTAACTGCCTCTGCTTGCCTGACTGATTGCCCCTAACCACCTCAGCCTACCTGCCTGATTACCCCTAACTGCTCCCCTGCTGGCCAGCTTGCCTCCAATTGCCCCCCCTGCCAGCCTGGTCACCCCCAACTGCCCTCCCCTGCTGGCCTGGTGGTCCCCAACTGCCCTCCCCTGCCAGGCTGGTTGCCCCCAAAGGCACTCCCCTGGCAACTTTGTCACCCCCAACACCCTCCCTCCCCTGCCAGCCTGGTCACCCTCAATGGCCTTCTCCTGCAGGCCTGATATTGCCCCAACTGCCTCCCCTGCTGATATGATTGTCCCTAACTGCCTCTGCCTTGGTCCCCACCACCATGGCTTTGTCCAGAACGAAGTCAGACATCTGGAAGATAGCCGGTCGATTCAGTCTAATTAGTATATTACCCTTTTATTCATATAGATAGATTATATAGGACAGAATTGGTTAAATGTGAGGGAAAAGCCTTTTTCAGCAGAAGGACATGCTCTTGGCAGACAAAAACACATAATCACTATATCTGGATTGATAGCCAGCCATATGCACTATACTGCCAAACTGGTTATTAAAAAATTGAACCACTTTCTTACACCTTACAACAAACAGCTGTTGCCCTTAAAACCCCTCCTCAGCCCCCAAGGTAGGTTCTGCCTTCACAGTTCACCCAGATTTGGTTCTGATTGTTTGGTTTCTATGCCAATCAGCGTCAAAAGCTCTGCCTCCTAGGCAGCCATTGGCTTTTCTGGGAAATCCGGAACAACCTTGTTGACAGCTGTCTCTCTCTCCAGGGTATCGCCAGGGCTGATTTGCAGCCTCCACAGCAGCTGCTGATCAGGCCCTGCCTCTCTCTCTCTGGGCCTCACCAGCAGCCATGGTGGCTGCTGATCAGGCCCTGCCTCTCTCTCTGGGCCTGATCTGTAGCTGCTGCAGCAGCAAAGAGGTCCTTAGAGGACTCTGGCTCAGCCTTGGGCTGGAGGCCTAATGACCTCACCAAGCCTGCCTCACCCCGCCTATTCCCCTACCACCCTGCCCACCCGCCTGCCACCAGCCTTGCTGTGATAGTAGCCTGTGGGCCATGGGAGAGGAGCCAAGAGGTGCTCCATGCATTTCCTGGTGACTGGTCATCTGTCTGGCTGTTTAGGTCATGGTGGCCCTAGGCCAGTGGTCAGCAAACTGTGGCTCAGCAAACCGCGGCTTGCGAGCCACATGTGGCTCTTTGGCCCCTTGAGTGTGGCTCTTCCATAAAATACCGCTTTTCCACAAAATACAGACTTCTGTGCATGGGCCAAGAAGTTTCAATCGCACTGAACGTGCACGACCGCACATGGTATTTTGTAGAAGAGCCACACTCAAGGGGCCAAAGAGCTGCATGTGGCTCGTGAGCTGCAGTTTGCTGACCACAGCCCTAGGCTATTATTAGCTTATATACATACATATATATATATATGTATATATAGAGAGAGAGAATATAGATACATGCATGTCTTTCTATCTCTCTATCTTTCTATCTACACTAATAAAAGAGAAACATGGTAATTGGCGTATGACAGCTACCCTTCCCATTGGCTAATCAGGGAGATATGCAAATTAACTGCTAGCCTAGATGGCAGTCGGCAGCCAGGCAGCTGATGCAAACAGGGAGGCTTGATGCTTCAGTGACGGAGGACTCCAATGTTCCCCGCCTGACTTTCCGGCCTCTCAGCTGCAACTCTAAGCAACTATGTTGCAAATATAGAAGATAAACAAAACCCCACAAAACTGCTTTACTCAGCCGGGCTTCAGCCAGCCAGACCACAACATTGTATCAAATACAGGCGGTAAACAAACGCCAGAGCCCTGTTTTCAGCAGCCGAGGCCTCAGAGCTAAAGCTGGCCCAGAATAAAAAAAAAAGAAAAAGAAAAAAAGGAGAGGTTGGGAGCTTCAGTCCAGCCTGAAAACAGCCCTCAGTCCCTCAGCCAGACTGGCCAGGCACCCCAATGGGGACTCCCACCCTAAAGGGTGTGTGACCAGATGCAAACAGCCATCATCCCCTCACCCAGGCTTGCCAGGCACCCAAGCGGGACCCCCACCCTGATCCAGGACACCCTTCAAGGCAAACCAGCCAGCCCCCACCCATGCACCAGGCCTCTATCCTATATAGTAAAAGGGTAATATTCCTCCCAGCACCGGCACCGGGATCAGTGGAGCCGCGAGGCCTCCCAGCACAGGGATCAGTGTGACAGGGTGCAGTGCCCCAACCCCCTGATCTGCCCTGCTCTGTGTGTGATGAACAGCAGTGCCCCAACCCCCCTGATGGGCCCTGCTCTGTGAGTGACAGTGGGGAGCTCCTCAAACCCCTGATCGGCCCTGCTCTATGTGTAACAGGGTACGGAGCCCCAACCCCCCTGATGGGCCCTGCTCTGTGCATGACAGGGGGCAGCGCCCCAACCCCCTGATCCGCCCTGCTCTGTGTGTGACAGGGGGCAGTGCCCCAACTCCCCTATTGGCCCTACTCTGTGCATGACAGTGGGGAGCTCCTCAACCCCCTGATCAACTCTCCTCTGTGTGTGACAGGGTACGGAGCCCCAACCCCCCTGATGGGCCCTGCTCTGTGCATGACAGGGGGCAGTGCCCCAACCCCCTGATCCGCCCTGCTCTGTGCATGACAGGGGGTGGCGCCGCAACTTCCCTAGGGACCCTGCCTTGAGTGTGACAGGGGGCGGTGCCCCAACCCCCCAGTCGGCTGTACCCTGAGCATGACTAGGGGTGGCATCGCAACCTCCAGATCCGCCCTGCTCTGTGCATGACAGGGGGCGGCGCCCCAACTCCCCAATCAGCCCTGCTCTGAGCCGACCAGGGGCTGCACCTAGGGATTGGGCCTGCAATCTGCCACCCGGGAGCAGGCCTAAGCCAGCAGGTCGTTATCTCCCGAGGGGTCCCAGACTGCCAGAGGGCACAGGCAGGGCTGAGAGACCCCCTCTCCCCCCTGAGTGGACAAATTTTTGTGCACCGGGCCTCTAGTCATCTATAACAGTCCAAGAAAGTAACCTTTATATAGTTATATTGATGCTATTTATTTATATATATCAAACACTATTTACTTGATTTAAGGAAACTTTATTTTATTGTAAATAGCATTTAAAGAGGTGCTTTTGTGAAGCAAGGGACTTAAGTTACCCATATAAAGTCAGTGGTAGATAATGAGAGGATCAATTGCATTTTTTAATCTTAAATGTGTTGTGCTATTTAGTTTTCTAAAGAGAAAACTAAGTTTTAAGTTTTAAAATTACAGTTTATACACAATATTATGCTTTTTTTCTAATAGGATTATAATGCCTAAGAAAATTTTTCAAACACATATTATTTTTTTCCAGATTCTCTTTTGTCTGAGAATCTCCTTTATCGTTAAAATATCTGAAATGATTTTTCTCTTGCTTAGCATTTACTGAACAAACTAATAAGATTCTGCCAATCTGAAACATGTGGTAGGTAAGATTGGGTATACAATCAAAGTTTTAGATAATACAGCACTCTTCTTATGATAGTTGCAATTAGTTACCTATATACCTTTGATAATTTGAAATGTAATATCTCTTCAATATCATATCTCTTTCCAATTAGTAGGATAGATGTTTGTAATCATATACTTACTGATAAGTAATAGTAACTATATGCTATCTAATTCCTCAATTCCTTCTTAAATTATAAAGGTTTTATTTTATTCAGATATCATAAATACAAATATTTATTTCCAACTGTCATAAAATTTTAAATAACAATTGTGTATAACATTATAACTGCAATACGCAAGTAATTTTCCAGTAAGTTCATGTATTGATTGCTCTTCTAACATGTGAGTTTTATATAATGCATTCTTCTGCAAATTATTTGAAGTAGCTTTAAAAACATTACAGTTTAACCTGGTTGATGTGGCTCAATGGTTGAGCACCAACCTATGAACCAGGAGGTCTTCGTTTGATTCTCCATCATGTTACAGGTTTGGGTTGTGGGCTGGATACCCAGTGGGGTGTGCAGGAGACAGCTCATCAATGATTCTCTTTCATCATTGATGTTTTGTATCACTTTCTCCATCTTCTTTCCTCTCTGAAATCAATAAAAATGTATTTAAATATATATATTAGAGTTTATTTCCCTTCTTCATGTATAAAATTCTCATCTTCCTATGAACATCTATGTTTACTTGAGTCACCACAAGAGCTGTGGTTACAATGAAAATTTATCAACTATACTTAGTCAAATTTTAGTAGTAAAGATATTAGCAATATTGAGAGAAAGAGAACCTCTTGGTAAAGAAGAAAGAGGAGGAGGAGAAGGAAGGAAGGAGGAAGGGAGAAAAAAACCAACATTTGCTGTTGGAGGGAAAGTTTATTTCAGCCTTCAGAGGCCAGAACACACACACAAAAAAATGTTTCTTCCATTAGATTTAAATAATAGTGGCATCATTATTCTGATGCAGAAGCTATTAGTGTTGTACTTATACAAAATTATAAAATGATGACATTCCCTCTTTTCCCCAAAACAGTGGCATCATTTTCAGTATAAAACCTGTACTGCATCCTCAGCAATGCCACATTTACTCTGCTTTGTTTTCTCCATTCTGCCAACACCCTAAAGTTAAAGTCCTGAATGAAATGAAGAGCAGCCACCTTGCTGTGGAATATATATATATAATCTCAAAGAAGAGGACTATTACAAATTACAGGAGACAAAAAGCCATGGCAACCAGATGCAGCATGACTGGGTCCTGGATTGCAAAAACAAAACAAAACAAAACAAAAAACCCACAAAAAAACTCAAAACTAAAACAGCCATAAAGAACTTTTGGCGGACAGCTGAGGAAATTCAGATATATTTTGCATATTGTATTGTTTAATTAATGTTAACTTTCCTGTGTATAACATGGGATTGAGGTTATAAAAGAGAATGCCTTTTTTTTTTTTTTAAAGGAATACAAGCTATCTATTTAAGGGGTTAAGCATTATGATATCTGAAACCACTTTCAAATCACTCAGCAAAAAAAAAAAATTATGGTATACATGCATGTGGATATATATATATATATTTACATATTTATATATATATATATATATATATATATATATATATATATATATATATATATATATATATATATATTATATATACTAGAGGCCCGGTGCACAAAAATTTGTGCCCTTGGGGGAGGAGGGGGGTCCTTCAGCCCTGCCTGTGCCCTCTCGCAGTCGGGGACCCCTCGGGAGATAACGACCTGCTGGCTTAGGCCTGCTCCTGGGTGGCAGATCGCAGGCCCAATCCCTAGGTGCAGCCCCTGGTCGGGCTCAGAGCGGGGCTGATTGGGGAGTTGGGGCGCCGCCCCTTGTCATGCACAGAGCAGGGTGATCGGGAGGTTGTGATGCCACCCTCAGTCACGCTCAGGGTAGGGCTGATTGAGGGGTTGGAACACTGCCTCCTGTCACACTCAAGGCAGGGTCTATGGGGAGGTTGCGGCCCCATCCCCTGTCATCCACAGAGCAGAGCCAATCAGGGGGTTGGGGAGCTCCCCCCTGTCACTCACAGAGTAGGGCCGATAGGGGAGTTGGGGCACTGCCCCCTGTCACACACAGAGCGGGGCGGATCGGGGGGTTGGGGCCCTGCACCCTGTCACACTCAGGGCAGTGCCGATGGGGAGGTTATGGATCTACCCCGTCACACACAGAGCAGGGCCCGTGGGGGGTGGTTGGGGCGCCGCCCACTATCACCCACAGAGCAGGGCAGATCAGGGGGTTGGGGCGCTGCCACTGTCACACTCAGAGCAGGGCCGGTTGGGAGGTTATAGCTCTACCCCTTCACATACAAAGCAGGGCCCGTGTGTGTGTGTGTGGGGGGTGGTTGGGGCGCCGCACCCTGTCACACACAGAGCAGGTCCAATCAGGGAATTGGTGCGCTGCAGCCTGTCACACACAGAGCCGCAGGGTGATCAGGGAGTTGGGGAGCTCCCCCCTATCAGGCACAGAGCAGGGCCGATCAGGGGGTTGGGGAGCCTTCCTCTGTCATGAACAGAGCAGAGCAGATAGGGAGTTTGTGGCCCCGCCCCCTGTCACACAAAGAGCCTCAGGGCAATCAGGGGGTTTGGGCGCTGCCCCCTGTCATGCTGATCCCAGTGCCGGGAGGCCTCGCTGCTCTGCTGACCCTGGTGCTGGGAGGCATATTACCCTTTTACTATATAGGATGGAGGCCTGGTGCATTGTAGGGGGCCAGCTGGATTGCCTTGAAGGGTATCCTGGATCAGGGTGGGGGTCCCCACTGGGGTGCCTGGCCAGGCTGGGTGAGGGGCTGAGGGCTGTTTTTAGCTGGCGGGTGACTGAAGCTCCCAACCACTCCTTTTTTTCTTTTTTTTTTTTTTTTTTTTTATTCTGGGCCAGCTTTAGCTCTGAGGCTTGGCTCCAGCTCAGAGGCCTCGGCTGCTGAAAGCATGTATCTGGTTTGTTTGGGTTCTATAATTGAAACACTTTCAACTCCAGCTCTGAGATCCCGCTGGCTGAAAGCAGGTTTCTGGGGTTTTGTTTAGCTTCTATATTTGTAACAATGTTTCAAACTGCAAGCTCAGAGGCCGGCAGTGGCAGGTGGGGAACCTTGGAGTCCTCCGTCACTGCATCAAGCAAGCCTCATGTTCACTTCAAGCTGCCTGGCTGCTGGCCGCCATCTTGGCTGGCAGTTAATTTGCGTATTGCCCTGATTAGCCAATGGGACGGGTAGCAGAGGTATGGCTAATTACCATATTTCTCTTTTATTAGATAGGATATATATACACACTACATGTACCAGTTAACAATGCAAATTTTTTCCAATAGCTGGAGTGACACATATGTTGATATATATATGCGACTTGATATGTATGCTATTTTGTTGTATTGATAACAAGCTTCAAAAACTTCATATGTCATATTTGCTGAAGGTGTTAACATTATAGATATTTTTATGCTTAAAAATGTCAAATTTTGTGCCAATGAAAGCATTTGCGGGAATTTTTAATTCATTATTTTGAAGAAAAGTACTACTGAAAGTTATTGTATACTTCGTGATGCTTATGGTGAACATGCTTCATCTCAAGATACTTCTGAACACTGATTTAAATGCTTTAAAAATTATGATTTCAATGTGAAAGACAAAGAACATCCAGGTCAACTGAAAAAGTTTGAAGACCAACAATTACAAGCATTATTGGATGAAGATGCTTGTCAAACTCAAAAACAACTTTCAGAAAGATTAAATGTTGCTCAGGGAAGAATTTCTGATTGTTTATAAGCAATGGGAAAGATTTAAAGGAAGGAAAATGGGTGCCACATCAACTGAATGAAAGACAAATGGAAAATCTAAAAGTCATCAGTAAAATGTTGCTTCAATATCAAATTGTGACTGGCGATGAAACGTGGATTTATTTTGAGAATTCCAAATGCACAAAATCATGGGTTGATCCAGGCCAACCATCACTACTGACTGCAAGGCCAAATAGCTTCGGAAAGAAGACAATGCTCTGGATTTTGTGGGATCAGGAAGGTGTAGTGTACTACGAGCTTTAAAAACCAGGTGAAACAGTTAGTACTGATCACTACAGACAACAAATAATCAATTTGAACCACACTTTGATCACAAAATGACCAGAATGGGTCAGAAGACACAGCGAAGTAATTTTGCTTCATGATAACGCACCATCACACACCTCAAAACCAGTTAAAGACACGTTAAAAGATCTTGCCTGGGAAGTATTTACCCACTTGCTGTATTCACCAGACCTTGCTCCTTCAGATTATCACATGTTCTGATCTATGGTACATGTATTTTCTGAGCAGCACTTGAAAACGTACGAAGAAGTGAAATATTGGGTCTCTGAATGGTTTGCCTCTAAACAAGAAAAGTTCTATTAGAACGGTATCCACAAATTACCTGGAAGATGGGGAAAATGTGTAGCTAGCGATGGACATTACTTTGAATAAAGCACTTTTGATGTTTTTCTTGAAATTATTGTGTTTTCTTTGATTACAAAATCCATCATTATTAACCAGTACACCCAGTGAGTGTGTGTGTGTGTGTGTGTGTGTGTGTGTGTGTGTGTGTGTGTGTATAAATATTTCATATATATTTCCCAGTTTATATAGAGGGAGAAAGAAAAGATAAATCAATCAAATGTGGCAAAAATGTTAGCTGGTAAAATTAAAGTATATATATAGTTGTTTAAAAAGGCATAAAGAAGAGGCACAATTTATATTCTTTTTGAGTAATGCAAAATCCTCCCTCCACAGAGAATCAACTTAATCAATCATTCACAATACTAACTTGAATATTAAATACATTTTCCAAAAGTTAATGCCAAATGTGTGGCAAGTCAACAGTGGACACACTAAGTGCTGCCGTAGTCTTTCCTGAGAGTTGCTTACTTCCCAGCAAATGGAAAATTTCCTCTTAGTACAAATATTTGTAAGTGCTCTAGGATGTGAATTGTTCTAACTCATGGTGAGACATTTTTTCTTTCATGCTTTTTCCTGACTCTGCCAAGCTAGCCTTTTTGTGCTGTGTGCAATTTATAGACTCATCATTGAAAATGTTTATGGATGCGGGATTATTCATCTATCTTTTGTACAATTTCTGAAACACAGAGCCATGGCTATTATCTGGTTCCAACTGTATAATTTTTTAATTCTCAATTTTCTCAAAAATACAAAGTGATAAAAATTCTAAGCATTATGAACTGACCTGAGGAAATAAGATACATTTAAATTATTTGGCCCAAGGAGGAATCACTTTGCTTTTATTAGAGATATCTAAGCTCATTTAGTTGTCTCAGGCTAGCGCCACAGTACAAAATATTTTACAACTAATTTCATTATTATCTTGTAAGAGATAAATGAAAAAGAAAAGTCAGGGCAAAAGGAATTATTTTAGTGTTTCTCTGAATGTCATTTTGGCTTAAATGCTCATTTATCATTTTAGGTCTCTTGTTTACATCCAATATTTTCCTATGCAAATACCTATCATTTCATACAAAATTATAAATGAATTTGGCTCTGTGTGGCTCCAAACTCTAAAACAGGGCCAAATCATTTACCACTATTATTCTAATAAAAATATTCAATACATGAACAGGCTATTGAAATGTTTTATTTTTTTGTATATGCAGTTCAAAACCCAGTTTTCTTCAGGAAATTCTCTGACTTCAATTAGAATTATAAACAAAAGCTGATAACAGTATGAGCCTCACTAAACAAATATGTTGTAGTATTTTGAGTAAAAGGGTTAAAGAGATAGAATGAAATATCAAATGGTTTGCAATACTGAAGCCTTACCAGTAGATACAGTTTACATATAAAACAAGCCTTTAGTTATGTAAATATCTTAAACCAGAACAGTTGGCACATCAGAGACTCTTTTATTTATTTTTATCTTTTTGCTATTTCAGTCCACATTATTAATTATTAATGAAATAAAAAAGAAAAACCCATTATTCATAAATCATTAATTTTTAGCTACATGATCACAGGAGAGTTAACAATCAGTTGTTTTTAGATGTATAGGAATATAGTAGAATAATTTGTCATTGAAGATCCACGGTTTCCTTTTATTTGCAGCAGGGAGTGGGTGAAATTCAGTAATTATCATTAGAATTATGAATCATTTATAAAAGTTTGAATTTTAATGACTGTAGATACCACATTCATCATTCAGGTTGGAAAAACTTTGTTATTTAATTATTAAACATGTTATGCGGTAGTATTGCATTTAAATGAGAAATTATCCTGTATGAAATATTATGCAAGGATATTAGTCTACATATGTTTATTTATGCTAGAAAATATAAAATGCTTCACATTATGAAAATTCCTGTTGATTATCTAGCATATGAGAATTCTTGTCAATATATCTACTTTGAAAGAATTTTATCATAATTCTATTTCATTTTATTTTTTTACTTAGAGAAAGAATTGCTTGTCATTTCAGATTTATATGCTCTATAGTTGAGACCCTGTATGGAGTGGAGCATAATAAAATGATCAGTATTATGAAGATGGTCTCTTAAGTCATGAAATATTTTATTGAGTTAACTCAGTGACCTGGATATTTATTTTTTAACTAGAGGCCTGGTGCAGGAATTCATGCATGTGTGGGGTCCCTCGGCCTGTCTAGCAATTGGGGCTGATCAGGGCTGTCTCACCAGTCCCAATTGGGGCCAGCCAACTCAGAGAGGGACCGTGGGAGGTTGGCTGTGGGAGTGCACTGACCACCAGGGGGCAGCTCCTGTTTTGAGTGTCTGCCCTCTGGTGGTCACTGTGCATCACAGCTAATGGCCAGTCATGCGGTTGTCCAGTCTTAATGGTCGCTTAGGCCTATATATATATATATATATATATATATATATATATATATATATATATTCTTTTTTTTGTTGTTAATTTCAGAGAGAGAGAGAGAAAGTGTTATTCCACTTATATGCATTCATTGGTTAGTTTTTGAATGTGCCCCGACAGGGATTAAACCAAAAAACTTGGTCTATCAGGATGATGCCCTAACTAATTGAGCTACCAGGCCAGAGCTGGCCTTTCATTTTACATTGAAATATGAGATTTTATTGAGTATCAATTTACCCATGTGGTACACACAATAATTGCTCCCAAAAGATGTCCGCATGCTAACCCCTAAAACCTATGACTATGTTATTTTAAATGAGAAGGACATTTGAAGTTGTGAATACATTATTATTATTATTATTATTATTATTATTATTATTATTAAGAATCTTAAGATGGGATTATTGCCCTGGATTACCCAGAAGGACCTTTATAAAAGAAAGGAAGACAGGAGTGGCAGTCATTAAAGGAGACATGGTGACAGAAGGAGTGGTTGGAATAATGACATTTCTGGAGGAGACCATGATCCCAGGAACGCAGACAACCATTATAAACTAGAAACGGCAAGGGGCAGATTTTTCCCTGTAGCCTCTAGAATACCTTTTAACAGAATACCCTTTAAAGGTATTAATAGAAGGCCTATTAATACCTTTATTTTATTCAGTAAAACCCATTTCCAATGACTAGAAGTGTAAGATAATAACTTTGTGATGTTGAATCCACTGTTTGTGTTAATTTGTTACAGCAGCAATAAGAAATGAATATACCCAGATACCAGATAATTTTCTCTCTTAACATTTTTAAATTAAGCATAATTATCAATAATTAAAAAAAATATTTATACTTTGTCCTAGTCAGTGTCACTCAGTGGTTAGAGCATAAGCCTGTGAACCAAAGGGTCACAGATTCAATTCCCTATAGAGGGCATGTACCTGATTCAATCCCAGCCCCAGTCAGGGAACATCTAGGAGGCAACCTCTCACACTGATGTTTCTCTATCTTTCTTTCTCCCTCCCTGCCACTCTCTCTAAATCAGCGGTTCTCAACCTGTGGGTCGCAACCCCTTTGGGGTTTGAATGACCCTTTCACAGGGGTCGCCTAAGACCATCAGAAAACACATATATAATTACATATTGTTTTCATGATTAATCACTATGCTTTAATTATGTTCAGTTTGTAACAATGAAATCGGGGGTCACTACAACATGAGGAACTGTATTAAAAGGTCGCGGCATTAGGAAGGTTGAGAACCAGTGCTCTAAATATAAATGGAAAAAATATCCTAGGGTGAGGATTAACAACAAAAAACACATTTATAGTTTTATGTCATCCTGAAAAGAAAAAATACAAGCAGGTTGTCAGTACAGTACCTCTGCACATGATATTCAGTGTTATATGTCCACATCCTAAGATATTATACATAGCATAGAATACTTGCTAACTCAACTTTCTCCTGTAGCTCCACTATACCTTTGTTTCCTTGGTGATTGCACATGCATAATATTATTTATGACTTTTCTTTTCAATTACTTAGAGAAGTCATAAAAATAACATCAGTTCAGGCACATAAGTAGGAATAATAAGAATTGTTTTTAACTTTAGATCATCATTTACTTTGAGCTTTTGTCATTGTGAAGGAAAAAGAGTCCCAAGGTCAAAGTGATAAAATATGGCTTTTATTTTTACTTCTATCCCTTACCAACTATGCAAAAGTTGACAAAACCATTTCCTTTATATGTTAACTTTTAATTTTGTTGTAATTTTAGATTCACATGCACTTGTGATATGTGATACAAAGTAATCCTATATAATAAAAGGCTAATATGCAAATTGTCCCCTCTACCGGGAGTTTGACCATGTAGCAAGGCCGACCAGCCAACCTCCTTGTCCACGCCCCCAGGCTGGCCCAGACCAATTGGCTCTGATCAGGATGGGCTGGGCGGACCCCACCAGTTCATGAATTCATGCACCAGGCCTCTAGTCATATATAACCATCCTCCAATTGTAACATCTTACAAAGGTATTGACATTGATACAGTCCATCACCATTATAAAGATGATACCCATTTTATTTTTTATTATTTTAGAATAGACATTTTTAAAAATATATGCTTTTATTGATGTTAGAGAGGGAGAGAGAGATTAAAACATCAATGAGAGATAATTATTGATCAGCTGCCTACTGCATAACCCCTAATGAGCATTGAGCCTGCAACCCATGCATGTGCTCTGACCAGGAATGGAACAGTAACCTCCTGGTACATGGGTTGAGGCTCAATCACTGAGCAACACCAGCTGGGCAATATTATAACCATTTTACATACACTTATTTGTTTGTGGGCATGGAGATATTTAGTTCTGCATAATTTTATTTCATTTGCAGATTTGTATGACCGACACCATAGTCAAAATAAAGAAAAGTTCAATTACAAGGATCCTTCTTGCTATACGTTATAGCCACTGCTGCCCCCATCACCCCACCCATAAACCCCAGGCGATGCTATCTCCTTTCCATGTCTCTAATTTAGTTATTTCAAGAATATTATAGAAGACAGAGACATGACACGGGGTGGTGAACACACAAAACTATGTGTAGTAGAATTGTGTACCTGAAACATACATGATTTTGTTAACCAGTATCATCCGAATACATTTAATAAAGAAGAAGAAAGAAAGAAAATCAGGAGAGCAGCATCAGGAGAACATAATTCAGAATTCTTATTATTACACTTGATTGCATTTATTGGTAACAGAACTGCAGCTGTTTTGAGGGATGAAGAAGATACCCAACGCTGAACTGGCTAAGAGTGAGCAGCTAAAAAATGAAGCTTGCCTAAAATTTCATCCAACTTTTCAGGGCAGTTATAAAAAAATAAATTGCCTAATAATTGTACTAACATGTCTCATGTCTGATTTTAAGGTACTGGTTATATATGGATATATATAAAAATAATGGTATATAAATGGAATCCTGCAAAATGTAACCTTTTGAGGTCAGCCTTTCACTCAGCCTAACAGTGAACTTGTACCCTGTCAATTTGCTGAATTCACTTACTATTTGTAAGATTTATTTGATTAGCTACATTAGGTATTTTTACATATATAATCATGTCACCTACAAATATAATTTCTTTATTTATTTTATAACCTATATTCATTTTGTTTCATTTTCCTGCTTCATTGCTTTGGTTAAAACTTCCAGTATTATATGACATAAGAGAGATGATACTGAACATCCTTGTCTTGTTACTAATTTTAGTGGGACCATTAAAAATGGTGTCATCTGGAACTCTTTTTTTTGTTTTTTCTTTGTAGATTATTTTTATCAAATTAAGTAAGTAAACTTTTGTTTTTAATTTTTTGAGATTTTTTATGTTGAATGTGATTTGGAATTTGTCAAATGTTCTTTCTGCATCAAATCATTAATCCCACCTTGCATACCCAGAATAAATCCCTCTAAGCATGCTGTATAATTATTTGTATTCTCTGCTGTATTTGATTAGCTATATTTTGTTGATGATTTTCATGTCTTAATTTATAACATTGTGTTTTCTTTTTATTTTTTGTTACTACTTTTGTCTGGTTTGGGGATCAAGGTAATATTAGTCAATGATTGTACAGTTGCTGAGTTGGGAAGTATTCCTTTTCTTCTATTTATTTATTTATTTATTATTTATTTATTTATTTATTTATTTATTTTTGGATAGGATTGTATGAGACTGATTTTAATTCTACTTTAGATGTTAGGCAGAATTACTCAGTAAAATCATACGTGCTTTGATATTTGTTTTTCAGTAATTTTTAATTACAAATTAAACATATTTAGTGGCTATAAAACTATTCAGGTTGACTTTTGTCATGGTTGAGTTTGGGCAGTGTATGGTTTTGGGGAAATCAGTCCATTTCTTTTAAGGTTTCATGTTTATGAGCATGAAGTTGTATTAATACTTTATTATTTTCAATAGCTTCAAAATTTGTGGTGATATCTGGTTTCATTTCTAATATTGATGATCTATATCTTCTTTTCTGTTTTAATTTTGTCATTCTGGCTTTACCAATTTCACTGATAGTTTTTAAATTAACCAGCATTTTGTTTGAATGTTTTTTTTCTTACTTTTAGTCATTTTAAGAATGTTGTATAAATGAAATGATATATAATGAAATTGATTTCTGCACTTTTAATTGGTTTGTCCTTTTTTTTCTGTTTGATTTGAGTTTATTTTCTCTTTTAATTTCTTGAGGTAAGAACTTAGATTATTGAAATGATATTTTCCTCTTTTCAAGAGTAAATGTTTAGTATGGTATATTTTCCCCTCAGCATCACTTTAGTTGGATTTCACATATTTTGGTATTTTCAGTTCCATATATTTTATAACTTATTATAAATTATATGAGACATGCACTTTGACCTGTATTTTTTAAATTTTCAAGCATTTGAAGATTCTTTGTGGTCTTTGTTATTAATTTCTAGTTTAATTCAATTATGTTCATGTTCAGATTTTAACTATTTGTTTATGTGTGATTTCAGTTACTTTAATTTATTCTTTAAATTGTTATTGTTTTACTTTTTAAAATTAGTCTTTATTGTTGAAAATCTGTTCCTTCTCCCACCACATTGCCCCCCTCCATTCCCCTCCTGTTCTCTCCCCAGGCTTTCCCCACACATATGCATATATGTATAACTGTCCATGAGTTATACATATAAGCATACAAGTTCATTGGTTAATCTTCTCCCACTCACCCCCTTCCCTCTGAAATATGTCAATCTGTTGCATGATTCAATGTTTCTGGAACTTTTTTTTCCCATCAGTTTATTTGTTCATTAGATTCCACATATAAGTGAGATCATTTGATACTTGTTCTTGACAGGCTTATTTCTCTTAGCATAATACTGTCCAGGTCCTCCCACTTTTAATTTCTTAAGGCCTAAGTTTTAGTCTAACTTTTCCATAAGGACTTAAAAAATGTATTCTGCTATTTTTGATGGAGTGTTATGCATATGTTGATTCTTGGCTAATTTCCTTTTCAGCCCCAGTCTCATCTACTTAGTGCTGATTTCTCACTCTATAAAATGGAAAGAAATACTTTCCTGAATTGCTATATTTTGTGAGGATCACATGGTATAATGTATGTAAAAGTTCTTTGTTATTATTAAAGTACCAAACACAAGGATACTATTATCATCTCTCTGCAGTGAGTGCATCTCTTTCATGAACTCAAAACCTGGATCTTTAAATGATTTAAGTTGAATGATATGAAAAAATATAACACAACAATCAACTGAGATAACAATTGTATAAAATAAATAACATGCTTAGCTTCAGGCCATCTATAATTTTAAAAATGTGGTATATGTGCCCCATCTACTTCTCATCTTTAGTAAGTTCCATATAGGAGCAAGATAAAACAAATGACTTCAATCCATTTTGGATAAACTATGAAGATTCAACAAACATTTAATATCTGTTATACTATTCCATAACATTAATATATTAGCAATTCTTCAAATATGCCTCCTAAGGCAAATCATTTTTATCTAAATTTCACACATCACATTTAGATTTGGATTACTTTCTCCTTTCAACTTCTTCTCACGCCACTCCTTTTATTCTTTTTATTAATTTATATTTGGAAACAGAATTAAAACAGACATGAAATTGTGTGTGGCATCCCTAAATCAAGCCACTATAATCATAGTTAGCGCTTATCAAATTATTTGTGGAAAACTACCCGTATTTCATTTTACTGTTTAATTGCCAACAGATATGTGTTCTTCTTGACCAGCACTAGTAATCTGCAACTAATTTAACTCACCACTTAAGTTTTACATCACCTAAACTGTTTTGTAACCTGTTTCATTATATGCCAAATATTGCTGTAACTTTTCCTGTACTTATCCTGTGTGGGGCAGGTAATAAACAGTAGCAGATGGTCTTTTAATAGACCTAAATCTCAGAGGATTCTCTTATCTAAACTAACAAACTCCTTTCAAGTTCTGTGGCAGAGCAATGGCTAAAGACATTTAATATAATTAAAAGATGTGCATGCACCTCTTAAACCTAAGGACCTTCTCAAACCACATGAAATTCTCTAGCAGGAATTCTAGTGTTCTCAATGTATAATCACTGTGTCCCCAAAAGGGTTTTAATTATTCTGTTATGAACTAGATCAAACGTGGTAAGTAATGAGGAACTTTGGATTACACTGATTATACTAGAAATATAAAACAGATTTTGGAAGCCTGAAGATAATGGCAGGGCTGTGGACTTATAAAGTAAATATAAAATAATTTTCTATGATTGTGAAATAAGGAGATATCTTTAAAATTATATGATAGGAAAGGCACCTCTCCAATTGTGAAGATGTAAAAAATATGAATATATAAGAATATCCTAAATCTCTTACATAAGCAAAAAGAAAGTCAAAACATTTCTACCGAGAAAGGTGGCAGAAACAAGCTTAAGAACATTTAGATTTGTTAGTTGTTTTAACATATCAGTGGGGCTTGGCTATCAGTTACTGCTTCAATGGTATTTCTGAGGAGTGTATTTCTCAGAAGTGTTTAAGTTTTAAAAGTCAAAATAAACACATCTTGTTAGATTAAATCTATTACTGCTCCTGAGGCTTTCAGGCTTTTTGCTGTATCACAGATTACATTGCTTAAACAGGGTTTATTTATTTTTTTTTAATAAGAATTGTGTTGTTAAGCCGGGGCCGGTTTGGCTCAGTGGATGGAGCGTCGGCCTGCGGAATGAGGGGTCCCGGGTTCGATTCCGGTCGGGGGCATGTGCCTGGGTTGTGGGCACATCCCCGGTGGGAGATGTGCGGGAGGCAGCTGATCGATGTTTCTCTCTCATCGATGTTTCTAGCTCTCTGTCTCTTTCCCTTCCTCTCTGTGGAAAATCAATAAAATATATATTTAAAAAAAAAAAGAATTGTGTTGTTTTATTTCTTTTGAATCTTCTGGTAATACAAATTTACATGAAATGATCTTTTTTGTCTTTTATTTTTTTTTAATAAAAAATACAGGCTATGAGTAACATTAGTAATCTAGAAGTGTTAATAACCATTGACATTTTAAGTAATGATCTCAGAATAGACACAAAAATGAGTCTGAGACAGTCATCAACTATGATGCTTAATACTGAAAAATGTAAACATTGGGGCAGAACAGTCACATTGCTGCTTACAACCTCCACGGATCCCATAGAAGATCAACAGAAGTATTTAGTCCTAAGAATGCACATAAACTATAGATATCTAATTTTATTTCTTGGAAAAACTTCATAATATGGCATTTAGGAAAATTACATTGATGAAAACTGTTGATGCTATCATCACTTCTCTAATTCATATACTTCTAAAAAATATGTGGGTATGTAAGTGTAGGGCTTGCTTTATTCACAGAATTGTTTTTGAGGCTAACAAAATTTATCTTACCCAATTAATTCACTAGAATCAGGTGAATTATAACTGTATACCCTAACAGTAAATCAAGAACTTATTAAGCGGTAGAAAATACACAACAGTTTTTTTTTTTAATATTACTTTTTTTCTGTGTAAATTTTATCAAATCTTTATCACTTTGGATTTACCAATTCTCCAGTTACTATTAGGCAAATACAATGATATGGCATATATGTCATATATATGTTATATTATCCTATATAATAAAAACCTAATATGCAAATCGACCAAACAGCAGAACAACTGATTGCAAGATGTGCATTGACTGCCAAGGGGCAGACACTCCGTGCTCCTGGTGGTCAGTGTGCTCCCACAGTGGGAGTGCTGCTCAGGCAGAAACTGGCAGGTGGATAGCCCCTAAATAGTCCTGGACTGCTAGAGGGCACAGGTTGGGCTGAGGGACCCCTGCCACTCCAGTGCACGAATTTCATGCACCAAGCCTCTAGTAATATATATAATTTAATATACGTGATATAGTTGTAATAGCAATTTTTACTTTTATTATTGTTATTTTCTCTTATTCTTTAGTATAAGAGCTTAAAGTTATATAATAAAATGGAGATAACTTTGCAAGATTATAGAAAATTTAGTAGTCTCTTCCAGAAAACTAAATGTTTATGTATTTATATAACTTATTTCTAACTTCATAAATATTTTTAAACTTTATGTATTTTTTCTTAGTTATTTTCACATCTTTCATCTCTATGCCTTTAAATTATTTTTCCCCTTTTATAGTTAATGCCTTTGATAAGTAGCTTTCATTTATTGACAGGTGAAACTTTCTCATTAACCTTACAGGTGTTTTTTTGACTTGTTATTCTCTTTAAGTAATATGCTAAAGATATTTCACACTTGTCTATTATCTATCAAATTAAAAATAATTCTTGCCGAAGCCGGTTTGGCTCAGTGGATAGAGCGTCGGCCTGCGGACTGAAGGGTCCCAGGTTCGATTCCGGTCAGGGGCATGTACCTTGGTTGCGGGCACATCCCTAGTGGGAGATGTGCAGGAGGCAGCTGATCGATGTTTCTCTTTCATCGATGTTTCTAACTCTCTATCTCTCTCCCTTCCTCTCTGTAAAAAATCAATAAAATATATTTAAAAAAAATTAAAAATAATTCCTGACTTTCCAAATATGGTATGTATGATTCCTTACCCAAATTCTAAACTTTAATAGGTATTTTAATTCAGATCACCTAAAACTACCTTTAATTTTTGTTATGAAGGCAATATTAATAGAATTCAGAAACACAAGAGTAGAAAATAATTTTTCCTTTTTAAAATTTTTATTTTTCAAAGTATTACATATGAATCCTTTTCCTTCATTGACCTCTCCCTGCTTGTTCCCCACCTCCACCCCCCCACATATTCCCTCACACACACCCCCACTGACTGTGTCCATGGGTTATGCTTATATGCATGTATACAAGTCCTTTGGTTGTTCTCTCCCTCCCCCACACACACTCCCCCACCCCTTTCCCCTGAGGTGGAATGGTCTGTTTGATGCTTCTATGTCTCTGGATTTATTTTAGTTCATAATTTTATGTTGCTCATTATATTCCACATATGAGTGAAATCATGTGACATTTATCTTCCTCTGTCTGACTTATTTCACTTAGCATAATGCTTTCCAGTTCCATCCATGCTGTTGCAAATGGTAAGAGTTCCTTCTTTTTTGCAACAGCATAGTATTCCATTGTGTAGATGTACCACCATTTTTTAAGCCACTCATCTGCTGATTGGCACTTAAGCTGTTTCCAAATCTTAGCTATTGTAAATTCTGTTGCTATTAACATAGGGTTGCATATGTCCTTTCTGATTGGTGTTTCTGATTTCTTGGGATATATTCCTAGAACTGGGATTATTGTTCAAATGGCAGTTCCAGTTTTAGTTTTTTGAGGAAATGCCATACTGTTTTCCACAGTGGCTGTTCCAGTCTGCATTCCCACCAGCAGTGCAAGAGGGTTCCTTTTTCTCCACATCCTTGCCAGCACTTGTCATTTGTTGATTTGTTGATGATAGCCTTCTGACAGGTGTGAGATGTTACCTCATTATCCTTTAGATTTGCATCTTTCAGATGATTAGTGACTTTGAATGTCCTCTTTCAAAAAGTGTCAGTTTATGTTCTTTGCCCATTTTTTGATTGGATTGTTTATCTTCTTTTTGTTAAGTTGTATGAGATCCCTATAAATTTTGTAGATTAAATCCTTATCGGAGATGACATTGGCAAATATGTTCTTCCATGCAGTGGGCTTTCTTGTTGTTTTGTTGATGGTTTCTTTTGCTGTGCAGAAGCTTTTTATTTTGATATAGTCCCACTTGTTTATTTTCTCCTTAGTTTCCAGTGTCCTAGGACCTGTATCAGTAAAAGTATTATTATGACATATGTCTGATATTTTGCTGCCTATGGGTTCTTCTAAGATTTTTATGGTTTCCCATCTTATGTTTAAGTTCTTTATCCATTTGAGTTGTTTTTTTTTGTGAATGGTATAAGTTGGTGGTCTAGTTTCATTGTTTTGCATGTATTTTTAAAGTTTGTGTGGAGACCACAGTGCTCTTCATCAATCTCAGAAAACATCTAAAGTAGAGATTAGTTTAAAGACAAACATTAAAAAGAAGCAACAGGGGAAATAAGGGGACATATGTAATACTTTCAACAATAAAGATTTTTTTAAAAAAGAAGCTAGTACTCAAATACACTGGAAAACTTAACAGAAGTAAAAGGAAATACAATTTAATTAAGGTTATTTGACTATATGAGCTGTACTCATCAGAGGAGATTAATTCTCAAGAGGATTTTTAAAATTATTGTTAGTTTCAAAACAACTTATTACCTATTTTTAATACAGGTTTAATAATATATATATACAAAACAACTTTATGTTAGGCATTTGGAAATAGAACCAAAATCTAAGTACTCTTATTTTGCCAAATATGACTATACAAAGTCTAGCATATTCACAGTCATTTACAAGTTTGTTCTTTTCATTCTTTTAGATTACATTTCATGCTCTATTCAGCTCACATTAACTTCCATATCTCAGAATCATAATTTCTCAATCATCTTACATGATTGACCCTAATTTTAGATATAGAGTAGAGCCACTTCTAAATAAATAGTCTTTAATATCCCCAATAACACATTTAGTTCAAATAAAAGAATTGAACTGTCACAAAATACAGAAAAAAATTTGATGCCGCAAACATATAACATTTTGTGAAGAAAATAAAAAGACTTCTTTTTTTATTTTTTTATTTTTGAAAAAGACTTCTTTAATGAAGTCTAAAGGGCCCTTAAGAATATTGGATTCCAGTTGTGTTTCTCAGTTCAGGTATACTTAGCTGGTCATTGACAAGTTTTAATTTTGCCAGTTTACACTGCATTTCTTTTTTCACACACACACACAAGAATGCCCATAGCATTCTCCATCCAATGACAACTCAAAGTTGCAGTTGTATTTATCTACTTTCTTGGGAATGATGGGTTTGCAACTCCTGATTGAAAACCACTGGATAAAAAAGGGCCCACTTATCTTCTACTTCTCACTCATATGTGGAATCTAATGAACAAAATAAAATGATGAACAAAAATAGACTTAGGGGCATATAAGCATTGAACAGACTATTGAACTTCAGAGGAAAGGCAGGGTAGGGTAGGTGGGTCGGAAGAGATTAACCAATGAACTTATATGCAAATATGCATAACACATGAACAGTGACAATAGGGTGGTGAAGTCCTGGGGTGGGGATTGGGGTGAACTGGAAGAGGCCAATTGGGGGAAAAAGGGGACATATGTCATACTTTCAACAATAAAGACTTAAAATAATAATTTTAAAAACAAAGTGAAGAAAAATTCTCAAATTTTCAAAGATGAATATATTTTTCCCCTTTGGATTACCTTGTCCTCACAGTACCAACTTCTCCACTCTGAATGGTAAGCTTATTTGATTGGCTCTGTGCTCAAAAAGTCTGTAGCTAACTGGATCTGTCTGGGACTGGGAAAATAAGGTAAATTGTAGGGGAAAATACCAGGACAAATGGCCACTCACTTATGTTATTTTAATCTTCATCTCTCTGATTGTTATTTTTTATTTGGTAGCCCTAGGAGGGTATGAAATTATGGCGCCTTTTTACCTGTGCCAGCACACAGGACACGGGCACCAACCTTATCCCAGGATCCACAAATTTCATGGTCATTCCAAATCTCTGTGTGCCTCTTATTTGGCTCTTTAATCTCTAAAGGCATTAATTGCTTTTTGGTCCTTGTCAAAGGCTGGAAATTTAACTTCTGAATAAATGAACTATTTTTGAGGGATAGTAAAAAATCTTTAATGAATACAAGGCTGAGTAATCTACATTCAACCTCTCCGTCTTCATTCCATCATGTGTACCTCCCCTTGAGTTATCTTCTAAATTAGAAAGTTAATAATGTCAGCTCACACTTAGAAAATATTCATAGGTCCTCATCACCTGAAGTAATATTAAAAAGTTTAATTATTTTTTATGACCAGTCCCATTATCATCTGTGTTACCCACTCTTCCCTTGCTACAAACCTTCTGCCTAGTTCTAGTAATTCAGACTGATGTAGTCCTGGAATGTCTCCTTTTTGTATTCCATTGAACAAGCTATTTGGTCTGCATGGGATATCTGGTGCTGTTGGACCGCCTGGGAAGTTCTTAATCATGATACCACTCACACACTACTTTATGAAGCACTTCCTGGCCTTCCTTAAGTAAGCTTTAATATCATAAAACTTTCTATTTCTTCTGTTACTTGTTGTAGGTTATATGTCATACTTTAACTACATACACGGACCATAAGATCTTTGAAGACACATTTTAATTATTTTTTATATCATCAAGTTGCTTAGGGAAGAAACTTCATTTATTCATTTCTTTATTCAATATTACCCCATCCCAGTCACAGAAGGAGAGGTGCTATGGAGAGAATTGTTGTTAGTGATACAATTATAGATAGAACGATTTAACTATGACTATGACTAAGACATAATTGGACAGAAGTGATTTCCTTTCTTATGTGGTATTTTGAAAATGCATTTAGGAAAAAATCCTAAAAACAATATAAAGCAATGCTTGAAATCTTGAAAGACTGATTAAATATTTAAGGACCACAGAACTTTAGAAGTAACTGGTGTGCTCTAAGTAGGAGGGACAGAAATTAGGGTAAGGCACAGTTAATGGTTGCAAAAATATTGTGTAATGTAGATAAACTGGTAAAGAAAAACCTGAAGCACAAAATAAGAGCAAAATGAGATAGATGCAGGAAGTACTTTGCAGTTACATGCATGTCTTTACAAGCAATGGCATAACCTGACTTCTGTTTTAGAAAGATAGATATGCCAGTAATGTGGAAAATAGACATCAGAAACACAGCTTTAGGCTCATCATACTTATTGAACACAACCAGCATTGTGTTATTTTGTTTAGGAACAAATGCTGAGCCAAGCTTTGAAGTCCTGTTGATGGATCAAAAGACTTTGACACCCATGTGATATTTCCATCTCTCCTCTGGTTGATGTTTTGAGAAAGAAAAACAAAACATAAATGGCACATCAGATAATATCATAAATAAGATTGGATTCTATGGATTCTGTTACCAAAAAAGTGAGCTCCTGGTAAAGCATTAATGATGTATTGTGAAGATTAGAAACATATTTAAAGAAACAATTTAGACATACTCATATCAAAAATCTTTAATGAATACATGGCTGAAGAAGCAGCACAACAATTTTTAGGAGTAATACATAAAACAGAAAAGTGGGCCCAGGAATATTAATTGTGAGTGATAAAAGCAAGTATGAATTTTAAAATGCGGTGAGTATAATTTTATAAGTATTATCATCAGAATGTAGGATAATGGTGTTTGAGACTAGAACAGAACAATAATAAATTTGTTGTTCAAAGAAACAAATCTATGTTTGCATCACAAGCTTGAATGTGACATGTTTGATTTGGATGCATTGTAGAAATCATATGGGTTAGTAAATTCTTAGTGGAATTATTTTGAGAGAGTACTACAGTGCCTATACCAATATAACATTCCAGATGTGATTTTAGAGGGCATTCTAGAAAAAATACAGGGAAAAATGATAAGAGAATGCCATTATGCTTGCAGAGAAATTTCAGAGAAAAGACTATGAACCAAAATGTTAAAATACAAGGAGATTTCACAAAGGTTTTTTAAAAGCAATTTTGGTCATGAAAACACAGGTCTTGCAATTTTACATGATTTGTGGCTCAAATAGATAATTGATTAACTTGATATTTTGCCAGAGTCCAAGACTAAATAATGACTCTATTCTATTGATAGTATATGTAATAAGTTAATTACATCCTACTTTGAAAATATACTAAAAGCCAGTTATATTGATAATAAATATATTCTGAATAACTAAAAAAAAAGTTTTTACTTTTGTAGTACAGTTAGAAAAATGGTGAATCAAAATTCGATATCATGCAAATATTTGAACCCAAGAGTTAATTTAAAAAAAATTTCAATAAAAGTATTATGTACAAATAGTTTGAAATTTATATAAAAATGTATTCCTAAGATTATTAAAAATAAAGATGTAAATTAGAATATGTTATATAATAGGTGACTCTTTATCTATATTTGACTGCATAAAGTAACCTCCTAATTTTGTTTATTAAGATTTTGAAATAATAGTCTGCAGGAATATGCATTTATATACATGTACTAATGAAGAGTAACCTTTAATGAAGTATCTCATTTCTTATTGGAAGGCTCATTCACGTCATTATTTTTTTTTATACACAACAGCTCCTTTTTATCTATGGCGTATACTTCCAAGACACCCAGTCAATGACTAAAATGTGGATAGTACCAAATTCCATATATAGTATATAAGTGTGTATATATATATATATATATATATATATATATATATATATACTATGATACAGCTCCATTTATAAATTAGACACAGTGAGAAATTAATAACAATATAGAACAATTATAACAATATACTGTAATAAATGTTATATGGCTCTTTTTCTCTCAAAATGCCTGTTGTACTGTACTCGTCATTATCCTAATGATGATGTGAGATAATACAATACATATGTGATTAGATGAAGTGAGATGGAATTTTCCATTTAATGTATTAGCCTGCAGTTGACCATGGTAACCATGTAAAACAAGCCCATGGATAAGGGCCAGGGGGACTGCTGTACTCTCTGTCTCTGTATTTAGGATATAATTTAAATTATTTATCATAAGCAGTCTTTCTCAAAGTTTATGAATGTAAGCCCTCTAGTGTGTGACTAATTGGAAATTATCCCAGGTTTTATTTTCTCTCCTGATATTTTAAGATGAAATTCAATAAAGGCTTAAATTTAAAAATCTACAAAGAAACAGAAAAAAAAGAATTTAATAATATTAACTAGGTATAATCAAGGAGATTGACAAAAACTCATAGAGAGGAAAAAATTAGAATCAAATCAAAGAAAAATGACAAGAAATATAAATATGTTGCAGAGGCTCAAATTAAGTCAAATGAGGGAAAATGATTAAAATAAGATAAATAAACTAGAAAAAAAAACTTTTAAGAATATATAAAATGCAAGGCATGTATTATAGAAAACTAAAAAACAAATACATTTGCAACATGAAGTGCAGGCTGTCCACAATACATGTATACACACTTTAACAACTAAGTGCTACACAAAGGAAATTCATCCTAAAATAATACTGGACGTTTAAAATGCAGTTGAAGAACAATCACTGCCTTTATAATTATTCAAAGTAAATATAAATTTTGAGGGACACTTTTAACAGCTGATAACTCACTTAATTTTCACTCCTTCTCAGGTTTAAGTGATCTGAAATAATGGGTGAAGTCAGACTTAAGCTTAAAACAAAGAAAATTTATTCAGTGGACTTTTTTAATGGAGACACATAAGTGATAAAGTCTATAGTACAAAACCAGCAACAGTTGATGAAATGAGAATCCACAAATACCAAATGAAATGATTCTTGACTGCTATTCCATTGTTTTGTGTTATCAGCAGTGCCTGGATCAGTCATCATTTTGAAAACAGACAAAACAAAATCATTTCTGTAGATTCTTTTAAATTTTGAAAATGAACTTTGTGTTAATAAACACTGATTTATATAATAATTCCAAGCGGGACACCCTATATACAATTTGAGAATACTTTTTGAATTTATTTAGAAATTCAACTTGACTTTCCCCTTAGAACCTTTCAAGTACATCCTAGTACCCTTCTCCCACTGAAAGCAATCATTTTTTTTTCAATTGGAATTATCTATTTAATTTATGTTTGATGCATTTTTTCCATGAAGATATATATGTAAAATTTATAAAATATTATAATTTTTTAAAATTTAAATAATGACAAATTATTCCTCAGTATCCTTTTCTCACTTAACATTGAGGTTTATAAATGTATCTTCTTAGATACATGAAAATGCAATCTATTTATATATAGTACATTCATTTTAACTGTCATGTATTAAATATCTTATCATATGAATATACATAATTAGTTTTATATTTTAATGTTGATTATGACATTAACATACATGTACATATTTGTTGTGTGCATATGAAAATGTTTTCCTAGAAGTAGAATTGCTGGGTAAGCATATTTTAAATGCATTCTAAATTTAGCAAAAGTGTTTTCCAAAATAGTTCTGAAAATATATAACACTACTAGAAGTGCATGCAAGCTCCAATTTCCTTCAAATCTTTCTAAATAATTGCTATGAGAAATTCAATGTTTGCTACTCTTGTTGGATGTGCAAAATGACTTATTTTAACTTGAATTCCTTTGATCATTAATCAGATTAAACATATTTTCATATATGTATTGACCAAAAACATGACCTCTTTAATTAAACATTTGTTTGCTCTTTTTCTCCTGATTTCTAGAAATTTGTTACATATTCTGGATCCTACTACTATCTGTTTTGTGGTTATAAATATCTTATATTCTACTATTTGTCTTATAATTGTGCCCATACAGATTCTTAAATTGTTGGTCTTAAATCTTATATCTTGATGCAATCAGACTCATCAATCATTTTCAATCATGTGTAAGAAATTATTTCTCTTGTATTCTAAATATATTCTACTATATAATCATGTAACAGATTAAATTTTCTTTTGAAATATATTCAATATTTAATACAAGTGTATATTAATTATATATATGATGAAAGGTAATTTAACTGGTTTAATATCATACATGGAATAATATAGCTTTTTGCATAATGTTTTATATTGCCACTTTTATCACTTATCCAGCTCCTAGAAGTGTTTATGCCTGTTTCTAGCTATTGCTTTTTTTACAATTGAACTATATATCTAATTCTGAACTAGTGACCATGGTATTTTTATTTATATCCTATCTAATAAAGAGGGACTATGCTAATTGAACCTCATGCCATCACAAAGATGGTGGCGCCCACAGCCAATAAGGATGGAATATGCTAATTGACTGTCCCACCCTCAAAGATGGCAACACCCACAGCCAATAAGAAGGGGATATGCTAATTGACTGCCATGCCCTCAAAGATGGCAATGCCCACAACCACAAGATGGCAGAACCCATTCCCTTCAGGCCCCCAGCCACCCAGGGCTTGCCCAAGGTGCAGTCAAGCCTCGGATGACGGCTGCCCAGCTGCCCCGGGCTGCCCAAGGCTCACGTAACCAGGGCTGGCTGAGGCTTGCACTGCTGACAGTGGCAGCAGCAGAGGTGTGATGGGGCATCGCCTTCTCCTGATCGCTGGGTCACCTCCAGCCCTGAGGGCTCCTGGACTGTGAGAGGGGGCAGGCTGGGCTGAGGGACCCCCCTGCTGTAGTGCACAAATTTTCATGCACCACGCCTCTAGTAGTTTTATAAATATGATTGCATATGGTAGGGACAGTTTTTCTGTCTTGCTTTTGTTTTAGAATTATTCTTTTGCACTTTCATTTAAAGTAATTTCTTGATTTGTATGAAAAGAACTGATGGTCATAATTGAAATTACAATGTTTTATCATTGTATCAAAGATCTATTACATTTTATAATACTGTACTTTCTAATCTGCAAGTGTTTAGTATCTATCTCAATATTTAGGTTCCCCTTTATATCAATGGGACAATATTTTTTTTAACATTATCCATAGATTATTACACATTTCTTTAATTTACTCCAAGGAACTCTGAAAGTTTTGTTTCCTGGCTATATTATAAGTGCTATCCTTTAAAAATATCACATTTCCATAGTTTATTTATATGAATCATATACATTTTTGTATATTAAACTTTTATTCAACAATTTGCTTACTGTATTAATGAGAAAAACAAGCAAATTCACTTAGATTACCTGAGATTGTAAGGTGAGAGACAGTTTGTTTCCTTATAAATCATTGTTTGTAAATAAATTTTTCTCAATCTATGGGTCTTTTATTTCTTTGTAGACACCTGGCATTGCTCATAGCATCCAGTTTCTGCATAAGAATGACGTGAGACTATTCTTGGTTTGTTCTCGGTATTATTGACAATTTTCTCACAGCTTCACTTTAAATGTTATGTTTGTTAAGAGTTTGGGGTAGATATGATTTATGAAGTTAAGATATTTCTCTTCCAGACTTATTTTACTAAGGGATTTGCTTTATAAAATCAGCAATAAATGTTCAAGTTTTGAGAATTCCATTTTCACATATATTAAATTGCAGTTTTTGTCTCTTAATCTGCCTTTGTGACAAATAATAATTATTTATATCTTTTCTGCCTCACTCCCATTTGGTCATGAAGCTTTTAAATACACAATAAACTCAATTTATTAATGCCTGAAAAAAATAATTTAATTTGGGATTCTAAGTGAGACTGCCTTAAAATGTTCTCATTTTTCCCCATTTTGGTTTATAATCATCACTATGCTAGCCTCATGTTGTTGCAGAAATTACCAAGAGGCAGGAGGACAGACAACCAGGCACTCGGAAGATTCAGAAGAAGCACTTTATTGCAAGAGCACGTGCTGGCTGGCTCAGGGGAACCGGTTCCCAAACCTGAGCCCCGAATGCAGCAGGGCTTTCTCTTATAAAGGGCACTAAGTTCTTTGTCTCTGAGCTTCTGGGTTTTTTCGCAGGGCTCTTGCAGCCCCTATGAGGGTTGTAAGGGGGAGGTGAGATTATGACCAATGGCCCCAGCTGGCACCAGCAGTTATCTCCTATGGCGGTTGTGCATGGTTTATGACCCCTGTAGATTAAGTAAGTTAAGTATTTAGGAAAACAGGTTTTGCAAGGCTACTGCACAAACAGAAGGAGGGTTGGGGCTTAAGTACAGGTTAGCATAAGACATCAGAATGCAGGTTAATGGGCACGGACTCGGGCTGCTAGCCCAAGTTGCCTTCACAATGTATTAGTTTCTGCTGGCTGCCATAAAATATTACCACAATTAGGTGGTTTAAGACAACAGAAATGTATTCCCTCACAGGTCTGGAGGCAAATGTCTGAAGTCAAGGTGTGAGCAGAAATATGTTCCCTGTGAAGAATGTAGGGAAATATCCTCCTGTTCCTTTTCCGAGCTTCTAGTGATTCCCCTCAATCCTGTATCCGGGATCCTGTGGTTTGTAGTGCATCACTCCAGTCTCTGCCTCCATCGCCACATGGCCTTTCCCCTCTGTATCTGTGGCTCTGTGTTGACTCTGCATGGAGGTCTATCACCTTTCTCTTATAAAGACAATACTCATTACACTTAAGATTCATCCTAAATCAATCTGACTATTCTGAACTCATTACATCTGCAAAGACCCAACTTCCAAATAAGATCACGTTATAAGTTTGTGGGTGACAAGACTTTTTGGAGGACACTGTTCAAAGCACCACTTAAAATGAGGCATAGATAGATATCCATTGATTAACTGTTTGAATTTTCATAAAATTTGGGTAAACTTACCTAAAGAGTTTGGAGTCTTTCTTGTTAGAATGAGGAGGAGCTTTGCCCCCCTCCCCCCCATTTTAACAGCCACTTTATAATTGTTATGAATAAAAAAATGCTAGAAGACATTAATGGAGAAACATTAACAAAAAACAAATGGGACATGCAGACTTAATCTTTAATTCATAGTTTACTAAAGGAAATATGGTGATAGCCTAATAGAGGGCTATTTGAAATAGAATTATTTTAAATCTCAAGCACATATGGCTTTATTATTGAATATTTAGGCCATATGTCAGGCTTATTGGAGGCAGAACACTTCTAGGGAGAGGGGAAAGAGGTTGTATACTGAAAAAAAATTGACTATGTCAGTCATTCTGGAAGGGTTTAATTAGTAGGCAATAAATGTGGCATATCTTAGAAGATGAAGTATACATATATGTTATTTAATCTTGGAAATTTCTGGTGGTATAGATGAGTCGGAACCAATATAAAATTATGCATATGGTGTCAAATACTACTAACTTTCAAAAAATGTCATTGTTACTTGTGTTCAGTGGCAGTCTAGGAAATTAGCTAAATTATGCAGAGGCTCTTCCACATTTTACAGTAACACATGTAAAAGAAAATTTTTAAATGACTTTGGGAATGATAAGGGTAGACATTTCTAGTAATTAGACAAGTGATGCAAATTAATTTGATTACAAAATGATAAGATTTGAAATAAATGTGACAAAGTATTAATATTTACTAATTCAAAGTAGTAGTTAAAAGAGTATTTGTCATATTATTGTCCATACTTTTCATATGTATGAAAAATTTCATTATTAAAAAGAAGTGTAAACTTGTTTTACAGTATAGGTAGAGTTTTAAAATGTTTATTACGGTACATATTACTTGTACTAAATTATTTATATGGTTTTATGTCTGTGACTTCTAAAGTACAGTGAAACCATGACTTATTCATCTTTGTATTCATAGCACCTTTATATATGTAAAATGTTAATAGGCTAAGTGCCCAATGTCCGACCAGTCACTATGATGTGCACTGATCACCAGGGGACAGATGCTCAATGCAGGTGCTGCCATGACATGCACTGGCCATTTACAGAGAAACAGCACCGTGGACCTGGTGACCACAAAGCAATACTCAGCTTTCTCCAAGTGGGACACAGGCCCAGACACCACACCAGAGCGACACTCTACCAAATCACAGCCAACACTGCTGAGACCCCATGGCGCAAAATGTGGCCCACAGTCCAGCCCAGCCTGGAAATAGTGGCTGTGGCACCAGGTAATGATGTCACGTAGCAACGCCCAGCTTCTTCTCCCTAGTGACTAGCCTCCTTAGAATTTCTTCAGCCCAGGAACATTACTTGTTTTATAGCCAGGATGAAAAATTTTACACTGTAACCAAATGTCTGTGAAGCGTTTTCCCGTGCCTCATCTCATTTGATCATCACAGAAGTCCTGGAGTAGGTAGATAGGAGACTCAATAGAATCTTATTTTCTTTTCATTAGCCAGAAAATGGACATTTAGAAAGCATAAAAACTTGACCCAACTGAAAAGAAGTAAGAAATGGTGGACCTTGAAAATAACTTCAGGTTTTCTCACTGTGCAGAATATAGTCAAACACTGCTGCAGTTAAATATTTTACCCTTTGTTCTCCCTGTGTGATATACAATAATAATCTTGTTGATATTTACTGTTGTGTTGCTGACAATTACCTGAAAGAGAAGTTGGGGTGTTTCATTGGGCAGGAAAAAGTTTAGTTAAATCAGAAAGCAGGTCTAATTAAGCAATATTATATATATATATATATATATATATATATATATATATATATATATAATCTTGCTGGTGCCAATCACATGCATTTGTTTCCATCTGTCGTTGTTGGTGAATTTGGTTGACACTTCTATTATAGAGAAAGGGCAAAAGAGATATTGAAATATTTCTTCTAATTTATTTGCTTTCAATGTGCACAAATTCATGCAGCAGGCTTCTAGTAAAATATAAAATCATAAATAATGATTGCATAAATAAGGAAATGATTAAATTAATAAACAAGACAAAATGCAGAATAGAATGTGTATGACATTTATTATACTACACATGAAAACATTCATCTAAGTGAAGTGCTTGGGTGGGGAAATAGAGAAAATGCAAATTAGTAAAAATAAGTCTAAATAATAAAGGGACACCTATACCTGACTAAGACATGAGGCTTCATCATGAATAAATAACTGTTAGGGTTAGTCCTGGATTTTTTTAAGCTATAATATGGACGAATTATGTGCAAAATAATAGTATATATATGCCAGTCATGTATAAGATGAAGGTGAATTGTAGAGAAAATTGCTTTAAAAAAAATCCTCACCCAATGATATTGTTTTTTATTTATTTTAGAGAGAAAAGAAGGGAGAGGGAGAGAGACAGAAAGAAGCATCTAGGAGAGAGAGAAATATTGGTCAGTTGCCTTTCATATGCATACTGACACTCCAACAAACTGAGCCACACTTACCAGAGTGAGGAAGTTGCTTTTTTCCCTCCTAAAATATATAATGGAAAACAATTGAAACAATACAGATCTGAGGAGTTAAAAGTCTAGACTAGTTATATAAGTAGGAAAAAGGAAAGGAATATAAGTAAATACTTTACAAATATGAATTCAGAATAATACCACAAAGTAAGGATTGTAATATATTAACATTGAAAAAGAAGAAACCAGGCACAGAGAGTTGAAGTAGTTTAGTATGGGTTCTGTAGCCAGGCCTCCCAACCCCAAAATCAGCATTTTCCTTCAGGGCTGTATAACCTTCAATAATCAGTGAAGAACAAATTGGTAAAGTAAAAAATCACCCCATTTAAAATGATCAGAATGCTACACAAAGAGATGAGTTGGAAAATATCAACTAAAAGTTAAAAAAAAAAAGATTAAAGATCCATTAAGATCAACATGTGACTAAACATAATTCAAAAATTACTGAAGTAAAGTGATAGTAGAAAACTGTTTAAAGAGATAATGACTGGACATTCCCCAGAACTAGAGAAAGGCTTGAGTCATCCGATTTGAAATCTCTATAAAGGCCTAGTAGAATTGAAATAAAATAAATATATATATGTTTACATCTACATATAGCACAATGTTCTAGGAAAAAGCAGGTAAAGAAAAATAAAATAGCCTTGGCTGGTGTGGATCAGTTGGTTGGTCATTGTCCCATGAACCAGATCACAGGTTCAGGTCCTGGTCTGGGGACACACCCAGATTGCAGGCTTGATCTCTAGTAGGGGGCGTGCGGGAAGCTTCCAATCCATTTGTCTCTCTCACATTGATATTTTTCTCTTGCATTGATGTCTCTCTCTCTCTCTCTCTCTCTCTCTCTCTCTCTCTCATCAATAGAAACATATTTTTAAACAGAAAAAATAAATAAAACAGCCTAAACCAAGAGAAAAATCAGATTCTTAGAAAAAGTAAGGGTGAAATTGACATTGGGTTTGTCATCAGCAATACCAAATGTCAAAAGAAGAGGGATATTTTAACTATGCTCTAAAAAGTAGCTTTGAGGTTATAATTTTCTACCTAACTCAACTATCATTGAGGAGAGAAAATGAAAAATATCTGTCATGATGGTGAACAGAAAAAAAATGTAGAAATTCCACACACTCAATGCTGCTAAAAAAAAAAAAAAAAAAAAAAAACAAGTTTGGAAAAAAAAAAAAAGGAGCTCAACAGTAAGGAGAAGTTGAAGATGTGCTGCACATGGAGTGACCAGTAACTAACACATGCTTTAGGTCTTAAGTTGGAACCCACACATTGGAAAGAATTGAGTTTGCTGGCACAGGACAAGGCAGGTGGGTGTTTAACTTGGCTTCCTATGTAAAACTAGGGATAAAACAAGAACTACCACAGACACAACAGTTATCAGTAAAGGTTAGTACATGAGTTTCGCTCCTTTTAGTTATTCATTTATTTTAAAGTTATTCAGTGTCACAACATGACAACCATTATCATAACTACTAGAATGGAAATGCCTAAGACATATACATTGTCACTTAAAGAAATTAGATTTCATGGGAAGAACATGTAAAAAATAGTAAAATTTAATTCATTTTCTGATCAATATTCATTCCTATCAGAAGGGGAAACATAGAGCCCGATCCCTATCTAGAGACCTAGGACCCTCAGCTGGAATTATACACCTGAGGTTGGGCATCAAACTGTACAGTGTGGAGCTGGCTGCTTCAGAAGTCTCAAGGGTAAAACTGTATTAAGTAACACTTTCTGTTAGACTTTGCAGAGAGGTGGAATCCAGTATAAGAAAATAAATTGGCATATTGAGATATTTGAAGATATAAATTTAAGCATAGCCTAAGACTAGCCTGAATGGATGTCTTGAGTCTAAAAGCATATTTACATTTTTGTTTTTGGTTGGTTTGGTTTAATTAGAGATTATATGTGAGTAACTCTGACAGAATTAAAAATGGCTATTTAGGAAAAACTGAAAATATAAAAAAAAACTTTCTCTGTCTAGAATATCTGCAGTGATGTTTACACCAATCATCAAAGAGGAACTAGTATCCAAACACTTTGAGTTTACCAGTAAGACAAACAGAGGAAATAACATGCGATGACTTGAAGGCACTATATTACAGCATGTTTGTGGCAGTGCAACATTTTTATAAAACTGAGGCTTAGCCTATGAAAATATAAATCAGTTTGGAGCAGGAAGTAATGAGTCAATTTTGGATTTGAGGTAACCAAATGGAATAGTTGGGAGGGATATAATATATGGTGCTCAAAAATGTACACACACTTTAACAGCTGATAGCTCAATTTTGAAAATAAAATGTATTTTGATAAATGCTGCCTTTATGATTATTCAGTGTGTATTTAGATTTTGGGGATATATATATATCCTATATAATAAAAGCCTAATATACTAAGTGTCCAATCATCTAGTCAGCAATTCAACCAATCAAAGCATAATATGTTAATGATATGCTAAGGCTGCTCAACTACTCACTATGATGTGCACTGACCACCAGGGGGCAGATGCTCTGACTGGTAGGTGAGCTTGCTGCTGGGGACCGGCCAATCGGGACTGCGTGAGACAGGCTGGACATGCCCTGGAGCCCTCCCGCCATCGCTCCCCAGCTGGCGAACCTCCCACATCCCACCCCGGCCCTGATCGTGCACCAGTGGGGTCCCTCAGCCTGGCCTGCACCCTCTCACAATCCGGGACCCCTCAGGGGATGTCAGAGAGCCAGTTTTGGCCCGATCCCACAGGCCAGGCTGAGGGACCCTACTGGTGCACAAATTAATTTACTGGACCTCTAAAAAAAAATATATATATATATATATATATATATATATATATATATATATATATATATTAATATATATATATATATATGAAAGAAACAACATTTAGTACCAAGTGAATACTAGACACATATGTCAATGATATAACAGTATCCTGTATAATAAAAGCCACCATGTCTACAAACTTCTAAGGACACATGATCATCTCCTTCTCCTTTACATGGTTACAATGGAAATGATACATTGTTTCAGTTCACTGCTTACATTTCTAGAATTAAGGAAAAGAAAAGACAAAGTCAACCTAAATAGCTGTTAAGTAAAATATATCCTCTGATCTTAATTGTAAGATATAACTTTAATAAAACAAGGATCTCATATTTATTTATTTATTATTATTTTTTTAATATATTTTATTGATTTTTCACAGAGAGGAAGGGAGAGAGATAGAGTTAGAAACATCGATGAGAGAGAAACATCGATCAGCCGCCTCTTGCACATCCCCCACCGGGGATGTGCCCGCAACCCAGGTACATGCCCTTGACCGGAATCGAACCCGGGACCTCTCAGTCCGCAGGCTGACGCTCTATCCACTGAGCCAAACCGGTTTCGGCAAGGATCTCATATTTAAATTTAGAATTATTGTACTCCTCGGCATCTGCTATGAAAATTTGGCAATGCAATGAAAGTTGTCCTAAAAGCTGACCCATCCACTTTTGCTTCTCACACCCTTCCCTTACCAACCTTTCTCAGTTTCTCATGAGAAAATCATGTCTGTGGACATGATCCTGTATCTCCATAAGGAACTATCCTTTGGCTATATCTTATGTATGGGGCTGTATATACTTGGGCACCCAGGCAGACCTGTCCCTTCTAAGAAGAAAGGATATGAGAAAGAGATCAAAACAGCTTATAAATAGCTTTTCATCCATGTTTTCTAGGAATTCTAGTGTCTTGGGTTTTAGTAGGATTGGGCATGGGCTCTAGATTGATATGTCCCCTTGAATCCCAACTCTGTGCTATACAGCATGGCCAAAGGAAGGTGTAGAGAAGCTTTGTAAACACAAGTTCCAGGAAAATGGTTAAGAAGTGCCTTACTTGGATCCAATTTAAAGTTTTCAGAAAAATGCAGCGTGTCTGGTTAAATTTGAATTTCAGGTAAATGACAAATAAAATGTTAGTATAAATGTGACTCAAGTATTATATTGGACATATTTATACTAAAATTCTCATTATTTATATAAAATTCAAATTTAACTAGAAATTATGTATTTTTATTTGCCAACTCTGGTAATCCTAGTCTAGGGGTCAAAATGTTCCCATCCATCTAATGCCTTTCTTTCCTCTTAGGCTTGAAATTACATAATATACTGTCTTCTAGGACACGTTATTTTATGGATCACGGCTCCTTCTTCTTTATCTTCTTCCTGGCTATTCTACACAATTTTTTTCTTTCATTTAAACATTTCCCTAAACACTCAAAATTTCTATTATTTAAAATATTTTATTTTATTTATTTATTTTTTTAATATATTTTATTGATTTTTTACAGAGAGGAAAGGAGAGGGATAGAGAGTTAGAAACATCGATGAGAGAGAAACATCGATCCTGCACATCTCCTACAGGGGATGTGCCCGCAACCCAGGTACATGCCCTTGACCGGAATCGAATCTGGGACCTTTCAGTCTGCAGGCCGACGCTCTATCCACTGAGCCAAACCGGTTTTGGCAAAAAAATATTTTAAAAATCACTGTAGACACAGACAACAGTGTAGTGATGGCCAGAGGGGAGAGGAGTGAGGGTTAGGTGGAGGCAGGCAAAGGGGAAAATTTTGAAAAAATCTGTAATAGTGTCAACAATAAAAATAAATAAATTAATTAAAATCACAATAATTTAAACCCTTAAATCGCAGTTTCTTTTTTAAAATTGCCATCTTAACTTATTTTCTCCATTACCACAAGTTTTTAAAAGAGATGTTTATGCTGCTTATATCCCTCCTACCAACTCATTTTGCTACTATCTTTAACACTCACTTTGTAGCATTTTTCATGTTTTGCCAATGCCTTCAATCTAATGGGTGTTTCAGTTTCCTGATGTTTCCATGAACTTTATCTACTTCTTTAATTATACTTTCTTTGGTGCCAAAACACTAAACATCTCAGATGTTATTTTTAAATCTAAGCCTCTGCTTAGTCTTTATCATCATTATCTACATATGTTTAACTTAATTGTTTTTCTATTTTCACATTTTCCTAGACAAATATATGTGCATACAATAATTTCCAAAAGGAATACAGTGTATTTAATCCAAATTGTCTTTTAAGCTTGAGAAGTTTATTCCGCAGATTTCTTGACTTCTGTACTTGGATATACCGAAATGATTATTATAAAACATCAGAACTCTAACTTCTAAGCCCTTATCATTTATTCATTGTTTGATCTTTCAGAAAATTGAATAAGTTATCCTATCAACATACTTATGACCAAGGCAGAATTATTGATACCTAGTAGAAAGTCGGTTAATGGGCTTATAGTTGAGTGAATATTTGAAAAAGTTAAATTTTTGAATTAGGCACTTTCACTTATTTTTCCTGAAAATTTTAACCATTATCAATTCTAGTTGTTTTTTTTTTTTGTTTTTTTTTTTGTTTTTTTTTTTTTTTGTTTGTTTGTTTGTTTTTTTTTTACTTTTCTATTTGATTGATAACTCTGTCCCCTTCCCATTTTGTCTCCCACTCTAAAACTATTCAATGCACACCAATTTGCTTATTTATTACATGTATAGTATTTTAATCTAGGATCATTTCGTTATAAGAAGCATATATAGGTTACTTATAAAGATTGATTTGGTTGTAAGTAACAAATGTCAATAGTCCCATAATTATTAAGGTGAATTTGAGAGAATTACTGAGATTCAAAATGTTCTTATGATTTTAAAATATTTCCCCCAAGAACCAAAGCCAGGAAGAGTAAATCTCCCTGCAATCAAAGCTCACTCCTTATAATGCCACGTGGTCTCTTTTTTGGAGGGGTGGGCACATGGTAAAAAATGAACACATGACACTATAATCCCTTTAGGTTCATATGCCCAACAGGATGTGAATGTGGTCACTGTGTGTAATCTTCTCATGGGAAAGAGACTATCAGTAATCTGATCTGGGACAAATGAACATCTCTAGCTCTATCAGCAATGTTCAGAAAGTGGTGCCAGGAACTTCTTTGGGAAGGCTTGTTACAGTTGACTGAAAAGAGCGTAAGGATGTTCTCTAAGAAAGAAAAACAAACAAACACAAAGTCATAGACACACTCAAGAGTATGGTGGTTACCAGAGGGAAAGCAAGTGCTAAGGGGTTAGTAAAGGCAAAGGGGTCAAATATATGGTGATGGAAGAAGATATTACTTTGTATGGTGGCCAAAAATGCCATATAAAGATTACGTATCATAGAATTTTACCCTTGAATGTGAGTATATGCTTTTATATAATTTCATTAACCAATGTCACCCCAATAAATTTAATTTAAAAAATACTCACAAAAGAAAGAAAGAGATATGGGAGTGGGATGAAAATGACAAACATTTCCATCTCTCATAGAATAGGTGGAAACATATTTTAAGTACTATGATTTGGATTCTTTATCAGAACCTAAAGTCACATCAAAGGAAAAGCCATTGACAATATTCATCATTCTCATTATTGAATTTATTCTAGCCAATTTCTACCATGTGTAACCTATATGGTTCTTTCTGTAGAGAAGACAGACTGTTATACAAACTAGAAATGGCATTCTAGAACCTACTTTTTATTTTCAACTTATAGAAATTACACTATCTACTAATGAACCTTCACAGAGAGTTATTAGTAAACATAATGAGTGTCTGATATAATATAGACTGTGTCATATTTAAGGACAGTAAAATTGTGCCATATATATATAACATTTTAATAAAAATAAAAGACTAAGTAAGTTAATACTTGATTCTTCTCTTACATTTACATTAACTGATGGTCAATATAATAGAACAAATTGTGGGGGGAAAACCTAAAAGTATTGCAAATATAAAATAATTATAAATTTGAAAGATTAAAATTTGAAAGATTTAAATCTAATTAAACTTATTATTGAGTAACCCACAATTAAAATTCTTCTTTGTACCATTATCTGAATAGTTATATTAGGTTTCCTGTGATCTTTCACTATTTTATCCTGAAAAAAGTAACTGCGTTTGAAATACTTCACCTCAAAGCAGTACACACAACTAAGTACAATTTATTAATAAAATACTATCTAGGTAAAATTATTGTGTGGATTTTACTGATATGAATTGCATGAGTCTATGTATGTGTCTATGTGTTAACCTAGGACAAAGATAATTTCTAGAGAGTTAAATAGCTGTGATGTTATATTTTATATAAGTAATGCATCATTTGCACACAAATGACCCAAATGATTCTTATTAACAAAACCAAAATTACTCATATTTCAGAAAGATAATCAGTTAGTGCAATATGTATTCAATTATGAATAATCTGTAGTTCATCACCCTTAATGATGTTATTTTGTATCACTCTTTCAGGTACTTTGAATAATTATAACATAAGAATTGCAAGGAAAAAACATTTTCATTTAAATGGCATGATAATTTAATATATATTCCTTCTTTATGAGAAAAGGAAATCTGCAAAAGAGCCAACTAGAAATTACTGATAATAACCAGTATGTAGGTTCAAAGATCAGAGTTACCATTTGAAATGAAAAGCTCTTCTCAATTGAATTATAATTATAATAAACAATAATTATAATCATAATAAAGATAATGACCACTAAGTTTATAGAGCATTAATATGTGCCTCACACATAATAATTTATTTAAAATATAACTGTCTTATTACCTCCATTTTATAGAAACAGTAAGTAAGAAACAAAAGTACTTTAAGTAATGTGATTACCAAAATTCTAATCAAGGTGATCTTTCCCCAAGTTCATGATACTTTCAGAAAAACAAGAAAGGATCTTTTGTCTATTTAAGCTGGTAAGTATTAAGTCATTTCAGTCATCAGTTCATCTCTTAGCATCATTGGGAATGCATTATCTACTGTCACTTCTTTGAAAAAGCAAGTGAATCACAGAAATGTCAATGAATATCTCTCATGGGTCTGAAGCCTCATCCACATAAAATACTGGGCTTTCAAATATTAAAACTTTCATTTCTCCATTTTATGTGTGCTGGAGGTGTAGTCGCTCTCTTTGGGTACCAGTAACCTACTGTTGCTTTTCTCTGTCATCCAGAATTCAAAGCTGCTGCTGCTGCTCTGTGTCCTTTGCCTCATCCAAACCTGTTCCCATAACTGATGATGCTTTTGTAGAAGTTCTTGGAGTCCCTCTCCTTCTTCTCATGCCCAATTGTCAGTTCTATGTTGAAGGGATAAAAGTTTCTATTCAGAAATGTAAATTCATGTATCTCTCCACAAAACATAATTACTTCTTTAGTTTTTCTGTCAGTCTTGCAAATGTTTATTGTTCTTCCTATCACATTTTTTATAAAATTGTAAAATTGTCCTTTATACTTATTGTGGCAACATTTGCTTGGCACCACACATGATATATAGAAAAAGACTGCCTCATGATAGAATCAAAGCATTTTCCAGGCTACCCAGTTTTCTAAACATTTCACTAACCACCCAGGATACTCCCTTAAAGATCTTGTCCCTTTTTATTTTGGAATTTTAATTCTTGGGTCTTTTTAGTATCAAAGAGTTTATTTCTCATTCTTCCTAGAAGACTAAACTGTTCTAAATCCTGCAGAAGAATTAAATTAACATATATTGAAAATTTGATCCTTGCTAAGTACTGTGTGCTTATTATTAAGTGCCTATTACTTGCCAGGTACTTTGCATATATTTATATTATTTCATTTGCACAATAATACTATAAGAAATTTATTTTCACACCAATTTACAGATGAGGCCTAGAAAATTAAATATACTCACTCTTAACTGCACCTAAATAGGTTCACAAAACATTTTTGTTTAACTCCAAAGAATGCATGCTTTCTTTTGTTTCTTACTCACTATGAACATGTGGGTGCTTGCACACTTCTTGTAGGTAAAGTACTGAATCACCTAATAATTTCTCTAGCCCAGCATCACTAAGGAGAAAACATCAACTATGGAAGATTATTTTTCTACTCCTCTTTCCAGATACAAAATGCTGCACTTTTAATTCCATTCAGGAAAATTCTCAGTACAACTTAAGAAAGCAATATACTCAGACACAGGTGTGAGCACTATTCCCACTTTAGTAGCACATGGGAACACATTTTTGAGATTCACCCAAAAAATATTTTGACTCAGTTGTCCTGATCTATAAGTTAGTTATGCTAACAGTTAATTGCAAAATCAAGTTCTTAAGTCCTATAATTTACCTTACCTCTAATGTATAGTCCCAATCTCAATTACATCTATTTCTAATTTTCACCAAAACTTTCCACTTCCTGTCTCTTGTGAGTCTATTGGAATATCTGAGGAAAGAATGAGTAAAGTACATGGTAATAATTTACAGGGTATGCACTCAAGTTTGAATAACATAGGTCACTGGAAGGCAAGTATCAGAAGACTCTAAGAAATTAAGATTTAATTACTTTTCTTCCATACTTACATCATTTAAAATCAGTTCTTTTAGCTTACTTTATTTTTTTTAAATTGTTGTCACTATCACAGATGTCCCCCATTTCCTTCTCTTTGCCTACCTCCACCCAGTCCCTCTCCCCCCACCCCCAATTTAGTCTTCATCATATTGTCTGTGTACATGGGCTATGCATATTTTCATATATGTTCTTTGGTTCATTTCTTCTATACTTCACATCCCCATGAGTATTCTGTAACTATCAATTTGTATTTCTAAATCCCTTCACCTTTTTCACCCATCTCCCCACCCCCCCTTCCATCTTACTTATTTCCATTTTGCTTTATTTTATTTTTTAATTTTTTTTATTGATTTCAAAGATGAAGGGAGAGTGGGAGAGAGATAGAGGGAAAAAAACCAAAAACGTCAATGATGAGAGAGCATCATTGATTGGCTGCCTCATGTATGCCCCATACTGGGGATCAAGCTCACAATCCAGGCATGTGCCCTGACCAGGAATCAAACTGTGACCTCTAGTTTCATAGGTCAACACTGAACCACTGAGCCATGCCAGCCAGGCTATTGGTATTTTATTCACATTTTTTAAATCTTTTTGTATTTTCTTCTCATTTTTAAAGAAAACCTTTTAACATCTCAGGTAATACTGGTTTGATGGTGAGAAATTCCTTTAGCTTTTCCTTGTCTGGGAAGCTCTTCATCTGTTCTTCAATTTAAAATAATAGCTTTGCTGGGTAGAATAATCTTGATTAGGTCTTTGCTTTTCATCACAATTATATTTCTTGCCTCTCCCTTCTGGAATGCAAAGTTTATTTTGAAAAATAAGCTGACAGACTTATGGGAACTTTCTTGCTGCTTTTATGATTCTCTCTTTGTCTTTAATCTATTGCATTTTAATTATGATGTGTCTTGGTTTAGGCCTCTTTGGATTAATCTTATTTTGGACTATCTGTGCTTGCTGGGCTTGTATGTCTATTTCCTTCATCAGGTTAGAAAGGTTTTCTGTCATTTTTTCAAATAGTTTTTCAGTTTCTTGCTCTCTTTCTTCTTTCGGCATCCCCACAATAAAAATGTTGATAGGCTTGAAGTTCTCCCAGAGGATTCTTACACTATCTTCATATTTTATTTTCCTTTTACTATTATTACTGGGTGTTTTTTGCTTCCTTTTATTCAAAATCACTGATTTGATATTTAGTTTCATCTGTTCCACTATTGATTCTCTATAAATTATTGTTCATTTCACTTAGTATATCCTTCATTTCTGACTGGTTCTTTTTAATGGTCTCTATGTCCTATTTAATGTTTAAGTTCTCACCAAAATCCTTGATTTTCTCACTAAGTTCCTTGATTATCCCTATTTTTTTAAATATATTTTATTGATTTTTTACAGAGAGGAAGGGAGAGGGATAGTTAGAAACATCGATGAGAGAGAAACATCTATCAACTACCTCCTGCACACCCCCTACTGGGGATGTGCCTGCAACCAAGGTATATGCCCTTGACCAGAATCAAATCTGGGACCTTCAGTCCGCAGGCTGACGCTCTATCCACTGAGCCAAACCAGCTAATAGGGGCTGATTACCCCTATTAACATTGCTTTGAACTCTAGCAGGTTGTTTGCTTGCCTCAAATTAATTTAGTTATTTTTCAGGAGAATCTCTTGTTCATTCATTTAGGACTTGTTTTTTGTTGTTTTGGTTTTTTTTTGTTTTTTTGGGTTTTTTGTTGTTGTTTTTTTGTTTGTTTGTTTTTTTTGTCTCTGCATTTTGCATTTTGGTTGTTAGTTTCTATGTATTAGGTAGAGATGCTATGTCTTCCAGATTTGTATAGTGGCTTTGTGTAGTAGGTTTCCTATAAGGCCCAGGGATGCAGCCTCTCCAGTCACTGGAGATGGGTGCTACAGGTGCACTCCTGTGTGGGCTGTGTGCATTGTCCCATTGTAGTTGAGTCTTGATTGCTGTTGGTGTCACTGGAAGGGAATAATGCTCAGGCCAATTGGCTGTGAGGACTGGCTACAACTATAGCTAGGAAGCTGCTATGGAAGAGTTCACCCTATGGAGCAGGACATGCTTCAATGGGGCTTTGGTATTCACCCAGCCTGCCCCATTATAAGTGGTAAGGCTGTAATCTGGTGTGGTCTGAAGCTGTCCACTGGGTGCACTTGCTCTGGAGTCTCTCAAGAGGTGCAAAGTCAGCCACTGCTGTGTCCTGCCTGGGGTTGCCCAGTATGCTACAGAGTGATCTACAGATGGATGCTACTTGTTTTGGTCTTAGAGGTGCCTAGGAGAGACCATAGCGTGAACCAAGGTGGGCTGCCACTGGTGCCAGGCCTGTGGCCACTTATACATGGGGTATGCAGAGGCCAGGCGCTGCTTGTTTGAGAGATTTTAGGAAAGTCTGAAGCATGAGGCAGAGGCCAGTTGTATGGAAAAGCCACTGGAAATGGCTTGGATGGGCCTGCAAGTTGGGTGTTGTAGGGCCTTACAGAATCAGCTTGATGGAGTCTCAGATATGGCACCTGCCTGTCTGCTCTGTGGGGTAGGGCGCCTCAGAAAAAGAACAATGGACTCTGCCAGCACTTTTGTCTGGATAATGTTCCCTCACCACCCCTGATGCCAGCCAATTCAGTTCTTCCCTGTATGTCTCTGTTTCCTTTCAAGCTGCTGCCCCAGCACTGGAGCTCAGAGGGAGTGACTTGAAGTAAGTCCATGCACTGGCCTTTTAAGAGGAACTGTCTGGAACTCCGGCAGCTCTGTGTCTCATTCAGCCACACCCCTCACTGTATTTTTACTGCCAGAGCTATGGGGACTTCTCTTTCTGGCACTGGAGCTCTGGGCTGGGTGTCTAGTGTAGGGCTGGGACCCCTTGCTCCTCAGAAGGATGTCTGCAGCTCAGATACCTCTTCTGATTTTAAACCACCACACATGAATGTGGGACAAGCCAATTCTGTATCTACACCCCACCTACAGGTCTTGATATGGGTTCTTCTTTAAATCCCTAAGAGTAGGACTTCCACTCAGCTAGATTTCAGGTGGTTCTAAATGATGGTTATTCTATAGTTTAGTTGTACTTTTGATGAGGTTGTGGGAGGATTCAACTACTGTGTTTAGTACCATGCAGTTGTGACTAGTAGTCCCTTATTTACATCTTTACATTTAATGCATGTATAAATGTACATAAAAAGAAAAAGAATATATCACATTTGTGTTTTTGTCCCATATTTGTATTTTAGATCATATATGCTTTACAGAATATGCCTACATCAGCAGTGATTAATATACATATATATTATTTATAGCAATATCTCATTATGACCACATGGAATAGTATCTAACTTCTTTGCTAACCTCAGTTTTCCCTAAATTCTTAAATCATCTTTACAAACACAGAATGACCATTCTTCCAATTTTATTGCGATGCAATTTATATATAAAATAGTATTAATTTACAATATAATTGTAAACTACTTGTTTTGGTCTTAGAGATGCCATATATATATATGTGTGTATATATATATATCACAAATGATTATCAAAATAAGTTTAGATAACACCCATCACTTCACATAGTAGCAGTTTTTTTATTCCTGTAATGATTACTTTTAAGATCTACTCTCAGCACCTTTCAAATCATAGAATAGCATTGTTAATTATAGTCACCATGCTGTGTATTATGTGACCATTTTAAAATAAAAAATTATTATTTTCTTAAAATATTTTTTTAATTGATTTCAGAGAGGAAGGGAGAGGAAGAGAGAGATAAAAACATCAATGATAAGAGGGAATCATTGATTGGCTGCCTCCTGCAAGCCCCCTTACTGGGGATCAAGCCCACAACCTGGGCTTATGCCCTTGGCTGGAATCGAACCTGGGACCCTTGAGTCTGCAGACTGATGCTCCATCCACTGAGCCAAACCAGCTAGGGCTAAAATAAAAAATTATTAATGTCATAACCTTTCTTAAAATAATTTCATACATTTTTTGTCACACATTAAAATAAAGCCCAGTCTCTTTAATACAATTGTAAACTACAGATCATCTGACCAGATGTTTGTTCAGACTCAGTCATATGAAGTAGACAAGGTCCTTGAATATGCCTGGCCCTTAGCTAATCCACATGTTTTAGTCCATCTCATTTATCACTGGACTCAGTTCTTTGTTCAACACCACCTGCAAACAGAGATTATTTAATTTCTTATTGCTCTTTAATCAGCAGTAGCTGCTAATATTTAATGGTGAATTTCACTATTCCATCTTCAAACTCTTAATTATTCTTGTTATCCCAGCACACATGTAAAGATTATTGAGTACATATGGATGTTAATAACATTTGATGCATTATTTTACCTTAGGTAAATATTTTATATGTAACTAGAGGCCTGGTGCATGAATTTGTGCATTGGGGGGGGGGTCCAGTCAGCCTGCCCCGATGGGGGCCGATCGGAGGTGGGGCCGGCCGGGGTGAGGGGCCGTGGTTGTTCCAATCATTCCAGTCGTTCTGCCATTCGGTCGCTGGCATTAATAACAGGATTCGTCAGCTCAGACAACCATAACAAAATATCATAAATTTGTGTGTTTTAAACAACAGAAATGTATTTTTCTCACAGTTCTGGAGCTGGAATTTGGGGTCAGGGTACCAGCATAACATCTTCCCATGCACCAGAAAGTGGTGGATTGATTTCCAGTCAGGGCACATGCCCAGGTTGCAGATTCAATACCCAGTCCAGTGGGTAACAACGTTTGTCTCCCTCTCCCTTCTTCTTTTTGAGATAAATTAAAATGAATGATAAATAAATAATGTTCTATAAGTACGGTTTTAATAGGAAAAACATTAGTGATCTATAAAGTAAAAAACTTGTTATAACACATATATACAGCAAGACCCCCATTTAAAAAAATATTTATTGATATCAGAGGAAGGGAGAGGTAGAGAGAGATAAAAACACCAGTGATCAGAATCATTGATCAGCTGCCTCCTTCATGCCCCTACTGAGAACCAAGCCCGCAACCTGACTGGGAATCATATCATGACCTTCTGGTTCATAGATCAATGCTTAACCACTGAGCCCTGCCAGCCAGGCCCCATTTTTATCAATACCAGTCACATGAGTTACATTGGCAAGATCTCACTCCTAGACGGAAGTCTGAAATTGCCCAAACTCCTTTGCAGCCAGGTTTCTGGATATGAATTCGTTTCTGCCGATTGGATGCGCTTGCACAATATTTTGAAGGCAGAAGTGGGGCAGAGCCATCTTCCCGCAGTTTGGGCTGTTTGCTGCTGGTGATCATGTTTGCAGAGATGTGGACGTTTTCTGCAGTGGAATCCAGGCTGTGCACAGGCAGTTGTGGCAGAGGCAGTGCCCAGGGACCTGTTTTGTGGGAGCTGGAGGACACTTGCGGGGGGCAGCAGTTTCCCGATCCCCGGGTCACAGCTGTGCCAGAATGTCCCAGAATTCAGTTGTGGCTAAGGGGGCAGCTCCTCCCACTGGGCAGGGAGCCTTTCCTGGGGGCCCAGCCTAATACCCACTCCTCCAGCTTTCCGATGGTTTCCCAAGCACCAGCTCCCTGTGCTACATTCTTTCCTGCCTAAAATAGCAAAGATCTGAAAACATTTTGGATCCTCTACTTTCAATGAAAACAATGCTGCACAGGGTCAGGTCTGAAAGTGGGTGAGGTGTTGCGGAAGGTTCCCTTCTTTGAGTCTCAGCTTCTCTTCAGTAGAACAGAGACCAAAGATTATCTGTTCATAGTGAAGACCATGGCAGCTGTGTTTCCCGAAGATGGCCACAACATTGCCCATCCCTCCTGTGGCCTTGCCACTTTCTGCCACCTCCTCTCTCTTGAAGCAGGACTGACCTCTGAATTCCAAGGCCAAGGTCCAAAAGGCTTGGGGCTGCAGACCCACCCACTCCACCAGGGTTTCCAGCTCCAACCCAGCCCATGCCACTCAGGGCTCTATCTGATGCGGGGCCTTGCCCTTCTGGCTTGCTTCCCCTTCAGTCTGCGGCCCAGTGCCTTGCTGCATATTGTGACCCACCTGCTGGTGCTGCTTGGCCTAGTGGGTGGGGTAAGAGCCCAGGTCAGGCCTTGAGCCTCCTGGTTCCTGTGTGCCACTGCCCTCTGTTGCTGTTCTGACCAGGGCCAGAAGCCTAGGTGCTGTGTGCGGCCAGGGGACTGAGATCTGCTGTGGCCACCAGGAAAGCCTTCCCATTACATCCCCAACTCCAGGAACCCTGTTCCCGAGAGAGGTTTGCCCATGCAGCTGCTGGAGAGGAGACCAAAACTGAGCAACTCCAAGGTCCCCGGACCCTAAATTTTTGCCAGACAACACAGTTGGCTGGCTGGCCCCACCCTGATCGGGGTGTTGGGGGCGATCCCGCCTGGATCCGGCTGGTTGGCTGCTGCAGTGAGTTTTATAGCTACTGGTCATTCTGGTTGTTCTGGTCATTCTGCTGTAATGGTCGCTGGGATTTTATATATATAGATTATACTGTTGAAGTCCATTTAATAAAGTTTAAAATGCTACAGTATGGCAAATAAAAAAACATTAAGGCATTATCATTGGTGAAATAATCATAATACATTCATGCACCACATAATGATGTTTCAATTACCAACCAATCACATACACAACAGTGCTACTGCCTGTTTACAATGGAGCAGAAAAATTCCTGTTGCCTAGTGATGACGGTTGTCACTATTATAATGCCTGTTTGCAGTGCAACATATTACTCACACATTTGTGGTGATGCTAGTATAAACAAACCTACTGTGCTGACAGTTGTGCTTGATGAAAACAGTGACTTGCTACTGGTTTATTATTTAGTACTAGAGGCCCGGTGCACAAAAATTTGTGCACTCGGGGGGAAGTGGGGGCCCCTCAGCTTGGCCTGTGCCCTCTCGCAGTCTGGGACCCCTCGGGAGATAACGACCTGCTGGCTTAGGCCTGCTCCTGGGTGGCAGAAGGCAGGCCCAATCCCTAGGTGCAGCCCCTGGTCGGGCTCAGAGCAGGACCGATTGGGGAGTTGGGGCACCACTCACTGTCATGCATAGAGCAGGGCAGATTGGGAGGTTACGATGCCACCCTCAGTCATGCTCAGGGTAGGGCCGACTGGGGGGGTTGGGGCACTGCCCCCTGTCACACTCAAGGCAGGGTCGAAGGGGAGGTTGCGGCACCACCCCTTGTCATGCACAGAGCAGGGCCAATCTGGGGGTTGGGGCGCTGCCCCCTGTTACGACAGAGCAGGGCCCATCAGGGGGGTTGGGGCTCCTTACCCTGTCACGCACAGAGCAGGGTCGATCAGGTGGTTGGGGAGTTCCCCCCTGTCACACACAGAGCAGGGCCCATCAGGGGGTTGAGTAGGTCCCCCCGTCACTCACAGAGTAGGGCCGATAGGGGAGTTGGGGCATCACCCTCTGTCACACTCAGACCAGGGCAGATCAGGGGGTTGGGGCACCGCCCTCTATCACCCACAGAGCAGGGCTAGTCAAGGGGTTGGGGAGCTGCCACTGTCACACTCAGGGCAGGGCCAATGGGGAGGTTATGGCTCTTCCCCATCACACACAGAGCAGGGCCCGTGGGGGGGGGGGATTGGGGCGCTCTATCCCCTACAGAGCAGGGCTGATCACGGGGTTGGGGTGCCACCACTGTCACACTCAGAGCAGGGCCGATGGGGAGGTTATGACTCTACTCTTTCACACACAGAGCAGGGCCCGTGGGGGGGTGGTTGGGGCACCGCCCTCTATCACCCACAGAGCAGGGCTCTACCCTGTCACACACAGAGCAGGGCTGGTGGGGGGTTGGGGCGCCGCACCCTGTCACACACAGAGACGCAGGGCAATCAGGGGGTTGGGGAGCTCCCCCGTATCAGGCACAGAGCAGGGCTGATCAGGAGGTTGGTGCGCCTTCCGCTCTCATGAACAGAGCAGGGCAGATAGGGAGGTTGTGGCCCTGGCCCCTGTCACACACAGAGCCGCAGGGCGATCAAAGGGTTTGGGTGCTGCCCCCTGTCATGCTGATTCTGGTGCTGGGAGGCCTCGCGGCTCCACTGATCCCAGTGCTGGGAGGCATATTACCCTTTTACTATACAGGATAGAGGCCTGGTGCATGGGTGGGGCCGGCTGGTTTGCCCTGAAGGGTGTCCTGGATCAGGATGGGGGTCCCCACTGGGGTGCCTGGCCAGCCTGGGTGAGGGGATGATGGCTGTTTGCAGCTGGTCACACACCCTTCAGGGTGGGGGTCCCCACTGGGGTGCCTGGCCAGTCTGGGTGAGGGGCTGAGGGCTGAAGCTCCCAACTGCTCCTTTTTTTCTTTTCTTTTTTTTTTTTTCTGGGCCAGCTTTAGCTCTGGCTCCAGCTCTGAGGTCTCTGCTGCTGAAAGCAGGTATCTGGTTTGTTTGGGTTCTATAATCGAAACTCTGTATCAACTCCAGCTCTGAGATCCCGGCTGGTTGAAAGCAGGTTTCTGAGGTTTTGTTTAGCTTCTATATTTGTTACAATGTTTCAAACTGCAGTCTCAGAGGCCGCAAGGCAGGCGGGGAATGTAGGTTTCTTCCGTCACTGAAGCAAGCAAGCCTTATGTTAGTTTCAAGCTGCCTGGCTGCCGGCTGCCATCTTGGCTGGCAGTTAATTTGCATATTGCCCTGATTAGCCAATGGGAAGGGTAGTGGTCATACGCTAATTACCATTTTTCTCTTTTATTAGATAGGAGGATACTTTTCATCATTATTTTAGTATCCTCTTTTCATTTATAAAAAATTTTGTCATAAATAGTATTTCTTATTATACTGGCAGCAGCCTCATACATCTGATGTTGTATGAATGCATAATTTTCTCTTGTTCTTGCTCTAATCTTGTGTGGTTTTGTACAGCAGCTTGTAGTATAGGAGTAATAGGTCATACCGTATAGCCTAGGCATGTAGTAGACTGTACCAGATAGGTTTATGTAAGTGCACTCGATGATGTTCCCACAATGAAATCTTTTTGTTAGGTGGCCCATGCCTATAACTTAGCATGTCAAATAACACGAATATTTCTTCAAAAAACAACATGGTTATAATTCATAATATGAAATTACAAAGCTGAAAACCCTCCAAAGAATTTCTGCCTCCAACAGGAGATCATTTTACTTTTATTTAATAACTTGTACAATGTGCTATGGAAAATAATTGCAAAACTTTTGTTCTTAATTATTAAATAAGTTATTCCTTAGAGAGTTACCTTAAACATTTTGCTGATATGTGAAATTGTAATTTATGATGTGAGTAAAATTTAAGTAAGTTCAGATTTGTATCCGATAAATATTGGAACCATGAGGATTTTCAGAGGACAAACTTTTTTTAAAGTATAAAGAACTATGCAGAAAACTATAGTTACTGTCAAAATAGCCAGCATATAAATTACAACTGTTGACACAAGATGGTAATTTTGTTTTTATGTAAAACAAGGGGATATTTTTAATATAAAACAATGTGTATTAAGGCTCTAGTAATGCATTCTAAAGGGAATAATGCTATTGCAGCTGATTTAAATTTTAGTTGGACTGAAACAAATCATTTTTTTTTTTTGCCTCAGTTCCAAGTCAACAGGCCACTTTTATTAATTGATTTGTGGTTACCTAGTATTTCATTTGAGTGAAGTAATCTAAAGTCACCAGAATAGGATATACAAAGATATATAGCATTTAATGGAACTGTTTTATTGTGGATGCTTCTTTACTTTTGTTTCAAAAGAAACCATGTGAATAATATAAGCTTTAGGTAGTTTGAAACTCTAATAATTAGCTATAATTTTATCTATATTTTATTGTACAGTACTCTTAATCAATGTTAGCATTGTTCCACTTGAGGGGGATTCCCTTTTAAAAAAATAAAATTCATCTCATTTATTGTAGAAATGAAAAATTCATGTCTGTTGATCTATTGGACTTTATGAATCCATTTACATTTTCTGTAATAATAGAAAGCAAATACCTAAGAAGCAAATACCACATATAATTATAAAAAGTTTTCAAAGCTTTTAGTTGGGAAGTTTCAAATTCAAATACTTTATGAACAAGTTAAAAACAATATATTGGAAATCATATTTCACGATATTAACACATTGTTATTTCTTTTGTAAGAACAGATAAATAGTTCTTGCTGGATTTTTGGACATCTTTCATCATAACAAAAGTAGTCAAATATAGTATCATGAATATTTCATATCTATGCATGCATTTCTTCTTACCAACCCTTTATACCCACTTTACTTTGAATTCAAAATCTATGATAATATCAGAGAAAACAAATAAGTTCACATTTTTAATGGAGGAATAAAATCAGAGGTCTTTCTCTATAACAGTGGTTTTCAGAGTTAAAAAAAAAAAGCAATAACATTTTTTTTGCTATATACATTCAATTATAGAATGCTAATACATTTTTTAAAAACAACCATAAAAGTGAAATTATATTCTGCCTGATTTCCTCACTGGCACACTCTGATCTGTGAGAAACCTGGGGTTCTACCAAGCAACATGAAAACCACTGTTCCAAGTAAATTTTCTTTTTTGCTTATTGTGGTAGAATTGTAACTATGTTATTTTCTGCTTATTCTGAAAACTAAAATGGTATCCATGTCCTTATCTTCCTTTAGTTTTTTTTCTCTTTTATTTTCTTTGCAATAAAATTATTTGTGTAGAAATAAATTAAAAATAAATACCTTTGTACTATGACATTATTTGGAAGTCTAGTGATAGTTCAGGGTCCCTTTTCTTATTCTGAATCATATTACTCTGAAAAACTCATGAAAATTTGAAAGATTCCAGTGTGGTTTTGCTCCAACCACTGACTTCTCTATCTGAGGTAATGGTGATTGCAGATTGCATCCTTATAATTACTGAGGTCAAAAACTTGGTGTAATTCTTGACTACTGCCTTTCTGTCCCAGCTCATATCCATTTCATGAGGAAGTTCTTTGATCTGTGATATGTCAAGAAACCAACCACTTCTCAGCATTTTTGTTAGTATCTCCTTATACCAAGCTACTGGCATATCTAGTATCAATCATTACATTGCTTTTCTATAATTATTCTCCACAAAATAACCAGTCAAAGATTTATGATGGCTCAAAACTCTGCAGTGATTTCTCATTTTTCTGAGAATAAAAGTTAAAGTTCTTGCAATGCTTGTATGAGAGTTCTTCAGAGAAACAGAACCAGTGTGTGTGTGTGTGTGTGTGTGTGTGTGTGTGTGTGTGTGTGTGTGTGTGTTTTAAATTATATGTATTATACTAGAGGCCAGATGCACAAAAATTTGTGCACTCGGGGGGGGGGGGACCCACAGCCCGGCCTGTGCCCTCTAGCAGTGTGGGACCCCTTGGGAGATAACGACCTGCTGGCTTAGGCCTGCTCCTGGGTGGCAGAGGGCAGGCCCAATCCCTAGGTGCAGCCCCTGGTCGGGCTCAGAGCAGGGCTGATTGGGGAGTTGGGGTGCTGCCCCGTCTTGCACAGAGCAGGGAGATTGGGAGGTTGTGATGCCACCCTCAGTCATGATCAGGGTAGGGCCGATTGGGGGGTTGGGGCACCGCCCCCTGTCACACTGAAGGCAGAGTCTATGGGGAGGTTGCAGCGCCACCCCCTGTTACGCACAGAGCAGGGCCGATCAGGGGGTTTGGGCGCTGCCCCCTGTCAAGCACAGAGTAGGGGCGATAGGGGAGTTGGCACACTGCCCCCTGTCACACACAGAGCAGGGCCCATCAGGGGGTAGGGGCACTGCCCTCTATCACCCACAGAGCAGGGCCGATCAGGGGGTTGGGGCACCGCCACTCTCACACTCAGGGCAGGGCCGATGGGGAGGTTATGGCTCTACCCGTCACACACAGAGCAGGGCCCGTGTGTGGGGGGGAGCTCCCCCCAATCAGGCACAGAGCAGGGCTGCTCAGGGGGTTGGGGCCCCGCACCCTGTCACACACAGAGCTGCAGGGCGATCAGGGGGTTTGGGATCTGCCCCCTGTCACGCTGATCCCGGTGTCAGGAGGCATATTACCCTTTTACTATATAAGGTAGAGGCCTGGTACATGGGTGGGGGCTGGCTGGTTTGCCCTGAAGGGTGTCCTGGATCAGGGTAGGGGTCCCCACAGGGTTGCCTGGCCAGCCTGGGTGAGGGGATGATGGCTGTTTGCAGCTAGTCACACACCCTTCAAGGTGGGGGTCCCCACTGGGGTGCCTGGCCAGTCTTGATGAGGGGCTGAGGGCTGTTTTCAGGCTGGGAGTGACTGAAGTTCCCAAACACTCCTTTTTTTCTTTTTTTTTTTTTATTTTTTTATTCTGGGCCAGCTTTAGCTTGAGGCTTGGCTCCAGCTCTTAGGCCTTGGCTGAAAGTAGGTTTCTGGCTTTTGCATACAATGTTGCGAATCTGCTGGCTGAAGTCCCTCGGTATCTGCTACAATGTTTGAAACTGCTAGCTCAGAAGCCTGCAGCCGCAGGCCAGGAACGTTGTATTCCTGCTGGGGTCTTGCCCCAGCAGGTCCAGGGGTCCCCAAAGGTGTGGACGGAGTTGGCAAAGAAGGAATGACACGGAGACAGCGTTCAGTTGATCAGCAGCCTTGCCAGGATCTCTAGCCAGGATCTCCAGCGAAGTTCTGGTTAGGATCTCCAGCCAGGTTCTGTGTCCATGTTCTCTTGCTAGGTTCTCCAGCCAGGTTCTGTCCAGGTTCTCCAGCCAGGTTCTGTCTAGGATCTTTTGCCATGTTCTCTGGCTAGGTTCTGTCTCTAGGTTCTGAGGCCAGTTTCTGTCCAGGATCTTTTGCCATGTTCTCTCCAGCGAAGTTCTTCTGTCTCTAGGTTCTGTGTAGCTTCTGTCTTCTAAGTTCTGTGTGTAGGTTCTGTCTTCTTGGTTCTGTCTTCTAAGTTCTGTCTTCTAAGTTCTGTGTTGTTGTCTCTGTATTTATACCAGTTGATTCCAATCCTATCAATCTCTATTCCAAAGGTTAGGGCATTTCTTATCTCCATTCCAGAGAGTAAAGATTATGTAGCTTAAGCATGATTGTTCATAGTTAAAGTGATTAATTACCTGCCTGGCACTTAGTTAAGAGGTTTTATTCCCTCCCTAACTTCAGGGGAAAATCCCTACCTAGGAAACAACCTTTCTCAGAGACCTTGGTTAAAACACATAGTGCCAAGAAGGTGAGCAAACATATTAAGAACAGTATGCCATATATGCCAGGTCCCTTGAAACATATGCTGTGCAGATGTTTCTATCCTGCAGCGACTGTGTCAAGCAGCAAGGATGGACCAGCTTCCGGCATATTCCTCTGTCACTGAGGCAAGCAAGCCTCATGTTAGTTTCAAGCTGCCTGGCTGCCGGCCGCCATCTTGGCTGACAGTTAATTTGCATATCTCGCTGATTAGCCAATGAAAAGGGTAGCGGTCGTACCCCAATTACCATGTTTCTCTTTTATTAGTGTAGATATTATAGAGATATATTTATCTTATTATAAGGAATTGGCTCTTGTGATTATGGAGGCTGAAACATCCTATAATCTGCCATCTGCAAGCTGGTGACCCAGAAAAGCTAATAGTGAAGTTCTAGTCCACATTTGGAGGTCTGTGAACAAGAGAGCCAACGATTTAAGTTCCAGGCTGAGGGCAGAAGACTGTTGTCCTCACTGTAATAGTAAGTTAAGGCAGAGAGAATGAATTCTCCCTTCCTCTTCCTTCTTTCTATTCAGATCCGCAACAGATGAGATGAGGCCCACTCATGTTGAGGAGGGCAATCTGCTTTACTCACTACTGATTCAAATGATAATCTCATCTGGAAAAATGTTAACCAAATATCTGGGTACCTCAACACCCAGTCAAATTGACACATAAAATTAACTATCACAATACTTTACTAGGTTCTTCACAGACAAGCCCCCAAACACTTCATCTTGTGCCTTCTGTCCCTCACCTCAGCTGCACTGGCTGATTTACCTTGAACACAGACAACAGGTATGCTCACATTTTAGGGTTTTTGTATCAGCATTTGGATCTTATAGAACATTTCCTTCTCAGGTATCTGCATTGGTAACTCCTTTGCCTCCATGAAGTCTGCTCAAAGATACATTGTCGGTTTCCTTTGCTGTGCAAAAGCTTTTTATTTTGATGTAGTCCCATTTGTTTATTTTCTTTTTAGTTTCCATTGCTCTAGGAGAGGTATCAGTAAATAAATTGCTTCAGCATATGTCTGAGATTTTGCTGCCTGTGGATTTCTCTAGTATCGTTATGGTTTCCTGTCTTATGTTTAAGTCCTTTATCCATTTTGAGTTTATTTTTGTATATGGTGTAAGTTGGTGGTCTAGTTTCATTTTTTTTGCATGTATCTGTCCAATTTTCCCAACACCATTTATTGAAGAGGCTGTCTTGACTACTGAACAACATAAACTGATGAACGAAAACAGATCCAGAGACAGAGAATCATTGATTAGACCATCAAACCTCAGAAGGAAGGTAGGGGAGTGTGGGGGTAAGGAGGAGAGATCAACCAAAGGACTTGTATGCAAGCATATAGGCCTAACCAATGGACACAGACAAAGGGGGGTGAGGGCATGAGTAGAGGGGGGATCGGGGGGAATGTGGGGATAAGGACACATATGTAATAACTTAATCAGTAAAGAAATAATAATAATAATAAGATACATTGCTACTGAGACTGCCTTGACTACCTTGTTTAAAACTGCAACTTTCCCCTCTACCCTGGAACACTTTGTGCTCCCTGTTCCCTTTATCTTTTCTACCTTTTTAAAAAACATGACACCTATCAACAGTCAATGTAGTATATAATTTTATTTTATTTATTTATGTCTTCTTTTTAGGATGTAAAACTGAAACAGAAGAATATCTGTCTAAGATATTTGCTAGTGAGCCTACGGACCAGAAAGATAGGGGGCTGGGCACTTTGAAAGAGCTTAGCAAATATTGTTAACAATAAATGAAGGGATACATGAACTCATATATAGGGGGAAGTATTCATTTTAATTGTCTCTTAAAACTGTTTCCATGCCTTTATAAATTCTAATCAATTGCTTTTGAACCAAAGGTAATGTAATATCTTGCAACATTAAATAGGTAATCACTGCTATAGACTACCATTCATGTCAGCATTCTAACAGACTAAGGGCATAGGCCAGTGGACAATTGGATCCTGTACAGCCTCTTTAGCAAAATGGAATCTGCACATGGCTCACTGGTATTTACGTAATAAGGCTAGCGCTGGAATAATGAATGGAGTATGACTGACTTTTTTCCTCATTGCATAGTAAAAGCTATTTTTAATAACCTTGGCTACAAATCATAAGAGAAAATAACAATCACTAACAAAAGATATTTATTAATGTATTGATCTTTAAAAGAAACATTGAATAGGTTTACTGTCTTAATATGTCATAAGTGAATGTAAAATATGAATTTTAGTCTGAGTTAAACTCATTAAAACAGTTCCCTAGTATTATGACTGTTATTCAAACAAAACATTTTTCCACTGACTTTTATACCATTCAATATTTATTCTTCCTATAATTTCTATAATGGTTATTAGTACCATTTAGCTAATGCATAGTGATAAAATTATGTAAAAAACATAGAAGCATGGAATAGATTGACGGATTTCAGAGGGAAGAAGGGGGTGGGGAGTGACTAACTGTAGAACTTATATGCATATATGCACAGCCCATGGACACAGACAACAGTGTGGTGAAGGCCTGGGAGGAGATGGTAGAGGGTGGAAGGGGTCAGTGGGAAAAACAAACAAAGGGGACATCTGTAATACTTTCAACAATAAAGATAATTTTTTTTAAAAAAAGAAAGTTTAAATGATCTTTCCAAGGACAAATGGTGTGCTTCAAGAATAAAATTAAAGATTTTTAAAATATGCACATCTGTCAGACTGTAAATCCTTCTCCTCATCTCAAATGTCTTAATATTACATATAGTTTTTTAAACCATTATAAGTACTTATACTTATATTCCCTCCTTTTTTAAATCTGCTTTAACATGAAAAATGTAAAATAAAGTTGAAAGGCAAGAAAAACATCAGGATTTAAAATATGAGAAACAGGTTTTGAGTTTTAAGTGTTTTGGCATTTTTCGCATGGCAACATTATTGCCCAACTGCGAGGTTGTTTGTCATAAAGTTTGAAAAGGTTACTGCGTGACCACTCAAAGGAATTGTAAAACACTAACCTCTGCTTGCATTTAGAACAAGAAAGCTATTCAATATATTTCACACTCACTCCTCCACTTGTCTTCAAACACGATAATCTGGATGTTCCCATCATAAATTTTATTCTATTAATATTTCTGGAAAGAAAGTGTAGCAATATCAAGCAACTACTGCTTAAGGGTGACTTCAGTTCATCTTTCTTCCTATTACTTTTTCTTGTTTTCTGATGTAGGTATTATTTTTACAGCAGGTCTCTGTGTAAAATATTATTGCATGGGCACAAAGCAAAATGCTCAATAAAGTCATTTGATTTTTGACTTTTGATGTGAGTCAACCCATGAGTCATAATTTCCTATTTCTTGTTAGATACAGAAATCACTCAATATGTACAAATGAGGACTCTGATATTTGCCTGCATACTGGATGGTTTACGTTTTATTTTCCTTGGGGTTTTATTGATTGTAAATATTCTGATTCTCTGCCCCTTCAAAACGACCATTTATTTTCAGTTGATTTAACTGTGTCAATCATTGACTACAAATCACCACTAGTCCTCTTTCAGTGGCACTAATAATTCTTGATAACTCACAGCATGCTTTCTTTTTACCTGGCCTTAGGGATGATTCTGAGCTATGTTTTATTTTTTTATTTTTTCTTATTGCTTAAAGTATTACAAAGAATATTACATATGTCTCCTTATTTTTCCCCCGCCCTTGACAATCCCCTGGCCTCCCCTGCGCCCCCCCCCCCAGTGTCTTATGTCCATTGGTTATGCTTATATGCATGCATACAAGTACATTGGTTGATCTCTTACCCCCGCTCTTGCCCCCCCACCCTCCCTGGCCTTCCTGCTGTAGTTTGAAAGTCTGTTCAAGGCAGTTCTGCCTCTGTATCTATTTTTGTTCATAAGTTTATAATGGTCTTTATTATCCATAAATGAGTGAGATCATGTGGTATTTTTCCTTCATTGAGTGGCTTATTTCACTTAGCATAATGATCTCCAGTTCCATCCATGCTGTTGCAAATGGTAAGAGTTCCTTATTTTTTACAGCAGCATAGTATTCCATAGTGTAGATGTACCACAGTTTTCTAATCCACTCATCTACAGATGGGCACTTAGGCTGTTTCCAGACCTTAGCTATGGTGAATTGTGCTTCTATGAACATAGGGGTGCATATATCCTTTCTGATTGGTGTTTCTGGTTTCTTGGGATATATTCCTAGAAGTGGGATAACAAGGTCAAATGGGAGTTCCATTTTTAGTTTTTTGAGTTAAATCCATACTGTCTTCCATAGTGGCTGCACCAGTCTGCATTCCCACCAGCAGTGCACAAGTGTTCCTTTTTCTCCACATCCTCTCCAGCACTTGTCGTTTGTTGATTTGTTGATGATAGCCATTCTGACAGGTGTGAGATGGTACCTCATTGTTGTTTTGATTTGCATCTCTCCGATGATTAGCGACTTTGAGCATGTTTTCATATGTCTCTTGGCTTTCTGAATGTCCTCTTTTGAAAGGTGTCTATTTAGGTCCTTTGCCCATTTTTTGATTGGATTGTTTATCTTCCTTTTGTTAAGTTGTATAAGTTCCCTATAAATGTTGGAGGTTAAACCCTTATCATTGGCAAATATGTTCCCCCATGTAGTGGGCTTTCTTGTTGTTTTGTTGATGGTTTCTTTTGCTGTGCAAAAACTTTTTATTTTGATATAGTCCCATTTGTTTATTTTCTCTTTAGTCTCCAATGCCCTAGGATCTGTATCGGTGAAGAAATTGCTTTGGCATATGTCTGAGATTTTGTTGTCTTTGGATTCTTCTAGTATTTTTATGGTTTCCCATCGTATATTTAAGTCATTTATCCATTTTGAGTTTATTTTTGTGTATGGTGTAAGTTGGTGGTCTAGTTTCATTTTCTTGCATGTATCTGTCCAATTTTCCCAACACCATTTATTGAAGAGACTATATTGACTCCATTGTATGTTCTTGCCTCCTTTGTCAAATATTAATTGAGCGTATTGGTTGGGGCTGATTTCTGGGCTCTCTATTCTATTCCATTGATCTATATGTCTCTTCTTGTGCCAGTACCAGGCAGTTTTGAGAACAGTGGCTTTGTAATACAGCTTGATATCTGGTATTGAGATCCCACCTACTTTGTTCTTTCTCAGGATCACTGCAGCTATTCGGGGTCTTTTTTTTTTTTTTATTGATTTTTTACAGAGAGGAAGGGAGAGAGATAGAGAGTTAGAAACATCGATGAGAGAGAAACACCGATCAGCCGCCTCCTGCACACCCCCCACTGGGGATATGCCCGCAACCTAGGCACATGCCCTTGACCGGAACCGAACCAGGGACCCCCCAGTCCGCAGGCCGACGCTCCATCCACTGAGCCAAACCGGTTTTGGCTCGGGGTCGTTTTTTAATCAAGATGAATTTTTGGAAAGTTCATTCTAGGTCTGTGAAATATGCTGTTGGTATTTTAATGTGAAGTGCATTGAATTTATAGATTGCTTTGGGTAGTATGGACATTTTAATGATGTTGTTTCTACGAATCCAAGAGCATGGTATGTTCTTCCATCTCATTATGCCTTCCTCTATCTCTTTTTTCAACGTCCTGTAGCTTTCTGAGTAGAGGTCTTTTACCTCTTTAGTTAAGTTTATTCCTAGGTAGCTTAATTTTTTTGGTGTGATGGGAAATTGTGTTAGTGTTTGTCCATTGAGTATGATGTTGGCTGTGGGTTTGTCATATATGGCTTTTATTATGTTGAGGTATGATCCTTCTATTCCCACCTTCCTGAGAGTTTTTATCAAAAATGGGTGTTGAATATTGTCAAATGCTTTTTCTGCATCAATTGATATGACTATGTGGGTTTTTTTCTTTCAATTTGTTTATGTGATGTATCACGTTTATTGATTTGCAGATATTGTACCATCCTTGCATCCCTGGGATAAATCCTACTTGGTCATGGTGTATGATCTTTCTGATGTACTGCTGGATCCGATTTGCTAAGATTTTTTGAGGATTTTGGCATCTATGTTCATGAGGGATATTGGCCTGTAATTCTCTTTCATTGTGTTGTCTTTATCTGGTTTTGGTATTAGGGTGATGCTGGCTTCATAGAATGAGCTTGGAAGTGTTCCTTCCTCTTGGATTTTTTTCTAGTAGTCTGAGGAGGATAGGTTTTAGTTCTTCCTTGAATGTTTGGTAAAACTCCCCTGTGAAGCCATCTGGTCCTGGGCTTTTGTTTGCTGGAAGCTTTTTGATGACTGCTTCAATTTCTTCCATAGTTATTGGCCTGTTAAGATTTTTAGATTCTTCCTGATTAAGTTTAGGAAGGTTGAATTTTTCTAGGAATATGTCCATTTCCTCCAGGTAGTCTAGTTTGTTGGAGTAGAGTTGTCCATAGTATTTTTTAACAATCATTTGTATTTCTCTGAGATCTCTTGTTATTTCGCCTCTATCATTTCTGATTTTGTTTATTTGGGTCCTCTCTCTTTGCTTCTTGGTGAGCCTGGCTAGAGGTTTGTCAATCTTGTTTATCCTTTTAAAGAACCAGCTCTTGGTTTCATTGATTTTCTGTATTGTTTTTTGGTCTCTATGTCATTTATTTCTGCTCTAATCTTTATTATCTCCTTCCTTCTGCTCACTCTGGGGTTTTCTTGTTGCTCTCTTTCTAATTCTTTGAGCTGTAGAGTTAGATGATTTACTACCATTTTTTCTTGTTTTTTGAGATAGGCCTGTAGAGCTATAAACTTCCCTCTCAGGACTGCTTTCATTGTGTCCCAAAGGTTTTGGATTGTTGTGTTTTCATTGTCATTAGTTTCCAGGATATTTTTAATTTCTTCTTTGATCTCATTGGTAACCCAATCAATATTTAATAACATGCTATTCATCTTCCAAGTGTTTGAGTATTTTGAGTTGTTTCTATTGTAGTTTATTTCTAATATTATGCCCTTGTGATCTGAGAAGATGCTTGGTATGATTTCAATCTTCTTGAATTTGGGGACACTTTGTTTGTGACCCAATATGTGGTCTATTTTGAAGATGTCCCATGAGCACTTGAGAAGATGTATATACATTTTTTAAAATATATTTTACTGATTTTTTACAGAGAGGAAGGGAGAGAGATAGAGAGTTCGAAACATCAATGAGAGAAACATCGATCAGCTGCCTCCTGCACATCTCCCACTGGGGATATGCCCGCAACCCAGGTACATGCCCTTGACCAGAATCGAACCTGGGACCTTTCAGTCTGCAGGCCGACGCTCTATTCACTGAGCCAAACTGGTTTCGGCGAGAAGATGTATATTTTATGGCTTTGGGGTGAAGTGTTCTGAAGATGTCAATTAAGTCCATCTGATCTAGTGAGTCATTTAGGATTGCTGTTTCTTTGCTGATTTTTTGTCTAGCGGATTTATCCAATGATGTCAGTGGTGTATTAAAGTCCCCTACTATGATTGTATTGTTGTCGTTCTCTCCCCTGATACCTTCCAGGAGTTTTCTTATGTATGTGGGTGCGCCTGCATTGGGTGCATATATGATTATCAGGATTATATCCTCTTGTTGTATTGATCCCTTTAATATTATGAAGTAGCCTTCCTTATCTCTTGTTTTGGCCTTCACTTTGAGGTCTATTTTGTCCAAGATAAGTATTGATACCCCAGCTTTTTTTTTTCATTTCCATTTGCCTGAAAGATATTTTTACATCCCTTCACTTTCAGTCTGTGTGAGTCCCTTCTAATGAGGTAGGTCTCTTGTAGACAGCATATGTATGGGTCATTTTTTTTATCCATTCAGCCACTCGATGTCTTTTGGTTGGAGCATTTAGTTTGTTTACGTTTAAAGTTATTATTGAAAGGTACTTGTTTGTAGCCATTTCTATTTTTTTGTGGCTGTTTTCTTTCTGGGCTTTTTAGTTCTTCTTTTTACACCAGTCCCTTTAGCATTTCTTGCATTGCCGGCTTGGTGGTGATAAACTCCCTTAGCCTTTTTTTGCCTGTGAAGCTTCTTATTTCCCCTTCAATTTTGAATGATAGCCTTGCTGGATAGAGTATTCTTGGATTCAGTCCTTTGCTTTGCATCACTTTGTAAATTTCTGTCCATTCTTTTCTGGCCTGATGGGTTTCTGTTGAGAAATCATTTGATAATCTGATGGGGGATCCTTTGTAGGTAACTCTCTGCTTCTCTCTTGCAGCCTTTAAGATTCTCTCTTTGTCTTGTACATTTGCCATCGTTATTATGATGTGTCTTAGTGTGGGTCTTTTGGAGTTCATCTTGCCTGGGACTCTCTGAACTTGCGTAACTTTTTTCTTCCCCATATCTGGGAAGTTTTCTGTCATTATTGCTTCAAATAGATTTTCTAATCCTTGCTGCTCTTCTTGTCCTTCTTGCAGCCCTATTATGCATATGTTACTTCGATTCATGTTGTCCCAAAGCTCCCTTAGGCTCTCCTCCTGCTTTTTAATTTTTTTCTCCAGTTGCTGTTCTGATTGAGCTTGTTTCTCTGCCTTATCTTCTAACTCACTTATTCGGTCCTCTGCTTCTTCTAGTCTGCTGTTGAAACTTTCCATGGTGTTTTTGATTGTAGCTATATCACTTTTCATTTCTTCCTGATTCTTGCATAGGTTGATTTTCTCATCAATCCGGTGAATGAACTGTACAACCATTATTCTGAATTCTTTTTCTGTCATGTTGAATGCTTCAATTTCATTAATTTCCTTTCTTGGTGACTCCTCATTGTCTTTCCTCTGGGTGTTGTGTCGTCTCTTCATTCTGATTATCTCCCGATGGTTCAAACGTCGAGTTGTGTGGGCCTGGGCCATGTGCAGTGGGAGCCTCCCACCACCCTAGTGTCACTGAAGAGCTCTGACACTAAGATGTGTGGTTGTTGTGGGTTGGTGGGAACCAAGCTCGCTCTGAGTCAGTGTTGTCAGAGCTCAATGTTGCCTCGTACACGCCCTTAGAATCAGGGACCCTGCCTGCACCATGCTGAAACAGAGACCCCCCTGGAGCGTGTTGAAAACCAGAGCCCCTTAGCATGCGCCAGGAGTCAGAGTTCCCCAAGAATCCACTATCAGAATCTCTGTTGCTTCGCGCGACCTCGCCTTGAGAATCAGGGTCCCTGTGTGCCCTTGCACCAGGAATTGGAGTCACTGGCTCTTAGTATGAATGCACAGGGAATCAGGATCTCAGGTGCAGGTGATAAGAAACACAGTCAAGTCACTGGTGCTTGGTGCTGCCTCCTGCCCAGAGAATCGGGGTCCCTGGGCCTGTGCTACATGGGACAAATTCCTGGTGTTCACGCGATTGCTCCCAGCCCAGGACTCCTGGAGCAGGCAGTGTGAGCAGGACCAGTTCCAGGTGTTCGTGCATTTGCTTCCAGCCCAGGACTCCTGAACCCGGCCCTATGCAGGATCAGTTCCAAGGTGCTCACGCACTTCCTAGCCAAAGTTCCTGCAGCGCTGAGGCCCTGGCAAGGGGTGGGTCTATCAGTTAGTTACTCTGGCACTGCCTGTGGCCTGTGGGAAGGGGGGATGGGCTCTGTTACTCATGGATCTGCCGCTGGGATTTCTGATCTTTTGTTGTCCTCAGGTCTGTAGCTGTGGTCACAGGTCTCTGTCCCCAGTGGCTGCAGGGTCCTGGTATGCGTCTGAGATCAGACTGAGTGGTGCTGAGGCCAGGATCCTAGTCTCAAGCAGCTCTGTTTCCCAAGATGGCCTGGTCGCTGTGCTGGTGCTGGCCACCCAGGAGTGTCCGCGCAGGGAGCAGGTCTCCACCACCTAAGACTGCCCGGTTTAGCAGCCCCTTAGAAGACCTGCAGAATCTAACTGTCCCTAGCTTATACACACACACCACACATATCCACACACTCCTCTATCACTTCTTTGCGCTCTCACACTCTCTCCCGCCCTACCTTCCTGCTGGTCGCCATTTTGTGTCTCCTGAGCTATGTTTAATTAATATTTGTCTTTCTTTCATGTATTTTAGTTATAGTTTCAAGATTTCTTATCATATAAAAGTACACATTCAAAAAATATTTGCTGAGTTTTAATATTATGAGTAAGTGAACATTCTTAAGATACTTAGAAAAACTTTGCCTTCTCAATTACTTTTACATGAATAAATTTCATCTGGAAGCATATATAATCATTTTGTCAGAATTAAAAACAAAAAAGATTATCCTGCAATTAACCTTATTTCTAGAAAAAAAAACAACACAATATTTCAATGACAATAAAGTAAGAAATGGATTATTATCTTTACTGTAGGAAAACTTATGCTATTTTTAGTCAAATGTTGAAAGATTATCTTCACTTCAATATCTAAATCCCTAAATTAATAAGAATATAGAATTCTAAAGTTGAATGAGAACGTCAAAACCAGTAACTATAAAAATCATTAATTTAAGGGGGAGGAAACAGGGGTTCAGTGAATTAAAAATATGTGTTAAAGATCACAAATCTAGTTAAGGGCGAGAGCTGGAAAACAGAACAGATCATCAAGATTTCAGTCTGTGGATGTTTGTTGAATGACCCTAGTCTCCCTAAAATATTTCAAAATAAAATGTCCTGTTATTAGAAACAACAATAGTGGTTTCAGTCAGCCAATGGTTTTTATTTTGTTTGTTTTTTAAAATCTTATAATATAAATTGTGTTCAGTAATGCATAGGATTCTTAAATGAACTCCTGAACGTATTTTTGCAAACGGCACACACCCAGATAATAACAACAAAATATGGGCATATTATGAACACCTCAGAAGTCCCCTTATGTTCCATCCATTAAAAAGCTCCTCCTCCACCAAAAGTAATTCATATCCCAAGTTCTAACATCACAGATTAGTTTGTCCTATTCCTGTACTTTCCATAAATGAAATAATGCAATGTGTACACTTGGTTATTTGCCTCTTTCCATTTGTCAGATTTATCCATATGTTATCATTGCTGTAGTCTATAGTGTGAAAATAACAAAATTTACTCATTCATTCTGTTTGTTATGCTCATTTGGGTAGATTATATTTTGGATATGTGAATAATAAATGTTCTAAAAGACTATATATATACACACATACACACACTAGGGTCCCAGCATGCGAAATCGTGGGAGACCTAGGACCCAGAGTCCCGTAGCAGGAGGCGGGACCCAGAAACCCACTTGTGCCTCCGGTGAAGTCTTCCAGAGTCAAGTCCCCACCAACACACGCAAGCCTCCACATGCACACAGCCCTCCCCATCCCATGCACGCAGCCTCCTGCTGATTGGTTGATACTGTGTGACGGCGTGATGACCACAGGCTTTTTATATAATAGGTATGTGTTTCTGTTCGGTATTGTTATGGGCTGAATTATTTCCCCCCTCCCCAAAATCCATATGTATAAGTGTTATCCATCTAGAACCTCAGAATATGCATATTTGATGATACAGTTTTTAAAGAGATAATTATGTTAAAATGAGGTCATATTGGTGAGTCCTAATCCAATATAACAGGGTCTTAATAAAAAAGAGAGAATTTGGACACAGGCAGACACAGAGGGAATACAAAGTAAAGACTCAGGGAGAAGATGGACATCTACAAGCCAAGCTGAGATAAAAAAAAAAAAAAATCTATGTAAAAAATACTAAAAATCAACTCTGCTAGAAATCTTGGATTTCTAGACTCCATAACTGTGAGAAAAAATAAATTGTTCTATCATTTAAACCTAGTCTGAATATTTTAAAATTAATAGTATTTATAATTTGTTGAGACCATAGTCTCAAGTATATACTTTGTTTTTGGTAGCCCTACCTAGCAAACTAATACAATTATATTCTTAAGAAAGGAATTGCTGAGCAGTGTGTGTCTATGTCCAAGTTTAGTGTCAACGTTTTCTAAAGTGATCATACAAATTTATACTTCTAGCCATGTATGAGCATTCCAGGTGATCCAGAACTTCTCCAATACTTTTTTGTTTTTATTAGGGTGACGTTGGTTCACAAAACTACATAGTATCCAAGTACAGAGTTCAAAGCATCACCTGTACACTGTAGGATGCGCCCATTGCCACAGCAAAGCCTTTCCCTGTTCCCATTTTTCCACTTTTTGCCCACTTCCACTAGGTCCCCAACCCCCTTTCTCTCCAGCTATCACCATAATGTTGTCAGTGTCTATGTATATGGCTTAACTTCCTTACATTCTTTCATGCCCCACAGCACCCCTCCCCTCTGTCAGCTGTCAGTCTATTCTGTGTCCATGCACCCGTTTCTGTTTGGTTCATTATTTCGTTAATTATATTCTATCTACAGGCAAGATCATACGGTATCTGTCTTTTTCTGACTGACTTATTTCACATTGCATAATAATCTCCACATCCATCCATGCTGTTGAAAAGGATAATGTTTATTTATTTATTTATTTATTTATTTATTTAATATTTAATAAAACAATAGGAGTCCATCTTTATAAATCTATCAGACCCTTTTATTATCCATTTGTCTACTGAAGGGCTAAGCTTGGTTACTGTAAGTAATGCTGCAATGAATGTAGGGGAGCCTATATTCTTTTGAATTAGTGTATTAGTTGGGATTAAGTGGTATCTCCTCGTTATATTTTCCATTCGCATGATCATAAATATGGAGCACAATTTCACATGTTTATAAGCTATTTTGATGCCTTTTTGATATTATCTCTCCAATATTGTGAACTCATGTGCATGTCTTAAATTTGAGAAACTTTAACTCTAGTTTCCTTACTTGTCTGAGATGTAATCCTTTCATATCTAGCCTGATGTCAGCTGTACAAGACTAATCTTTGCCAAAATCTCCTATGTGGGAAAGACAACAAAATCTTATTTAAAAACTTTTGGTTTTGTTTTATATTTAACATCACCCATTTACTGTTTTATATTTTCTCTGTAAACCGAAGAGTTGCTATTTTTTTTCTATATTTTCCATACTACTACCATGTATTTCATTAAATATTAAACTATTATAAACTATTCATAATTTCTTGCTTAAAAAATGTGCTTCTGGCCCTACTGGCAAGGCTCAGTGATTGAGAGTTGATTTGTGAACCAGGAGCTCATGAATTGATTCCTGGTCAGAGCACATGCCCGGGTAGTGGGGCATTCAGGAGGCAGGTGATCAGTGAGTCTCTCTCATCACTGATGTATCTATCTCTCTCTCCCTTCCTCTCAGAAATCAATAACTATATATATATGTGTATATATATATATATATATATATATATATATATATATATATATATACATATATATATATACACATATATATATATATATATACATATATATATGTATATATGCTTAAAATGTGCTTCTCTCAAGTGTTGCAGTCTGCTAAGCCTTTCTCTGAATTAAAGTCACTATTTTCCCTTTTCAGTTACAGAAGGTTTGCAGAATTTTTTAAAAAACTGCGCATTGTTCAAACTTTTAAAGAACCTAATCATTATTATAATTTATGCAAAACAACTAAATAGCTTCAAGATTAGAAATGTCTATAGTATGAAATAAATGCTTTTCTTTGAGAACTGTTGGTTTAGATATTTGTAAATAAGCAAATACTAATTTGAAGTTTTTAATTTGACAAAGATTCAACATTTATCAACTTTTGAATAATTTATAATTAATATATTTATAATTTATTGAGACCATTAACTTTTTTCATGCCATGATAAATGTTTAGGAAGGGCAGTCTTATTCTGAAGTTATTCACTAAAAAATAGAAAACACAATGTAGACACAGAATACTTGGGTAAAACAGCAGGGCTCTAATTTAAAAGCAGTACATACATTTGTGAAATTGTACTCATGCTCATACTATGTAATTTATTATCATTTCCCTAATTCTCAAAGTATTCCAGGGTAGATCAGAGAATTGTTTATCCTGTACAATCTCTGCACTGTTTTCAGGAGATGATCCATAAAGTTTATAGAATTTTACTTGCTTTTCCACTTAGTTGTTTCCTCTACAAAATAGTTTATTTTTAATATAAAGTTTCTGTATTTTATAAAATATCTAACAAACTGGTTTTCTACTTGGAAAAATGTCTAGAAAACCATACGATATGTGTATTTGTTTTTATTGTGCAGATGCTGGTTCAAAAGCACAAAGGAACTAAAATTTGCTTAGATATTTTTAAAGATGAACAAATAGCATTCCTTGTCTATGTAGCTACACTTTTATTGCTGTTGTATCATGTCCTATTCTTTACTATTTCATTGTATTAGTGACCATGTAAAAAGGTTATTATGGGAAACAAATTTAATGAAAAATATGTAATGAGCTTTGTAAATTGCCTGGGAAATCTTTTTCTCAATATATAGTACAATATATATGTTTATAGGAGTGGAGTTTCTTATGAGATGCCTTTACCTGTCAAATCTACCACCTATCAGGGTCCTCAAACTTATTACACAGGGAAGAAGTTCACTGTCTCTCAGACTGTTGACGGCAGGACTATAGTTTTTAAAAACTATGAACAAATTCCTATGCACACTGCACATATCTTTTTTTGAAGTAAAAAAACAAAATGGGAACAAATACAATATTTGTATTTGCATGTGGCCCGCAGGCCATAGTTTGAGGACCCCTGACCTAATTCCTAGTGTTTTCTCTTTCTCAAGGATGAGAAAAACTAGATTTATTGTCTAGATTCCAGGGTGTTGGGTAGAAATATTGGGCTTTAAAAAGTCCAGATAGCCCTGAATGGTTTGGCTCAGTTGATGGAGCATCAGCCTGCGAACTGAAAAGTCCCAGGTTCGATTCAAGTCAGGGGCAGTTACCTTGGTTGCGGGCACATCCCCAGAGGGGGTGTGTAGGAGGCAGCTGATGGATGTTTCTCTCTCATCGATGTTTCTAACTCTCTATTCCTCTCCCTTCCTCTCTGTTAACAATCAATAAAATATATTTTTTAAAAAGTCAAGATATTTTATGGTGGTTTATGTTATCCTTCCTTCTTCTGCTCTGGTGAAATAGCAAGTACTTTGTTTATGGAGTTCTGCAAAGTCCCACTAAGAGAACTATAGTACAGTACCTCAGGCTGTGAGGTAAATACATCCTTCTTCTGCAATTAAATATAATTCTTTGAGAAAAACTTTTGTTTGGCTATTGGACATGGGTAGAAACTGATTATTAACCATGGGATACGAAAGAACCAGGATCTTTGATTTGCTTTTTATTAACTGGATCTTTGATAACCCACAAAATCATAATTTTCAGTGAAAATAGCAGTGCTCATTCTTAAAGAAGTTGAATATTTGATATGAGACCTGAATAGTTATGAAAACTCAAGTAAATTGCATGAGCAAGTTTTTCATATTTCTAGAGTAACCATTTATATTTCATTGCCATCTCCTTCAATTAATTCTTACATCTCAGGGGATGTTTGTTATAATCAGTTAGCAAAGGGAAAAAATAGCATATTAGCTTCCATTTGCTTAGCGGTATAAAGCAACTGAAATTTGTTATCTTACAGATCTAGAGTTCAAAAGTGCCAAGTGGTTATTACTGGCCTAGAAATCAAGGTGTTCTGCAGAGCTGCATTTTTTCTGGAGGAACTAGGCAAGAATGTGTCATTTTGCCTTGTCCAGGTGCTGGAGATCTTCTAAATGCCTTTGCTTACAGCCCCTTGCTCCATCTTCAAAGCCAGAAGAACAGCATAGTGTCTTCAAACTCTCTGACCTTCCTGCCTCACTTTTTCTCTTAAAAGGATGGTTATTATTACATTGAGCCAACTTGGACAATCTAAGATAATTTATTCACCTCAAGGTCTGCTGATTAGCAAACATAATTCTATCTTCCATTTTAAGCCTCCCTGGCCATGTAACATAATAAAATATTCCAAGGTTCCAGATATTCATATGGATTTCTTTGGTGGCCATTATTTTGCCTGACATAGAGGGATTTGTCCAATCTTCTGGTACCAGTCAGAAATAGATTGTCAAAATAATATAGTCACTTTCAGATATGGTCCTTAAATATAATGATAAAGAATATCCCCCGTAAGAATTTAAAGTAATATATTTTGTTGTCACCTAGTATGAATATATAAAGGGCCAGATAGACATGTAGTATATATTTGTGGACAGTGGCTAATAATTTCGCCATATGGACATAGATTTAAATATTATAAGATTAAAAGATTAGTAACAAATTAATCAGAGGAAGAGATACGTAGATGAATCTTTCAAAATTGGCAGAGAATAACAATTTTTGTGTCTAAATTAAGTAATAAATTATTGTATCTATACAAAATGAGTCATCAATAATGATGCAATTTTATTTTTACAGACCAGACAAAATATATGAAATAATAGCACACAAAGCATCAGGCAGTGAAAAACGGTCATTCTAGCGAGACAGAAAACCTAAAGTTCTACTACTGCTCCATCCTACAACATAGAGGAAATATCATGGCCAACACACAGGCAGAGCTTCCTGGATTTCCTAAGTTGTGGAGACAGAGCTGGGAGCCCAAGACATCCAATAAACAAAGAACTTGTAAGGCATAGCAAAAATAAGAGAGTTACCCAGAGTGTTGCCTAGAGATCTGAGAGAGTCCCACTTAAATATTCAGTTGAGTACTAATAAAGGAATACATACGACAAATAATCAAGGCTAGGGAAAATATGAAACCCTGGAAAGACTAGAGGAAACAGTGCCTGGTCCAATATAATCAACCTGTTAACAGTTACAAGAACAGTTTCCCAGTGCAGAATAGAATTATTTCAGCATTGCTAGTCTCCACTGTACATAGGATGGGCATTTAGCAGTGCACTAAACCAATCAACCTTGTTGAGAAGTGCAGTAATCCATGTTGTTGAGTTCATGAATAAGTTCTCCCCTCTCTGTTGCCATGGTCACTTTGCATGAAAATGCCTGTATCTAATAGCCAGGAGGAAAACCTCATAAACCAGTGGACATTGATTTAAATACTAGAATTGTCTTATCTAAATAGGGGAAAAGGAATAATTTAACCATAGAACCCTAGAATAAATCTAGCTTTGATCCCACCAACAAAGTTTAAAGGCTAGACCAAAAGAATCAACATGTTTCCAGGTACCTGATTATTTCTTTAAGGAAAAGTATCTGGTAGTACACGATGAACGTTTTAAAGATTTAAAACGAATGAAATAAAATCTCAACTATTTTTGAACATGTGGTATTGCTATCATCACAGCTTTAAAATAATAATCAATTGTCTAAATATCTAAACCTTAAATATACCTACTGGAAGATATAATAGGAAAAGTCCATTTACAATACTGTCTAAATCTAAGACTGACACGAGAAATATATTCTTTCAGTAGATAATGTTAAGACAGTCTCAAAAGTAAAGTTAACATGTGGAAAAATACCATATACGAATGAATACAGTATCATAAAAAATATCAGTTATCTAAATTTTAAGATAAAAATATATGGCAAACCAAACTGAATACCAAAAATAATAATTTTGTTTTAAATTTTTCTATTAAAGACAAGTTGATTCTAAAGTACACATGAAAAAGTAACAGGAAGAAGAGCTAAGAGTCGCCTGGGGGGCCGGGGCACAACAACAGTAGAAGGAATATAATCCTATGAAGCACTAAAGTCTACTATGCAGCTTTTATATTCAAGACAGCCTTACAGAATTTAAAGGGATATAGAGATCAAGAAAGCAAGCTACGATGGGCTAAGGAAAACCTAGAATTAGACCTAAATGCATATAAAATTTAGTCTATGATAAAAAAGTTAAACCAATGGTGTGGACTTGAGCAATTACTAAGTAAATGATGAATATTTAAGAAAATGAAATTAGGGAAACTGAAAAAAAAACTATTTGGAGAATAAAAAATGAAATTGGGGGAGAAACTAAGATGGCAGCATAGATAAACACCGGGAAATTGCTGCTTCCCACAACAATCGATAAATGCATCAAAAACACAAGGTGGACACCATCCAGAACTACAGGAGGGCTGGCTGAGTGTAAATTCTACAACTAGAAGGAAAGAAAAGCACACTGAGAGCCAGAGGAGCTGCGAAAGTAAAGTGCAGAGGTCCGGGGGCTCGCGCGCGCGGAAAAGGTCTGGCACCTGAGGACGCGGCTGTCTTTTTGAATCCCGAGGGAGACACAAGCTCCCAACGGCTCTGAAATCCGGTTCCGGGAAGTCTCTGGGGACCCAGGGCTCTTACGGGGAGAAACTGGACTGTCTGGCAGCGGGCGAGCTTGAGAGCGGCTTTCCCTCAGAGGTGCTTGCAGCCATTGCAGGGACACTGGGACACGCGGCCCCTTAGGGCGGGGCTGAGGCTCCGCCATAGCTGCTTTCTCCGCTCTTTGATTCCTTGAGAACCCGCCCCGCCCAGGCTGCAGCAGAGGCTTTTGCATATGAATGCCCCGGCCATTTGCAACCTGTAATTACCTAACTGAAGCCGGGCCAGTTAGACCCAGAGCTTCCAAGAGAAGGCCCAAGGCCCCACAGCGGCTTGCATTGCTACACAGCTGAGCATCATCAGGGCACTTCCAAACTCCAAAAAAAAGGAAGGGGAATCTGCAGTTCTCTTCGTAGTTCCTGCTGTGTAACCTCAGGCAGAGGCTAAATTAGCACCTCCTTAGATGCAAGAGCCACTGTACCCAGTGGTCAGAGGGGGACCATCCAGATCACAACTCCTCAGATCCATAAGGGACACACTCAGGGTGCAGTCTCAGTGAGCACCAAAACCCCACTGAAGCAAGTCTTTCCCAGAAGGGTGTCTCCAGCACAGAAGTTCTCCCACTGCAGACACAGCTAATTCTCACTGCCAATTGCCCTGGAGGTCAATTCCTCCCAGTGATCCTACAACAACCAAGGCATAGCTACAACAAGACTGTGCACAAAGCCCACGAGGGGGTGCACCAAGAGTGTCCACCTCAGGTAACTGGGGAGGCTGAGCCACTGGGCCCTACAGGACACCTAGCACACAAAATCACTCTACCAACACAGGGAAGCATAAAAAATGCGGAGACAAAGAAACAGGTCACAAATGGCAGAAATGGAGGAAAGCAAACGACTGGATATAGAGTTCAAGGCCACGTTTATAAGGTTTTTCAAGAATTTTATGGAAACCGCCGATAAATTTAATGAGTCCCTCAATAAGTATAGTGAGACCATGGAGGACATGAAAAAGGACCAACTAGAAATTAAGCATACACTGACTGAAATAAAGAATAATCTCGGAGATCCAACAGCAGACAAGAGGATCCTAAGAATCAAGTCAAAGATTTGAAATACAAAGAAACAAAAAATACCCAACTGAAAAAGAAAAAAGAAAAGAGATTCCAAAAATATGAAGATAGTGTAAGGAGCCTCTGGGACAACTTCAAGCGTACCAACATCAGAATTATAGGGGTACCAGAAGAAGAGAGAGGGCAAGATATTGAAAATCTATTTGAAGAAATAATGACAGAAAACTTCCCCTACCTGGTGAAAGAAATAGACTTCCAAGTCCAGGAAGCACAGAGAACCCCAAACAAAAGGAATCCAAAGAGGACCACACCAAGACACATCATAATTAAAATGCCAAGAGCAAAAGACAAAGAGAGAATCTTAAAAGCAGCAAGAGAAAGACAGTCAGTTACCTACAAGGGAGTACCCATACGACTGTCAGCTGATTTCTCAACAGAAACCATGCAGGCCAGAAGGGAGAGGCAAGAAATATTCAAAGTGATGAATAGCATGAAACTGCAACCAAGATTACTTTATCCAGCAAAGCTATCATTCAGAATAGAAGGTCAGAGAAAGAGCTTCACGGATAAGAAAAAGCTAAAGGAGTTCATCACCACCAAACCAGCATTATATGAAATGCTGAAAGGTATTCTTTAAGAAGAGGAAGAAGAAAAAGGAACTCTTACCATTTGCCACAGCATGGATGGAACTGGAGAGCGGATAAATACCACATGATCTCACTCATTTGTGGAATATAATGAACAACATAAACTGAAGAACAAGGACTGATCCAGAGATGGAGAGGCATTGATTGGACTGTCGGGCTTTGGAGGGAGGGTAGGGGAAGGTGGGGGTAAGGGGGAAAGATCAACCAAAGGACTTACATGCAGGCATATAGGCCTAACCAATGGACACGGACAACGGGGGGGGGGGGGTGAGGGCATGAGCGGGGGGCGGGGTAGCGGGTAACGTGGGGACAAGGATACATATGTAATATCTTAATCAATAAAATATATATATATATATATATATATATATATATATATATATATATAAAAGAAATTGGATCAATACCCAGACCGTAACTTGCTTTAAAAGGCAAATATTTTTTCAACAATAAAGAATTTAAAATATTAAAAAAAATAAAAGGAATTTAAAAAAATGGTAGCCCAAAAGAATAATCAGGGGGGCTTGTTAAAACACTTTGCTTGTACACATTTTCAGAGTTTGTGATTCCTTGGGGGTGGTGTTGCCTGAAATTTGCTAACAACTTGCCTTGTGATGTTGCTGGTCCAAGAACCAACCACTGTGATTTAAAAGGCTTGGAAATATTACATATTCTTTCATTGCAATACGTATAACCTATCTTTGTATATAATTATCATTATAATTAAATAAAATAGCAAAATTTCTCAGTCTCATGTAATCCCAATTGGAGGGATCACATGTAATCATTATCTATAGTGTTAGGGCTCTTTAGAAGAAATTTGGCCGATTGTCTCTCAGAGTACCCCAATTAGCAGTAACTTTATCCTGGAAAAGGGGCTTCAGCAGCCTGATTACCACCATGAGCTCTAGAACCAGGGACCTAGGATTCCTTGTTTGTGGGCTTAAGGCAGGTAAGCCCCATTTGCCTAAGTTCTATCATCTCCTCTGGAAAGTCAATAGCTCTTATTTTTTATCTTATTTTTAACATTTCATCAGATAATAGACGAAAACCATTTATTGAGAGCTTGGCCCACAGTGAGCTCTGAGTGTACTGTGTGTGTACCAAGAACCTTATCATCTCCAATGAACTGCTGTATGACTAACAAAAGGACCTGGGATTCAGGGGCTGACTCAGCTCTAATGCAAACCTGCAGCAAGTGTAATATCTGCATTTGAGCAAACATGAATATCATGATCCTTCAGGCTCCTGGGACACAAGAAATAACATCCTTTGTCCCTGTCTCAGAGAACTTGTGTCTTCTGCCAGCAGTAATGAATGTGTGGCAGCTAAATATTTAGCTTGAAAGTAGAGCAAAACCCAAAATGTTCACATGTTTTTAACAGATTCTTTTTTTTTTAATACTCACTCGACGATATTTTTTCCATTTATTTTATTTTTATTTTTTTTTATTTTTAGAGAGAGAGTGAAATGGGAGAAAGAGAGAAGCATCAATCTGAGAGAGGCACATTGATTTGCTGTCTCGGCATACATGCTTACTGGGGCCCTGGAATGAGCCTGCAATCAAGGTACATGCCCTAGTCTAGAACCTGACCCTTTGATCCAAGGGCCAATGTTCCAAACACTGAGAAAAACCTGCCAGGACATAATCATTTATTTGCATGCTGATGAAAAACGACATGTTATCCTTTAGTTGTACCATTAAGTTAAATAGTCTTAAAAAAAATAATCTCTACATATGCCCTGGTGGATGTGTCTCAGTTGGTTGGATGTCATTCCATGTAACCAAAATGTTCCTGTTCGATTGACAGCCAAGGCAAGTGACTAAGTTGCTGGCTTGATTCCCAATGGGGTCATGGAGGAGGCAGCCAATGGATTTTTCTCTCTCAAATAAATGTCTCTCTCTCTCTCTCTCTCTCTCTCTCTCTTAAATCAATAAAACATATTTAAAATAAATAAATAAACTTCTATCCTATGAAATTACAAGCCACAAGTAACTTTTTATATGTACATTTATATGAATTTTTATATCCTTTGAATCCTAGATAAGAGTCTATAAATATTTACCAAGTTTAATTGTTTAAGGAAATTTTTTTACTTCTGTGACTAAAATATGGGCCATTAGTATATATGGTTTTGAGGGTAATATCCTGAAAATGTGGGTTACCAATGCAATTCAATCTGATTTCTTTTAAACTGAAATACCTGTAAAACTAAAGTTCTTACTATTTCACAAATGTCTTCCTTTGCATAGGAATGAACCCATTGCAGACTAATTTGGTTTGAATAATATATTTAGTTTTAAAATCAGTGCTGCTTTATTTGTGGCTAATTTTCTTGTTAGTATATTTCTCTCATTGGTATTTAGGAATATATTAATCTGATAATTTTTAAAGTGCTAAATTTCTGTGTCTCAAATAAAGCTGGTTTCAATATGGTGGGTTTGATGTTCAGTCTCAGGAGGGTAAAATTAAATTAGTTAAGTTTAATGTTTGACAAACTATTTAAAATTGTTAATCTTTCACTATGGGGGGGGCAAATTAATATCTCATTATTCTATTACCTCTTATTTTGAAAAGCTTACATTTATCTCAAATATTTGTTATTTCTCTACTAGTGTCATTTGGGAGGTCAGAATTTGACCCATACTTAGATGTCAAATGGTTACATTGTCTTCACATTGTATTTTCCAAATAATCAAAGCTTTTAGCATGTCTGCTGTAAATCAAATATTTCATGATTTCCCCACATTTCACAGTAAATCTTGAGACTCAAGTCAAAATCATCGTTTTTATGCCTTCTTCATTACACTTGACCCCTATTTTGAAAATTATCTTAATTTTATTGATTATTTATTATAGAGAAATAGTCAGTCCTTAATCTTAGTGTATTAAAAATTAATTGAGCTGAGGACAATAGCATTGATTAGCCACAAATATGTATATAACATACTGACAACCAAAATGATTTTTTCTTGTGTAAATTCTTAACTTTAGATTCATTCTCAGCCAGGGGTACAAAACCAGGAATACAGATGGATTTGTATCCTAGGTGCTAAACTTTCTCTTTTTCATGCTTCAAAATTCATAGTTGAAAGTAGTGAGGCAAAACACCATCCTGGTCAAAAAGAGTGCAAACTAATGCAGTAGCATTAGAGATCCAGAAATATTGACACCATTATTATGAGCATTTGTGAACACAAAATTGACTTTATGCATTAGCCTAAGAGTGCGTTGGTGTGATTTCAAGCACTGGAAAATACTGCCCATGGTTAAGTGGGGTAAGAGTTCTTTACCCCCAAAGGCAGGGCCTACTGAAGGTAAAGAAGACTGAAGAAGGCTAAGTAATATCCTGGTTCTAATGTAACTGCTAAGTTTGGAAATAAATACATATTGCTCTGAATGGAGGAGGCATATCCTGTGGTGGGTGGGATGTGGAATGGAGCAACTATATAGAGTACAACCCTGTACAGAGCCCAGCTGTTTCCAGAAGATATAGCCTGGGGACTAAAAGAGGCCTGGTGAATGAGACCTTTGGACTTGACAAGAAAAGGATTCTTTTTTTTTTTTTTTAATATATTTTATTGATTTTTTTACAGAGAAGAAGAGAGAG